>NC_066342.1:8083887-8245927 GCF_022539315.1 Serinus canaria | reverse complement strand
GTGAAAGACTGTGCTCTTTTTAAAACTAAACAAAGCACTCTTTAAAAAAGAAAACTCTAAAAGCAACTCTGGTCTATGCGCAGTAGTGAGAGCACTGGGCATAAAAAGAAAATTGTTACGATGGCAAAATAATCTCTGGGCGGTGCCACGTGTGACAAAAACACAAGAAGTTTCAACTGTATTTCCAGGAGAAGCCTATAGTACAAGAAAAATTTTTCTCTCCTTAATGAAACTGAGAATTGATTATCTGAAGAGTAGTGCTAGACTGAGAATTGGTGATCTGAAGAGTAGATGTATTAGAAATTTAGTGGGGGGAGGAAGAATGTTTTTAGAAAGTTTTCATCGTAAGTTCTGTATATTTCTTTTATAATTGTAAGTTAATAAAATTTTTCCTTGTTATTTCTAAACTAGAGCCATGCTTTGCTCTATTTCTGATCACATCTCTCAGGAAACACTAAAAAGAAAGTATTTTCATGAGAGCACTGGCATTGCGCCAGAGTCAAACCATGACAGTATATTATGAAAAAAGCTATCACCCTGACACTTCAGACATATGCATGATAACAGAAATTTTAAAAATGCAACTGTATCTGTTAATCTCAATATACTAACTGAATTATGGGAGCTAATAGATCTGGTAACAGCTATCTTCCTCTGAAAAAATTCAGCCAAGAAGCAACATGCACCAATATAATGTATTCCTGCTAGCAATCTAGTGGTGCTATTTAATCACAAGAGCATTTTGTGGTGCAGTGTTATCTTACTGTTGTGATATGTAATGAACATCTATTCAAATAAATATCTTGAGATATTTATGTATTTAGTCTGCATTTATTCAAAATTCTCTTAATGTCTTTCCAGATGTACACTTATGGAGCTATGCAATGTCATAACAGGATGTGCTTCAGGGAAACATTAATATGTGCACAGCCTAGAGAGTTAGCTAATAACTAAAACTATATAAAATTCAGTCTAGGAAAGAGAGATTAGGACTGCTTTGAAATAACTTGTTCCTTTGTATTACAGCATCTTAGAGGTGCCCAAGACTTCAGTGATTTTGCCATCTTACAGTTTCTGACAAGGAGAAATCACCCTCTTGTTTTATATGCTGTTTTGAGGACTACTCTTTTACCTTTTATCTGAACAAAGGAACTGAGTCACACATGAAGCTCAAGCTGGATAGGCTTCCACTTTTAAATATCTCTGTCAAAAGGACTACTATTAAAGAATTCAGCAACTCTGAATATATTTCAGTGGAAACAATAATTTTCTGCCAGCATACTCAAATTTCAAGTTTACTTAACAAGCTTCTCTAAACACACAATAAAGTAGGAAAAAAAAATCCTTCAAGAACAAAATCATTATTCTTTTTATATTAAGGATGAGAAAGGGTCATTTAGGATTTCCTACTGCTCCAAACAGTCAGGAACTGATTTTGCCAATGAGTTCCAGCTCACTTCTGCATGGTGGATGGATGACATCAAGAGAGCCAACCAGCAAGAATGTGATCACAAAAAAGTGACTTTTTTTTTTCCTAGTCAACAAGGTCCTTTTTAAAGAAAATAAGAAAGCCATGTTAATGAGAAACTTCAACACTGTATGTAAAATATATTGAAGTGCATAAAGAACAAAGCAACTTGAGTGAGTGACAAATGAGGCAACCAAACAAAAGAAAGTACATAAGAGATTGAAATCTGCAATTATGTTCTCCATTATTTAATGAGAAAGTAGTGGTTCATGACTAGAATACAATAATGTTAAATAATTAAGCTGTCCTACCTCTTCAATTTCCTTAGTGAAGCATGTTAAAAAAAGTACAATCTATGAAACTTCCGCATTTTTTATTTTTACTGAAATTATATGTATATTTTTTTAAAAATTAAATATATATGTAAGCAAAATATAAGAACAGTTCTCCTTTAGTCCTTTTAGCTAGATTTTAGCTTTAGAAACCAAGAAATGTTCTTCTGACTATCCAAGTCATCTGCAACAGTTAAAAGCATTTTTAAACTTGTTCATGTTCTCCTCTTCCCATCTCCCTGACTCTTTGGAGACAGTATTTGACTGCCTTACATATCTCAGAATGGGTAACAATTATATCCATCTCATATTTAAATAAATTCCATTTAACAATGTCAGTAAATATGGAAAATCGCTAATACGTGATTTGTAAAAAAAAAAAAAAATGTATAAAATGGGACAGTAAAGGGGAATGAATCAATAAAAAAAGTCTGGCTGACAGAATAATATTTATACTTGACAACATTACTTTTTTATATAATCTTTAGCCTGCTGCAGTTTATCAGGTCTGTTGGCAAGTTGGAGCTTTGCTTCAGTTTCACCTTTTTTTTGTAAAGTGACCTGAGCATCTTGCCATTTCTGCCAGGATTTCATCTGATGATCAAACACTCCCTGTAAGTATGGGCATTTATTAAGCAATTGCAGCTGTTCAAGCTGTCAAAATTCCTGTTAGAAAAAGTTATTTCTGGATAAAACTGGAACAAGTGTACTCAAAAGAAACTTCATTGTGTCTTAGATTTAATTTGACATCATCTTTGCACAGCTAAATACCATCTAAAAATAACAGAGGGCATTCAAGAAGTCTCTTTAGAGCAGACACCTTGATGCTCCAAACTATTTTTTCCTTGTTCCATCACAATACTACCAAAGCAACCACTGTAAAATGCTATAATACCCAAATGCTTCTCTAAATACAGATTCTAGCAAACCTTTTCATTTACTCTATGCATAATTGGCAGTACATTTTTGTTAACAATGGATAGAAGTAGAAGAATCAAACTATAAAGTTTTTATATATTATGTATTTGATAGACTACAACTATATACATAATGCAAGTGAATTTATATAAAATTTAAAAATATTTTCCTGACAGTTTGATGCTTTCAAAGTTGTTTCTGGATAAAATTCTAAGACATCACTGGCTTGACACTTGGCTTGCTGGCTGCCAGACTCTTACCCACAGCTGCTTTCTCATTCCCTCTCCTCAACAGGACAGGGGGAGAAAATGAGATGAAAAGAAGCTCACAAGTCAGTATAAAGACAGGGAGATCACTTACCAATTACCATCACCGGCAAAACTGACTCAACTTGGGAAAGATTATTTTATTGACAATTAAAACCAGAATAGAATGATGAGAAACAAAGGCAAAAACTAAAACACTTCTCCCCTCCCTCCTTCTTCCCAAGCTCAACTTCACTCCTTCATTCCTGACTCATCTACCTCCCCCTGCCTGAGCAGCACAGGAAGGATAAAGAGGTGCAGTCAGTTCACAACAGTTCTTCTCTGACACTTCTTCCTCCTCATACATTTCCCCTGTTCCAGTATGAGTCCCTCCCCCAGGTTGCAGTTCTGAGCTCCTGTGTGGGCTCCTCTCCACAGGCTACAGATTCTGTCAGGAGCCTACTCCCATGTGGGTTTTCTAGCACTCAAGCTTTCTTCAGGGCATATCCACTTGCTCAGGAGTGGTCCTCTCCACAGGCTGCTGGGAAATACCTGCAAGCACCTCCTTCCTCTCCTTCTTTGACCTTGGTGGGTGCAGGATTTTTTCTTACACTTCCTTCTCACACACACTGCTAAACAGTAATTTGATCTTTCTTAAATATGTTTTCACAAAGGTACCACCAGCTTTGCTGGTTTGCTTTATTTTGACCACTGGTGGGTCCATTGGGGAGCTGTCTGGAACCAGCTGTGCCTGATCACTTCTCACAGAGGTCACCCCTGCAGTCCCCTGCTACCAAAACCTTGCCACATAAACCCAATGCAACCCCTCCCCATGTCAAAATTCAATTATACTGTACACCAAAATTGAATGCTCTTTAATGAGATGTAAATCTTCAAGCAATATTTGTTGCTTATTTGCTGAAACTATTGGTTATATAATATAGACAAATTATGTTCTTGAAAACATTTTATGAGCATAGTGTAAAAATCAGTCACTTGAAAGAAACATGTACAGCATGCTAACTAGTATGGTATTAACATTATTCTAATTAGAAGATAGTCACCATTTAGATTTTGTCTGGATCTTATTAATCCATGCCCATTTTTTGTTACAACAGTTTTTAACATGGGAATAACTGATCATGGATTTATTCACTTTACTTGATTGGAGTTTCAAACAAAAACTCAGGAAGTCTTAACTGCATAAGGAAGTGTGCAAATGCATACAAATGTTCATAGAATCATAGAATGGTTTGGGTTGGAAGGCACCTTAAAGATCATCTAGTTCCAATCTGCCTGCTATGGGCAGAGACACCTTCCACTAGATCAGGTTGCTCAAAGCCCCATCCAACCTGGTCATTTACCTTAAATATACAAACTGCAAAGTGTGACACTAAACACAAAAATTATACATTTTTCCTAGCAGCACCTACTTATACTGCAGCAATAAGACGAACGTAGTCACCAAGTAGTTCTGAGAAGACATAAAAATCAGAAAAAAATTGGTTTTGATGCAACTGATCTATCTTCTCCTCAACCTCTGCAAGCTGAGAAAAAGTTCTAGATAGAGCAGTGCAGTCCTCAGAATTACCTAACACAATGGTGCTTTTAGCAAAGGCAGCTGTGTTGGCTGAAAGCTCTGAAATACAGGAGTGACATCCAATACAATGAAGCTAAATTATTATGTTACTCTTCAAGATAGATCAATCAAGCAAGCAGACCTCTGTCCTACAGCAACTGTAAGTTTATCAACTGAAAAATATAAATTATATTTCCCAAAGCTCATGATAAAATACACAAGGACATCACGATGAAAAACCATTTAGGAGAACATAGTGAACACAAAACTCTCCAAAACGAGTAAATGATTTGCTGAGCCTGTTATGTGATACCTATTGAGTTTTGCAAAACACGTGGAAAAAAGTGTCACTTCAGTATTATCCAATTGCTAAGTTCAGAAAAAGGCCAAACTCACATGATTTGTGTAAACAAACAGACTCCACAACTTTTGTGAAAGTTGTAAAGCCGGTATGTTTATTACAGCGCTTTACATTCTCCTAAAATGACATGCTTACCTCTGGGAATTCTAGATTTTCTTTTATCTCCTTCTCAAAGACATGTGCATGCAATTTCACAATAGGTTCATACATATTCATTTTACTGATTTCCCATGACGCTTGCCACTAATTCTTCTTTATCAGAAAGAACTCCTGGGTCAGGTTGCCTTGTTCTGTCTGCCTCTCCCTTCCCCCCTTATCTCTTGTCTTTGGCTGAAGCAGCCCCTCCAAGAACAGGCCCTTTGTGAGAATAGGCAGTCAGACTAAACAGCAAGCTACAGACTTAACTCATAGATGTACATTTTACTTAAATCAAAATGGATTTCTACTCTGGAAAATTTCCACTCTGCCTCACACAAACCAAAAGTCAAGTCTCCTATACAGCAAATTCAAGATAATCTTAACTGGTCTGTAGTGAAGTTGTTCCATGCAGCTGGGGGAGGGGGGAGAAGAGGAAGAAAATTATTCTATGACAACATCAACACCAGAGTAGAATTTGCTTCCATTATACTGTTCCACTGACTGAAGTATACTTAGCAAGACTGTTTATACTGTAATAAATTGCCATATTTAGATATGCCTTTAAAAAAAGGCATGTGACTTTGTGCCTGGCATCCATAAAGCTGATGTTTTGTGCTTATTCATTAACAAACACTTAGGGAACTGTGTTATCAAACCTCAGGTTGTGTACAATGCCAACTCTTTCGAAGAACCTTTGAACAAAATCTCATTGTAATCCAACTTAGTTAAGGATTAAAAGCATAGGTTTGTTTATAACTGTGCCACTTTTACTGAATCATCAGAACATCATATCTGTAGAAGTGTCTTCAGATATTTGAAACTATCACAATTTAAATGCCACTCAAAAAAAAAAATCATTACTTGAAATCTAAGATAAGGTGTCAAATCAGCAGTAATCAGATACATTCCCATTTTCATTACTTCTTAAAATACTTTTTAACCTTGAAGAGATCTGATATCAGAGACATCTTGTTGTAGTGTGCTTTTATACTTTGCAATACTTTGAAGTAGTTTGGTTTTTGTATCCCCGTAGTTTTCCCAAATAGTTTATCTCAGACTGTACCCCCTTCCCTTTACCTATGTAATTCCTCTCCCTTGAGGAGATCATCCCCAAATCCCCACCCTGGCTCTCCGTCAATCACTCAGCATCCCATCCCCTTCATCTAGAAGCTTCGATCCAAGACATCAAGTGATTAGCTAGAGGCTAGGGGTCAGCCCCCCAAGACTTGCCCTATACGCTGTCCTAAATGTCTATCCCCCAGTACCCATCCCTTAGGGTCATTTTTTTGGTTGGTAAAATGTCATCTACTTTTGGTTTCCACCTCTCTTTAAATGTAACCTTGGAACATCTCCCGGGGCTCTCAGCAGGAGGCCCCCTAAGGTGTAGGAGCTCCCCTGGCTCCTGAATAAAACCTTGGATTAACCCCTGCTAAAAGTCGGCCATTTATCTTCCACTGATGTCTCTAGTGTCTCTTCTGCTGCAGAGGCGACTAGCCTAGCTGCCCTCAGCACCCTCGGGGCACAAGAGAGTGTCTCCCCGCAGTCGGTCAGTCAGCCGTGTCGGGGTTGCCCCCCGCTGTCTGCCAACTCGGGCCTGGCCAGGGGTTCCTGAGAGGCTCCCAGAGGGATAGAGACACATCTGCCTCTACAGAGAATAATTCCTGGTAGAGGTATGAGAAAGCAACTTAAGACACAGAATCACAGAATGGGTAAGGTTGGAAGGGATAACAGTGGGTCATCTGGTCCAACCTCCCTGCTCAAGCAGGGTCATCCTAGAGCACGTTGCACAGAATTGCATCCAGATCGTTCTTGAATATCTGCAGTGAGGGAGACTCCACAACTTCTCTGGACAATCTTTTCCAGTGCCCCATCACCTGCACAGTAAAGAAGTTCTTTTTCATATTCAGGTGGAACTTCCTGTCCATCAGTTTCTGCTCTCCAACTCTTGTCCTATTGCTTGGCATCACCAAGAAGAGCCTGGCTCCATCTTCTTGACACCCACCTTTCAGCCTATCATAAGAATCACAGAATCATTTAGGTTAGAAAAAAAATCTCTGAGATAATCTACTCTTATTCCTGACACAGGTGGTGAGTTAGCCTACTAGGAGTCATGGCCCACTAGACCTGCTGCTTAGGAACTGAGAAGGGCTCTTGGAAGATGGGGTGGTCAGAGCCTGTCTTGGGCACAGGGACCATGAAATTATAATTTTCAATGCTCAATGAAGTAAGGAAGGGGGTCAACAAAAGCTTTGCCTTGGACTTCTGGAGGGCAGACTTTGCCCTACTCAGGACACTGGTTAAGAAAGTCCCCTGGGAAAAAGACCTTAAAAACAAAGGTGTCCAGAAAGGCTGGACATACTTTAATGTTGCAGTGTAAGCTGATCTGTGGTTAGCATTAATCCAGTTATAAATAAGTAATCCAGCCCAGCTCCACGAACCAGCCTCTGGTCTGACTGACAAAGGTTCCAACCAATAACAACTCTCCTAAAATGCAAGCATTTGACTGGTTGAGAGTCTGGGAGGCATGGAGATTAGATCAATGGCTGTGTAGCACTGACAGTTTTTGCATTGCCTATAAAAGGTGGTGGGAAACAATAAACCAGGCTGTTTGGCTGATGAAGCATGGGAGGTCTGTTGTGTGTAAAGTCTCAGACATACAAACACCAACATGTCACTTTAAGGAAGAAATCTTGATGGCACAAGAGCAGGCCATCCCTATGTGCTGAAAGATGAGCTGTTGGGAAAGAAGATAGGCCTGGCTGAATAGGAAACTTTCTCAGGAATTCAGAGGGAAAAAGAGGATGTACCACCGTTGGAAAAAGAAGCAGGCAACTCATGAAGAGTACAAGGATGTCGTTAAGTTGTGTAGAAAGAAAATTAGAAAGGCGAAAACTCAACTAGATCTCAATCCGACCACTGATGTGAAATATAACAAAAAGTGTTTTTATAAATACATAAACAACAAAAAGGAGCCAAGGAAAACCTCCATTCTTTATTGGATGTGTGTAGGGGGAATATTGTCACCAAGGGTGAGGTACTTAATGCCTTCTTTGCCTCAGTCCTGAACAGTAAGACTGGTTATCCTCAGGTCAACAAGTGCCCTGAGCTGGTAGACAGGAAGTGGGAGCAAAATAGACCCCCTGCAACCCAGGAGGAAGTAGTTACTTACCTGCTGTGCCGCTTAGACACTCACAAGTCTATAGGACCAGATGGGATTCATCCCAGGGTGCTGATGGAGCTGGCAGAAAGAGCTCGCCAAGCCGCTCTCCATCATTTATCATCAGTCCTGGTTAACTGGGGAGGTCCCAGATGACTGGAAATTGGCCAATGTGACACCCATCCACAAGAAGGGCCAGGAGGATCTGGGAAACTACAGGCCTGTCAGTCTGACCTTGGTGCTCAGGAAGGTTATGGAGTAGATCATGTTGAGCGCAATCACATGGCACATATAGGACAACCAGGGGATTCAGCCCAGCCAGTATGGGTTTAGGAAAGGCAGGTCCTGCCTGACCAACCTGATCTCCTTTTATGACCAGGTGACCAGCCTGGTGAATGAGGGAAAGGCTGTGTATGTAGTCTATCTGGATTTCAGCAAAGCCTTTGATACTCTCGTCCATGGCATTTTCCTAGAAAATCTGGCAGCCCATGGCTTGGACAGGTGCACTCTTCCCTGCGTTATGAACTGGGTGGATGTCCAGGCTCAGAGAATGGTGGTGAATGGTGCCGCATCCAGATCAAACAATGTCTTTATTGATGATCTGGATGGGGGCATGTTCTGGTTGTGCATGGGAGACATTTATGGAAGTGATGCAAAGCTTTTAGCCACGAGAAAGTTGTACATGCCTCTGTGAAAAACACATGTTAAAGATGAAAGAAACCTGGGAACTTCCTCTTTCTCTCCCAGCTGGCAAAGAGGTAACATGCCCCAGCCCCCTGTCTCAGACAGGCTGGGTGTTGAGATAAGGCACGAAATGATGACACAGACACTGCTGCTCTTGAGGGGAACAAAAAAAAGGGGACTTTTATTTTCTGACTCCAACATTTATAGTTTTCCAAAGGTGACAGTGGATTGGAGGGTGACAGTGCCACCTCTCCAATGCCACTGGACAGACCAAGGGTCCATCAATTCTCTCCACCTCCATGAAAGAATGCAAAACATAGGTTATTTACATAATTGTATGTGAGAAAGTTTGTTGAGAGAATATAAACATCAGAAGGCTTTACAAAGTTTTACAAAATCAGGGCAACATCTCACCCTTTTCTGTCTAAAAAAGAAAAAACAAAAAAGAAAATGAACAATGTGAAAAACAAACATGAACAATGTTCAGTGTCCATTTGCGGAGGAGTCATCAGAGCGATCACTCGCGTCGTCTGCATCCGAGTCATCACTCGATGAGTCACCCGCTTGATGCCTTTCAGGTTGGTCACGGTCTCCATGTTGCCCGTCGGCCGGATTCTGTCTCTGCGGTCGCAGGTCAGGGCGAACACACTTCGAAGGTACCCAGCGTACCCCAGTATCTGTGGATACACAAGCATACCCGCGCCCCGAAGCGATAAGGTCATAGGGACCTTCCCACTGTTTGGTGACTAAATTCCGCACCTGAACCTTCGCTCGAGGCTGAAGTGCCTCATCCGCAGCCTGCAACGAGAGATGATGGTTCAAAATGACAGGATTATTTGAGTTCTGCGGCACAGTGAGATGATTGATTGTGTACAAAGCTTTCGCCAACCGACTGTGCGGGGTTTCACCCTGCATTCCCCGTTTTTGTTTTTGAAGAACCCGCTTCAGAGTACCATGAGCGCGTTCTACAATAGCTTGACCGGTTGGAGAATGAGGGATACCAAACTTGTGTGAGACACCCCACAACTGCAGGAACTGCCGCACCTTCTGTGATGCGTAAGCAGGACCATTGTCGGTCTTCACAGCAGAAGGCATGCCCAGAATGGCAAAGGCCTGCCTCCAGCGGGCAATGACATCACAGGCCTTTTCTCCAGTGTGAGCAGAAGCCCACATCGCAGAGGAGAACGTGTCCACCGTGACATGCACATACTTGAGCCGGCCAAACTCGGCAATCTGGGTGACATCGGTCTGCCAAAGCTCCAAGGCCCTAAGGCCTCTGGGGTTTACCCCTGCCGGCAAAGGCGGAGCAAGCGCGTGGCAGTCGTCACACGACTCAACAACGTCACGAGCCTCAGTTGGCGTCAGCTGAAACTGCTTCTGCAGGGTATGTGCGTTTTGGTGGAAAAACCCATGTGATGCCTTGGCCTGCGCGAGTGCATCAGGCTGAGGTGCTACCCACGCTGGGTTAGCCAACTTGTCAGCCCTCGCGTTTCCTTCCACTATAAAGCCTGGCAAAGAGGTGTGACTCCTCACATGCAGAACATAGAAGGAATGAACCCGAGCCTGAATGGCATGCCACAAGGTCTTCAGCAAATGAAACAAGGCAGGATTACTGACCTCCTTCAAAACCGAATGACCCAATCGCTGCGCGATGTCGGCCACATAGGCGGAATCCGTGACCAAGTTGAAAGGCTCCTGGGAAAATTTCTCAAATGCCATGACAGCAGCCCTCAGTTCAACCAATTGGGCTGATCCATCCTCATGGCCTTCCAGAACCTGCCACTCAGATCCATCCTTCCAGGTAACAATGGCCTTTCCGGTCCTCCCGGAACCGTCAGTGAAGACGTGGGTCCTTGCACGGGTTCCTGACTATTTTTGGGCCGCAAAGACATTCGTGTGAATTTTGCCACATGCAACAGCTTATGGCTGGGCAGATGATAAGTGATCTGCCCTGAAAAGTTTTCCAGAGCACTCTGCAGGGACACACTGTTTGCAAAGCTCCAGTCAAAATCCTCCCGTTGCACCGGGAGTACAATCTTTGCGGGATCCGCACCCATCAATTGCAAACACTGCTGCCGGCATTTGATTATCAAGCGAGCGATTAGCTCAAACAATGCAGTCGCCGTCTTCTGCGGCTGATGGGGCAGGAAGACCCATTCCAAGATGTGCAAGGAATCGGACCATTTGTCACTCCACTGGCCAATGATACCTGTGGGATGCGAATCTGGAGTGGTGATGAACACAGTGACATCAACGGAGGGATCAATGCGATGAACTTGGCAAGCCAAAACAGCTTGCTGAACCACCTCCAGCGCCTTTTGCGCCTCAGGGGTCAATGTGCGAGGTGACTTTAGATCATTGTCTCCTTTCAACAAATCATACAGCGGAGACAGCTGTGCATTGGTCAGTCCCAAATATGGACGCAACCAAGTGATGACACCTACCAATTTCTGAGCATCATTCAGTGTCGTCACAGAATGCACAAATTGCACCTCTTGGTGACAAATTGTCTGTTCCATAATTTTGACACCCAAATACTTCCAAGGTGGTTGTTGTTGAACGTTTTCTGGAGCCACTTGCAGCCCATGAGCATGCAAAGCATCCAGCAACCGAGGCTGAATCCTCAGCAGCTCATCCTGGGTGGACGCAGCCACCAAAATGTCGTCCATATAATGATACAGACGTGCATCAGGAAACTGCTTGCGAACTCCAGACAAGGCCTGGGCCACATACCATTGGCATATGGCTGGGGAATTGCGCATGCCCTGGGGCAGCGTCCTCCATTGATATCTCTATGCACGCTCAGCGTTGTTAATTGCTGGCACCGTGAAGGCAAATTTCTGCCTGTCATTGGGATGCAAAGGAATTGTAAAGAAACAATCCTTCAGATCCACAATGAGGATCGGCCAGTCCGCGGGAAGCATGGTAGGCGATGGCATGCCCACCTGCAACGTTCCCATGCTTTCTATCACGGCATTGACCTTTCGGAGGTCTTGCAACAACCTCCATTTCCCAGATTTCTTTTTGATGCAGAAGACAGGAGTGTTCCAGGGACTGGTAGAAGGCTCCAGATGACCCTGGTCCAACTGCTCCTGCACCAGATTTCAAAGGGCGACCAATTTTTCATGAGGGAGGGGCCACTGGTTCTCCCAAACAGGTTTGTCGACTAGCCACCGTATAGGAGGCGTAGAACAGTCTGCGCCCTTCGTCGCAGTGGCCCCCATCAAAAACCCGTCCTGATGCGCACCCCCCAGGCGGACAGAACATCCCTCCCCCAGAGGTTAGCAGGGGTAGAGGTAACATGAGGCCTAACCCAGGCCGTCTGTCCCTCCGGGTTTGCGACCAGCACGGGCCGCTGGCTCACGAAACATTGCGCCGTCCCTCCCAGTCCTGTGACAGGCGTCTCCACCGGATCCAGGGGCCACTCCGGGGGCCAGGCAGAAAGGGAGAGAATCGTGACATCAGCCCCACTGTCAAGAAGTCCGCGGAGGCGGATGTCCGACGGCGTCGCACCAGGGTTGGACAGGGTGCACAGCATCTCGGCACGGTCCCTGGACAGGACGGTGGTCCAGTGAACTTGAGGCGACCCAGTGGATCCAAAGCCGCCCACACCACGTGACCGGTCAGCCGTCCTGCGAACAGAGGACTTAAAAGGCACAAGTTGAGCAATGCGCGTCCCTTTTGGGATTGTGACAGGGGGGGTGGGTGTGGAAACCATGGCACAAATCTGCCCTGTGGAGTCTGCATCAATGAGCCCCAGGTGCACAATGATGCCCTGAATGGTGGCGCTAGACCTCCCCATCAGGAGAGCACTCATGCCTCCACCCAAGGGACCAAAAGCATCCAGGGGAATCTTGTGTATCCGACAAGATTCTAAGACAACAGTTGCTGCGGTGCAGACATCCGCACCTGCTGATCCGCGGGTGCTGGCCGCAAGCCGGCAGAGCAGACCTCCATCGGCTCCAGGGTCTGGAGAGAGACTTGTGTCAGAGCGCATCTCTCCGGGGCGCTCCGCTTCCAGTTTCCTGAACCCGGCAAAGCCTGGCCATTAACATGAGCCGTCGCCTTGCAAGCATTGGACATGTGACCAGGCCGTCCACACCGACCACATAAAAACATGGGATATTTGGCCTTTTGCGCCTTCTTCCCCCTCTTCTTGCCATTCCGCGCATTCCCCTGCTGCGGCCAGTGGCTCTGCGGCGCTGCCCAGACTGGCTGCACAGCAGTAGCCACGGCACCCAACTTTGGCCTTACAAGGTTGAAATTCGAACAGGCCTCTGCTATGTCTGCAATAGTAGCAGACGCAGGCAGAGCCGCTATGACCCTCCTACAAGCCTCATTGCTGTTAAGTTTTAACATGTTCGAAAGGAGGCGATCCCTTGTCATAGCATCAGACACCTGCCTCTCCAGAGCTGCAGACAGCCGCGTTGCATAGTCCATGAACGGCTCATCAGCCCTTTGGCGAATGGTCTCATACGGCGCCTGCGGAGCAGCCACCTCCACAGCCTGAACCAGTGCCGCCACGCCCAGCTTGTGGGCCTGTTGAAGCACAAGAGGATCATAGACAACCTGCCCCTGAACATCACTAAAATGCCCCGTGCCCAACAGCATGTCAGCGACAACCACACGCCGAGGGTCCTGCGCCCCCAGCGCAGCATTCTGCCGCACCGCTTCAGCTGCCAGGCGAGTCCACTTGGCGTCAAAAACCACAAATTGCACAGGGTTAAAAAGAGCATGGCCCAGCTTGCGGATGTCGTGAGGTGTCAGAACGTCCGCGGTAATTCTCCGGAGAATGTGCATAACTTCCACAGACCCCAGACCATGCTTAACAACCGCATCGCAAAGTTCCTGCTCCACCTTAAACAAAATAGGTTGATGGGTGTTGTGAGTAACACCCCTGATCACAGGGAAGGCCTGGAGACTCTCTGACGAAGCTGCAGCACCTGCCACATCCTGTCCTGTGGGCATCACAGGGACAAAAGCAGATGCTGGGCTGGGAGTCAGCCCGACAGCGCCAGGCTCTGCATCTCCTGCAGCATCAGCAGAGCCAGAGGAGACTCCCCCTCGATCCCGCAGCTGCCGTGGGGATGCAGGATCACACATCTCGTCAGTCTTAGCTATAACTTCCCGCCAGAAACTGCGAGGTTCCTTCGGACGCACCGTCACCTGACATGAAGGAAGCGTCTACAAAGCCGAGGAGTGACCACGGCCCCGAGGAGTCACTGGCCTCCCGCCGGCAGCGTCGGTAGACGCGCTAAATTGAAACACCTCAGCGCCCTGCCGCGCCGCAGCCCCGGCAGAGGGCTCCGCGGGGGGGGCAGGCGCGGGCGCCTGCACGGATCGCGAAACTGGCGTGAGGCCCCCCTCCCCCGACACGGGGGCGGGGCCGGGTGCCGAGAGGGGCACGGCCCATGGAGTCACGTCAGAGCGGGCCGGCACAAAGGGGGCGGGCAAAGCCCCGATGAGCGCCGGACCCGTGCCGCGAGAGGCGGCAGCCGGTACCACCTCCGCCGGGCGGGGCAGGGCGGGCTGCCCAGCCGCGGGGGCCGGGCCCGCCGGAGGAGCGACGGACAGCCCGCCCCGGGCTGCGGCCACAGACTGCACTTGCCCAGGGACGGGAGAAACCGCCTCCCCCTCCGAGAAGCCGGACCCAGGGGGAGGCGAAGCCGTCCTTACCGCAGCCAGGGGGTACTTGGTGGAGACGCCACAGTGCCGACACAGAATCATCACGGAATCAGAGTCAAACAGAGGCAGTAGCGGGGCCCGTGACTGCCCGCCGTCCCCAAGTGCCGGGAAGGCACACAGGGAGGGAGGGTCCCCCCACGTCCCGCCGGCCGTGCGGGGCGGGGCGGGGCGAGGGCGGCCCCCCGGCTCCACCGAGCCCCCAGACGCCCGCGGGGCACCCCCCGCCGGGCTCGGGACCAGCTGGCCAGGAGCCCAATCCACCCCGGGGGAACAGACATCGCCGTCCGAGGCGGAGCCGCCCCCCAGCTCTCCCTCTCGGGGTGGGGGAGAGGGTCCTGCGTCATACAGAAGATCAGACTCCCCCTCCTCCACATCCGAGACAGAAGGGGTCCCTAGCGAACCCCGAGAGCTATAACCAGGAGACCCCCGCCAAACGTCACTCAGCTTCTGCCAGTGCACCATCAGCGATCTCACATCCATGGAACAATCGTCAAGGACAGCAACCATGAGACGATCCCCCACGCGAGACCACGCCTCCCTAGAGAGCGCCTCCAAAGAGTCCGAAAAAAACCCTTGCTCTCTGGCCCACAGAAACAGACTCTCAAACTCACTCCCGGAAAGGGAAACTTTCCTCTGGTCGAGGAGAACTTTCCAGAGGTCTAAAAGAACAGAAACATCCGAGGAACTCACAGAGGCTGCCATCTCTCACAAGAGCAGCAGGCAACGCCAAGCAAACAAGGGTGGGGGAAGGATACAACCTCACCCAGCAAGGCCGCACGACACTCGAGGTCTCCAATTCACAAGAAGGGGTTCACCAGATGTTGAGATAAGGCACGAAATGATGACACAGACACTGCTGCTCTCGAGGGGAACAAAAAAAAGGGGGCCTTTATTTTCTGACTCCAACATTTATAGTTTTCCAAAGGTGACAGTGGATTGGAGGGTGACAGTGCCACCTCTCCAATGCCACTGGACAGACCAAGGGTCCATCAATTCTCTCCACCTCCATGAAAGAATGCAAAACATAGGTTATTTACAGAATTGTATGTGAGAAAGTTTGTTGAGAGAATATAAACATCAGAAGGCTTTACAAAGTTTTACAAAATCAGGGCAACAGCTGGGCAACGCCGGTCCCTTTTCCCCCGGGGGGCCCGCCAGCCCCCCATCGGCTGCTGGGCTGGGGAGGGAGTGCCAGGCTGAGCTGGGCTGGACCACGGCTGTGATTTCTAACATCTTGCCACTAGTCCGGGGCCAAGCCAAGTCTGCTAGCCCCCAGAAGCAGCCCTGTGCTGGGCCAGTTCGGCCAAGATTTTGCTACCATGGAAGTTTGCCTGCAACCACCATGCAGGGGGAAGGAGAAGCCACCACCCCCAACCCCCCCCCCCCTTCCCCCGGCGTGCTGCTGCTGAGTTCTGGCCTGGCTGAGTATATCTGAGCCACTCCTCCCAGCCACAATTCCTGCTGCAAGCTGCCCAGCTCAGCCATGGTCAGGTGACCATCTGCAGATATTAAATCTTTCAGTGCTTCAATCCTCCCTTGAGTGAGAGAAAAAGGACAAGAGCAGGCATGTAAAGAAGCAACATGAAGACATTGAGGTCAGTGAAGAAAGATTCAAGTACCAGATAGGAGGGATGAGGAGATACCTTGATCTTGGGGCTGAAATCCTCTTGTATAGATATGGAGAAAAAGACTTTTTCCCTATAACGCATGAAGGTATGGGGAGATGAAAGTGTTCAAATTGTAGGTATCGAGTAAAGGCCTCCATGCTAAGCAAGCAGATGTTAAAGTAGCTGTGATCCTGATTTGCGGAAAGAAAAAAAACTCCACAACTTTGTAAAAGTTGTAAAGCCAGTATGTTTATTAGAGCTCTGGACACGTGGGGATCGTTCCTCATAAAGGACATGCACACCCCTGAGAACTGTTGATCCTTTTTTATCCCCCTTACTGGTACATATGCATAGAATTTCACAATAGGTTCATACATATTCATTTTACTGGTTTCCCGTTAAACTTGCAGCTAGTGTTTTTATCAGAAAGTACAGAAAGAACTCCTGGGTCATCTTGCCCTTTCTCCCGCAGCCTCAGCTTTGGTTTTCGTCTGTTTCAAAGTTCAAGGGGTCCCTCTTGTTATAAATTATCAGCGAAAAAACCAAATTAATAAATGCAAAAGATTTTATTTTCGCGACTGGAAATGCGGTCCTCGATAGGCACAGTCAAAGAGACAGCATCGAGCCCAGGGTCGGCGCTGGGTGAACCTAGATCTGACCTCTATCGCATTGGACCTCCCTCTGTTCACAAATGCAGTCGCCGGCAGGGCTGTTTTATACAGTTTTTTCTGCCTGAGGCCGAGGTGCCCCAATTTCTTTTGTCACCTCGCATATGTATGAAGTTTCTTTTTACTGTACAGGGCTGGACAATTGCTGTTTTGTTGGTGGTGGCGGGTGCTGATCATATCAGGAGAAGTCGTGTATTCAGATGTATGTTCTTGAAGACTTCGGTTATCTTGATTGATGATACTTATCAAGTGCTGATCCTCCTTGGGTGTTCCCAGCTGGTTCCCGGGAGAAGCTCATCTCCACACCAGCCATGTCCTTTTACTTGTTAACGAGGCATTCTTTCCTGCTGCCACCAGGAGTTTTGCAACTTTGGTGTGGTTGATAGTGGCGCCCTGGAAAATGCTAAGATAAACTCTAAAATGTTAAGCCTTGTGTTTTACCTGCGTAAGTAGTATAATTGCTAGCTGAAATGATTGTTTAGCAATTAAAATAATTATTGTATAATCATAAGAAGAACAATGAGAAACTGTAGGTTCCTAGTCTAAGGTGGCCATGCTTGGCTGAAATTTATGTATACTATAGAACAATGTACGTTTAATAATTAACATGAAAGTTATATAACGATAGAATATAAAAGCGTATCCATCCCGAACCTATGTCGGAGTCAGATTTGGGTTTGTACCCCTGACACCCAGAGCTCTTCAATAAAAGCACCTGCATATAATCATTTCTCGTGATTATGTGTTCCTGAATGCTAACATGGTAATCTGTCTCTGGGCTGTCCGCTGGATTTTTGTTACGTGTTTAATTTATTTTACAATTTTTTTTATACATTTTCTAACCAAGCATGAATTACTTTACATCACATATTATACTTTTATCTCTCTCGCATTTTTCCATCGGCTAAGGCAGGATTTTTCGAACATAGGTTTTTTTGCGAGAACAGGCAGTCCTGGGCACAAGCAAGGTACAGATTTAATAATTCAAAACAGCACATTTCACCTATATCTGAAATGGATTTCCACCCTGGTAAGTTTCCCCTCTGTTTTATTGCCTCCTTTCCTAGAAAATAAGTAAATTCTTTTACTTAATGTAAATCCCTACGCTAATAAGTGTCTCTTAATGCTTTACTATGTACATTTGATAAGGAGGTCTTTTAAGCATACACAACTTTTACTTGGATATATAAAAATGCAGTTTTCTGATTAGTGACTGGATGAATCTCGAAGTGGCAAATACTTTGTTCGGTGTTGAGACACATATCTTGAGCGCTATTCCTAGTTGTTCCTTAGTAACACAAGATTCTAAGCTTACTGTTTGGTACTTCTCATTCACCTTTTGTGCCCACACTCTATGTTCTGAGGGGTAGAGCACTGTTTTTTCATTATTTAATCTTACTGTGATGATGGGGTGGATAACTGTCCTAGGGTGACATTATGATGTTTGTATCCCCAATCGTGTGTTCTGTTTATGCCGGATATTATTTTCTGTGCCTTCAAGACTGGCTGAGAGCGAAGGCAGGGAGAAGAAGAAGCACAGAGTTTGTTATCAGGGACTGGACTCACTCCCTCACAATCTGCTGGAACACTGTTGTTGTCTAGGCAATGATGGAGCAGAACAGAGCGCTCCTTTTGCTTTTTAGTTAGTTTAGCTAGCTGAGGCAGTCCGAGTTTTCCCTGGACTGTTTTTCTTTCCCTTTTCTTGGAACCATTCAAACCTGCTCTGGACTGGGACTGGGGAAACACCGAGAGCTTGCACTTTGCAGCCTGCCAGGGCCTACTATGCAGCCTTTCCCAGCGTCAGGAGGGACTGATAACAGAGCAACCACACATCAGAGACACTTTCTGAATTTGTCATCTCTTCAGAGCAGTGAATGAGTTTTGTCATCCGTTATTGTTCATTTTGTGTGCTGGGGAGTGCTTTGCCTGTTAAATAAACAGGTTCTTTCCACTTCTCTCTGAAGAAATCCTTCCCGAACCAGTTGGGGGGAGGGGCCATGTGGGTTTGCTTTCTGGAGGGGCCCCTTTTGGAGGTGTTCTCCCAAATTTGTCCTAAACCAGGACAAATAATATAAACAGTGGCATTACGTATAGTAAGCACAAAGGCAGTGGCTCCATTAGAAGTGGGATCATAGGTAAAATTTACCATAGTCCACTATGATTGAAACTTTCTTTCACAACCAACCACATTATCCCAGACAATCTCTTGAATTTTAGCTGGAAAATTACCTTCACCCCCTTCCTGTATGATCAAAGCTGCTGTTGCCAGCATCCATAACTGTGCTTGTATACAACTAAAAGCTAAAGACACATTATCTTGAATCATACTAAGCGCTTCTACTATTAACTTGTGATCTTGGTCCTTGGCCTTCTCCTACTTTGGCAGTACTTTTGAAATTTGCCACTGGCTAGTTCCTAATGCTAAAAGAGATGACTGTAAGGGCTGTTTTAATTTTGATAGGCTACCTGATGCAGTAGCCAGCGTGTTCATCAGTTATTCTGCATTAATTTCATTTAAAACTCTCAATCTTGTCTCTAATATCTGTTAGATCCTTTCTTATTCTGCTCCTGAAGTAGACTTGTCTTTGTAACTACGTTGTCCAGCTTTCAAAGGATGTCCTTAGGAAAGAGGAGCAGGCTGGTTGGGTTTCTGAGATGTTAATTTGCATTAGCAATTATAGCATTTATTTTAAATTTAAATGAGATCCCAATAGCATTATGAGCCCAAAGACAAGTCACTTCTATAGGCTGTAATTATGTGAAATTACACTAAAAATTTGATTTATTTGGACTATCACAACCTCCTGGTACCTGTATACAGAAGAGGTTGAGACACTAATTTGATTTGGTCTCTCATGAGAGGTTCTACTGACCACCTGGCATTCTACCCTGATTTCTTCTCCTCTGATCCCTTGAAGTATCCACAGTTTCCATTCTTGCTACTCCTGCTTCTCATATACTTGATTCCCGTGGATTACTACAGTGGATAGGTTTAAAACCTTTATTTCAGTAGGTTCTCCCATGGATCCAGTATACTGATTAAAAGCTTGGGACCAAGGCCATTTAGTATTAGTTTGGATAGAGGTGCTCTCTAATTCTAAGATTCCAATTATAATTAAACACAAAACAATTCTGCGCATGAAATTACAAACTACCCCTGGCTACAATATACTCATTTGGCCTAAGTTTTACTCTTAGTTCATTGTATCTTGGTGTCACTTTCTAAGGGGCTTCTAGGACTTTCTTCATTCGAGAGTAGTGGATCCAGGCATTCTGCTCCTTGATCTTGATTGCAGTGAAGGTGGTGAGAAGCACCTGGAATGGTCCCTCCCACTGAGGTTACAAAGTCTTTTCTGTAAGAAACTTAACATATACATAATTCCTAGGCTGTCTGTTATGTACTGGTCCACCTAACTCTCTGCTCGAGTTTCAGACCATGTGTTTTAATTTTCTGAGTTGTTTACTTAAAGCCACATGATAGGGACCAGAGTTACTTTCCCAATGTGGGTGGACATTCCCTTTTGTATTCTTTATGGTCTTCCATAAAGCATTTCAAAGGGACTCAGCTTTTCTTTAGCTCTAGGTTTAGTTCGAATTTGCAACAGTGCCAGTGGAAGAGCTTGGGGCCAGGGTAGATTAATTTCCTGCCCCAGTCTTACAATTTGCTGCTTAAGCAAATTATTCATTTTCTCTACTTGGCTGCTTGATTGGGGGTGGTATTGAGTATGAAGTTCCTAATCTATGCCCAGGTGGCTACTAATCTGTTGCACTATTCTTGAAATAAAATGTGATCCTCTACCCGAGGACACTGTGGCTGGAACTCCGAAGCGTGGTATTATTTCTTGTAATAATACCCTGGTCACTTCTCAAGCTTTGGGAGTTCTGGTGGGGATTGCTTCTGGCCACCCTGAAAATGTATCTGTCAATACTAATAAATACTGATACTCCCCCACCTTTCCTTGGGAGTTCTGAAAAGTTAATTTGCCACTGTTGTCTAGGCCCATGGCCCCTCCCAATCTGACCTAGTTTTGGTCTGGGGGTATTTTTGGGGTTAGTCTGGAGGCAAAGATCACACTGTTAGGTCACTTGAGTAATAGTGGCATATAAATACTTGGCAACGATTCTTTCCTTCAAATAGGTGTTCAGGGCATCTATTCTCTAGTGTGTTTTCTGGTGTTCCTCCCTTACTAGTGACTACAACAAATGGGAAGGGATTACCAGCTTCCCTTCAATGGTAGCCCACCCTTCTTGGTTATATGTCCCTTTCTGATCTTTGATTAGTTTTCTATCTTTTTTGGCTTACCTTCAAGGGAAATTTGTCCATCTGGAATTAGAGCTCTTTCAATAGTTACTTCACCTTTCACTGCTTCCTTTGCCTCTCCATCCACAAGCTCATTTCCTTCTTTTAATTCTGAGCTCACTCTCTGGTGTGCCTTAATATGCATAATTTCAAACTTTTCAGGCAGCTGAACTGCTTCTAGCAGCTGGATTATCTCTTGTGAATGTTTGATGTTCTTTCTTTGTGAGGTTAGCTGTCCCCTCTCTCTCCAGATGGCTCCATGTGCATGCATGACTCTGAGTTGCATATCTCAAGTCTGTATAGATGTTTATTCTCTTGCCTTTTGCCATTTCCAAAGCATGTGTCAGTGAAACTATCTCGGCCTTCTGCACAGAGGTACCTGTTGTTTAGGGTCTGGATTCTATTACCTCTCTGCAAGTAGTGACTGCGTATTCAGCATGTTGCTTTCCACTGGCAATGTAGCTACTCCTGTCAGTGAACTAGGTATCTGCATCATCTA
Organism: Serinus canaria; assembly: GCF_022539315.1. Classification (NCBI taxonomy): domain Eukaryota; kingdom Metazoa; phylum Chordata; class Aves; order Passeriformes; family Fringillidae; genus Serinus; species Serinus canaria. The sequence continues at coordinate 8,224,286 of NC_066342.1, read as the reverse complement.
GAGGAGTGTCCTTTAAGTATGGGTGACTGGTGTAAGTAGCTTCAATGGCCTCCAGGCAATCGTGGTTGTCCTAGGTTGACTATATGATGCTTTTACCCCCAGTTGTCTTGTTCTGTTTATGCTGAATAATAAGTTTTGCACCTTTAAGACTTGTTCCAGAGAGTGAAGGGGGGAGAGAAGAAGCTCGCAGTCTCTTTTCAGACACTGCACTCACTCCTCCACATTCCTGCTCCTAGACTGGGTTGTCTGCAGATAGACAGACAGTGAGACAGAGCTCTCCTTTGCTTTTAGTTAAGCCATCTGAGGCAAAGAAGTTCCCTAGACTGTAGGGTTTTTCCTTTTCCCCTTTTCTTTAGACCTGTTTAAACCTACTCTGGACTGAACACCCAGAAGAGCACTGGCAGCTCACATCTGTGGCCCACCAGGCCGGGCCTGGGCTGCGGCATTTCCAGCACCAGAGCGACTGATAAGAGACTGAGTGAGCTGAGCTGCAACCTGGGGAGGGTACTTTTTGAGTTTGTCATCTCTTTTGGAGCAGCAAGGGGTTTTATTGTTTAATAAACAGTTTTTTTCCACTTTTCTCCAAGGAGGTATTTTCTTCCGGACCGGTTGGGGGGAGGGGCCGATTGAATCTGCTTTCCTAGAGGAGCCCCTTTAGGAGTTCTCTGCAAAATTTACCCTGAACCAAGACAGTGGTTTACTTCTTCTCCTTGATTTCTACTGAGAAAGGAAGCTGGGTTGACAGTATTAGTCACCACTATCTCTACATCATCTTGTTCTACAATGATGGCCTGGTATTTCAGGAACCTCTGTGGTAAAAGCCAGTGGCTGCCATTTACCTCCAGTACTGCGGACACTGTGTGGGACACTAGCACAGTCATTTTCTGTCCCAGAGTAAACTTGTGTGCTTCTTGTATACTTAGCAGAACTGCTGCTACAGTTCTGAGGCAACCTGGCTATCTTTTGGCCGTTGCATGTAGTTGCTTGGAAAAGTAAGCAACTGCTTTCTAATAGGGACCCAAGTCCTGAGCTAATATTCCTAGGGCAATTCTCTGTTTTTCATGGGAAAATAGAAAGAATGGCTTATTTGCATCCGGAAGTCCCAAAGCTGGAGCTGACATGAGGGCACTCTTCAGCTGGTGAAAGGCCCATGTGGCTTCCTTTGTCCACTGGAGATCTTTATTTCCATTGGTAATAGAGCATAGAGGGGTCTGACGAGCAGTCCGTAATTATAAACCCACAGCCAGCACTACCCTGCCATGCTTAAGAAGGTTCGGAGTTCCTTTGTTGTCTGGGGTTTCGGGGTTTGGCACATGGCTTCCTTGCAAGCCTGCCCTAAAGTCCGTTGCCTAGTACTGACTATGTACTTTTGGTAGATTACCTTCTGTTTCACTACCTGTGCTTTTTTCTTTGATACTCTGTATCCTTGGAGCCTTAAGAAATTCAAAAGGTTTACCGTCTAGGCACACATGATTCCCTCGTCCAAGTGGCTCCTAGAAGATTATCTACATACTGCAGTAGCCTTCCTTCTTCTTGTGGAGCTTCTCAGGACTCTAGATCTTTTGAAAGTTTTTCCCTAAACAGAGTAGGGGAATTTTGCAGCCTTGAGGACCTTGAGGCAACACAATCTATGTGAGCTGTGTTTTGCGCCTGCTTTTAGGACTTTCCCATTCAAACGCAAAAATTTTCTGGCTGGTTTCGTGGATAGGGAGGCAAAAGAAGGCATCTTTCAGATCTAAAACGGTAATCTAGGTTAGTTCAGGTGTCAAACATGTTAGCAAGGTATATGGGTTTGCCACCACTGGGTGCAGATCAGGCTTTTACTGCCTGACCCTAACTGGTTGTTTTCTTTAACTTGCACAGGAGGAGCCTTCTCTGCTCGCCCTGGTACGTTAGAGGCCCATACCCCAGGAAACACCGAATCTATTATTTTCTTGTTAATTTCATCCTTATTTTCAATTTCAGTTTCACTAATTCTTAAAATTAGGTCAAGTATGCCTACATATTGTCGATCCTTTACCTCCACAATAATTTCCCCATCTTTAAATGTGATCTTTGCTTCCAGCTGCTCCAACAAGTTCTTACCCAACATGGCCTTTGGAGAGTTGGGCATATACAAAAACTTATGAATATTTCGATGGTTTGCAAAGTATGCTTTTCAGATTGGCCAGTTTCCCCCTTACCATAATATAATAATCTGATATAGGTATCGAGGCTTTATTTAACACTGAGTATGTTGCCCCCGTGTCTACTAAAAACTCCATTTTCTTAGTTCCTGTCTTTCTACCCCATCCTAACTCTTTGCCTTAATTTAAAGTCTTGAGGTATAAAATAGGCTAAGCACAGTCAGCTTTAATTATTTCTGTTGGGTTTCTTAAATTACTTGAAACTCTCTAATAATTTAAACATCCTGTTACTTCTTTGTTACTCGTGACTGGTTGCCACTAAAATCCTTATAGCTCTCTGAGTAGCCTTTGTTTCCTTAGAATAATACAAATGACAAAGTGCCTGTCTTGATCTCCTCCACCTAAACTCTGTTTTACTAATTCTCAGTCTTTTCCAGTTCTCTTCCCCCATAATCTAATTCAAGCATTGTTCCCACTGACACTTTTCTGCCTTGCAAAAGGCTGTGCTTGTTACAGCAAAAACTCTGACATGCCCACAAACACAGACACCACCTCCCCCCTCCCCCTACCTCCTATCTCAAATTCATGAGAGTCAGGGCTTAAGTTGCTGTGGGAGGGGAATTCCTGGAATTCCTTTAATTCATTTTACCACAGTTAAACATAAATCACCATACTGTAGTTCTTCTGCATAAAATGCTACACTTGTTGCAAACAAAATCCTAAAATCTCCACAAACACAACCATAGAATCTCAAAAATCAAATTACTACAATGCAGGGGAAGGACTACACAAACTCACCAGGAAAGGGCGTATCTCAAAGTGCCTGTCATCGTTTGAGCCTGGCGCAATGCCAGCGCCCCCATGAGAATACCTCCTTCCCTGGCATCCACTGCGAGATGCGATCAGAGACAGAGCAAAGCAGGCTCCAACTTGAGGTTAAAAGGGAAAAAACTTTATTAACCTAAACCTACAAAGGAAAACACACAAGACACATAGAACACAAGATGAAAACCTTCCAAATTCTTCCTCCTCCCCCCACCAAATTTCCAACTCCATTACCACCCTTTAGATAACCAATTCTCAGTTCCTCGAGGAGAGAGGAGTCCCTCTTGCACCACATTCCTTCCATGTCCAGTGCTCTCACCACTGCACATGGATCAGAGCTGCTTCTAGGGTTTTTCTTTTTAAGGATACTTTGTCCAGTTCCAAAGTGAGCACAGCCCTTCTCCTTTTGGGACACTTGTCCCCCCCAAATTTCACCCCCTGGGGCCGAGGGGTCTCTTGAACAGAGATCTTCTTCTTCTTCTTCCTCATCTTCGAAGATGGAGGGCACCACCACCACCCTCCTCACCCGTCGTCTCTGTTCACACACCTCCACATCGCCGCACTCTCCTGGCTCTGAGCCATCGCCTCCCCCTAGAATGCAGTCTCTGTGTCACGGGAACACCAATGGTTCTGCTGTGGCTATACAAGAAAAGTCCAGCCAAAGGCCACTCCATCATCTCCTCCCACCTAGAATTCTTCTCAACATCTCTCAGTCTGATCAACTTCAGGAGGAATCAGCATTTGCAAGGTTCTCATCTTCCTCAGAAGGGTTAAAAGTCCCAGGTTCTCTGTCAGTTTACTTCATCAACTCCCACGCCTGGCTGCCCTGCTGGGCACCCCCCCACCCTTCTCCTTCACGCCGGCCCACTATCACAGGCACCGGCTCTGTCTCTCTCCCTCTCTCCGGGGAGGGGGGGGGGGGGGAATGGAGGATGGCTGTCCGAAGCCCTTGCAATGTTCTCCTCCACCCTTCAGCCCAGGCCTGGCCTACCTCTCTCTCCGGCCACATGGCTCCCTTCCCCCCCCCCGCCCAGCCAAAGGAGCTGGGCAGGGGGGTCTGCTCAGTCCCAAAGCGGAAATCAAAGAGGAAATTCCCCTGGGAGTTCACAGCTTTTAACCCCCTGTGTTCTCAGAGGCGTATCCATGCCCTCAGTGGACAAACCAGGTGCCAATATTAAATCTGAACACCGATTGGCTTGCCCACACCATCACAAAAAACTTCATTTCCTCTCAAACCACGACAGTGCCCATTTTTCTCAACATAATACAGCATACAACACTTCAGCTTCTACCCACATCAGCTTCCTCTGGTCATCACACACTCTGGAAAGAATCAAAATTACAGAACACAGTAAAATTCTAGGGATCAAGTCCAAACTACTAGGGCAGATGAACCCCCTGAGTTCGTCTAGCTACGGTTAAAATGTGCCCAATCTACGCAAATCACTACCTTTAAACACAATAAATGTCCTCACCCGCATTTCTCCACTTGTTCCACTTCTCTGCGGGGCACTCCCTGTCCCCACAGCCTGCCCCACCCAGTGCCCCAGGCCTCCTCACCCAGCGGCTTCAGACGCAGGTAGAACTCCCCCCCCCACAGGCCGTGGGTAGACTTACTCGCTCTCTTTTATACACTACACATTCACGCGATTACAAACACATGTCCAGACACCAGAAGCATACAAAGATCAGGTTCACTCGACTCACCCCCAGAGTCGCTAGCGGCCACTCTATCGAACAGTGAACCCATTGCCCAAATAGCTCTATCAACCGGGGACTTCTGCCGCCAACTGTGCTCTCAGCCAATGGCTGCCTGCAAGCACAGGGACAAGGCTGTGTGCTCAGATGTCTCTGAGTGACTTATCAGCAGCCCTATCTCCCCCGGGGTCCTCTGATATACATACTGTTTATCTGCACACCAGCAATTCTTGTCTGTCTCTGCAGGAGGTAGCTGAGATGGAGGGAGCTCCTCCAGGGAAAATCCCGGGGCACACCTCGGAGGTCCATACTCCCCTCTGCCCCTGAGAGGACAGAAACAGTCTCCTGTCTGGCTCTCAAAAATGATTTGCGGAAAGAAAAAATAAACTCTACAACTTTGTAAAAGTTCATTACAGCTTTGGACACATGTGGGGATCGTTCCTCATAAAGGACATGCACACCCCTGAGAACTGTTGATCCTTTTTTATCCCCCTTACTGGTACATATGCATAGAATTTCACAATAGGTCCATACATATTCATTTTACTGGTGTGCCCTTTAATTTGCAGCTAGTTTTTTTATCAGAAAGTACAGAAAGAACTCCTGGGTCATCTTGCCCTTTCTCCCGCAGCCTCAGCTTTGGTTTTTGTCTGTTTCAAAGTTTAAGGGGTCCCTCTTATCTCTCCCATTTTTTCTTCGGCTGAGGCAGGTTTTGTAGAACATAGGTTTTTTTTTGGGAGAACAGGCAGTCTTGGGTGTTATGAACAAAAAAAGGGTTACCCATTTTTTTTTTTCCAAAAGTTGTAGAATTACAAGTTTAACCAGTTCTGGCAGAGGAGTGCTTTTGTTAGCTGCTTGTTGTAATCACCTGTTAAGTATCAGGTCGTTTGCCATCTATGGTTGAGAATTCACTCTATTGTATCAGCATCACCCTGCTTGGGGCCAGGTGGGAGGATGGCATCCCCCCCCAGACAGTAGAGGGGAGGGAACCAGGAGTTGAGATGCAGATAAGTTTAGAGCCAAAATGAAATGGGGCAAGCCCCCATTCCAAACACAATTAATAAACCCCTAAACCAGCGAGCCAATATGGAATTTAGAGATCAAAGTGGTCTCTAGACATCAGGGGTGAGGTGAGAAGCCAGCAGAGACTCTGAAAACCTTAATGGCCCCTCACCACAACTTAAGAAGATGTTGGTTGGAGGCAGGACCCGAGACTGCCAACTCAAACTTGGGATCTCGGGGGTGTATACCCCCACCTGCTCTCCTGAGGCCAGACCCCCCAGCTCTGCCCCCTGGTGGACAAAGCTGCATTTGCCTCCTCCTCCGAGTTACTCCAGGGAGCTGTGATGGCGGACCCGCGGATCCGTCGGGCCTCCCAACCTTGAGCTTATCACTTTTAATAAAGGCATCAAAAAGGAGAGATTTCTCCTGCCCTGTTTATTTCATTGGGCACAAGCAAGCTACAGACTTAATAATTCAAACCAGTACATTTCACCTATGTCCAAAATGGATTTCCACCCTGGTAAATTTCCACTCTGTTTCAATCCCATGAGAAGTTTGAACAAAGAAAGAGAGAAGAGTGATGAGATCCTGTGTCTCCAGGCAAAGAAGAAGATCTCTGTTCTCAGAGATGAAGATGACTAGAGATAGGTAAAAAGAACATTTGCCTTTGAACAGCTCATCTTTAAAACAGTATCCCATAAGTTGACATGGCCCATAAACACACCTGTGGGAAGAACTTGTGGAAAATGGGAGGGAATTCATAATTGCAGATTTCCCTAGGCGGCTGCTATTCCTGGAAAATTGAGAGCCATGAGAGAACTGTTTTTTCTTGTGGAGAAGTCTCCATAACATTACCAAGAGGGATTTCTCTTCCTAAGTGAACTGAAGAAAGACTATTCTAGAGGTGGTAAACTGGCTGAAATTTTAGGTTTTGTTTTTTTACATTGTCAGTGGTAAAGAAAAGGTTTTGGGACGAGAAGTGTTCTGAAGGTTTTGTTCTGATTCTTATCACTCTTTTAGTTAATGTTAATAAATTTGTTTTTATACCCTTTTAAAGTTTTGAGCCTGTTTTGCCTTTCTCCTAATCCTACCTCACAGCAGGAAGTGAGTGCACTGGTGATTGGTCAGCACTGAAACCCACCACACTCTTTGGTGTATTGGCCTGGAAATCTCAAAATTGGCAAAATCTCAAATTAGTGAACCAAAACCACTACAGGGGATCACGTGTACCCTCAGTAAATTCAAAGATGACACCAAGTTGGATGAGAGTGTTGATCTGCTTGAGAGTAGGAAGGCTCTGCAGAGGGATCTGGACAGGCTGAATCAATAGGCCAAGACCAACAGTATGAGTTTCAACAAGACCAAGTGCTGGGTCCTATGCTTCCTCCACAACAACCCCAGGCAGCGCTACAGGCTGGGAACAGAGTGGCTAGAAAGCAGCCCAGCGGAAAAAGACCCAGGGGTGCTGGTCGACAGCTGGCTGAACATGAGATGGCAATGTGTCTGGGTGGCCAAGAAGACCAAGGGAATCCTGGCTTGTATCAGAAATAGTGTGGCCAGCAGGACAAGGGCAGTGATTGTCTGACGCTGTTGAGTCAGGGACAGATGAAATGACTCCATGGTTCAGAAGGCAAAAAAGAGAGGTACTTTATTAAGAGGTAGCGCCCTTTTATAACCAGGATTGCTAAGGTGAAATCTGATTGGTCTCAAAGTAAAAACCTTTCACACTATTGGTGAACTATGAATAGCACACTCTGAAGGTACATATCTATAAACAACATGAACAGAAAGAGAGATAATAATTGTTTCCATTCTTCCTCTCTACGTTTCCCAGGCCTGAAGCCTGGGAGAATTCTCTTCGACTGAACTGAGAATCTCCACAATTGTCCCTCTGTACTCAGCACTGAGTACTGTGTCCAGTTCTGGGCCCCTCAATTCAGGAAAGACATTGAGGTCCTGCAGCATGTTCAGAGAAGGGCAACAGATATGGTGAAGGGTCTAGAACACAAGTCCTACAAGGAATGGCTGAGGGAGCTGGGGTTGTTTAGCTTGGAGATAAGGAGGCTCAAGTGAGACCTTATTGCTCTCTACAACTACCTGAAAGGAGGTTGCAGACAGTTGGGGATTGGCCTCTTCTCCCAGGTAACTAGTGACAGGACAAGAGGACATAGCTTCAAGCTGTGCCAGAGGAGGTTCAGGCTGGACATTAGGTGGAATTTCTTCACGGAAAGGGTTGTCAAGCATTAGAACAGGCTGCCCAGGGAGGTGGTGGAGTCACCATCCTTGGAGGTGTTCAAGAAACAACTGGACATGGCACTTAGTGCCATGGTTTAGTTGACATGGTGTTGTTTGGGCAGAGGTTGAACTAGATGATCTCAGAGGTCTTTTCCATAACCTAACTGATTATCTCATTCTGTGAGTCCAAACTTTGACTGATCATGACCTTTTCAAATAGACCATAGCACTAAATGTCACATCCAGTAATTTCCTGACACATAAAGAAAGACACCCTGGTCCCTTATGTTTGTCACCCTTCACTAGACCCACTCCAGGAGCTCCATGTCTCTCTTGTACTGAGGAGCCCAGAACTGGACAGAGCACTCTAGGTGTGACCTCATCAGGGCTGAGTAGAGGGGCAAAGTCACCTCCCTAGACTTGCTGAAAATGCTTTTCCTAAGGCATCCCAGAATGCCATTGGTCTCCTTGGCCACAAGGGCACACTGCTGGCTCATGGACAGTTGTTGACCAGGAACCCCTGATTTATTAAAATTATGGATATTGATCTAGTACCAATATCCAACTGTGACGGACAAAAACTCTCTAACAGTTTAAAGTTAGAAAGTGTATGTTTATTGCAACGCTGGGCAGTGTGCGGGATAGCTCCCAAATACACACCGCAATTTACAGGTGATTACAGAGTCCTTTTATCTATACAAGTATTGAATACCTAAAATTCAAATGCATATTCATAACTTTGGTACATCCCATTCCTTGCTTCGTATGGTAATTAGTTCAAAAGCTATTAAGCATGCGTAGCTTGTTCCTCGAAATGGGTCGGTGGTCTCTTTCATGGGAAGGGGTCCCAAAATGAGGAAGTAAATGAAGTCTTCTTCGTTCTAACCTTTCTACCTTTTCAATGCAAATATGACAAATAAACCCTTGGTAGAACTCCCATTCCCCATCTTCAATTGGTTTCAGAACAGAGGAGGCCTACAACTGTCTTATGTTCCTAAAAGCTATTTATCAGTTTTATAGTCTTCATTAGAAACCCAGCTAACCAAACATTATATTGACAAGCAATCAATTATTAGTTAACTACTAACTCTTAACTTCATCAAGGCCTACCCATTTATTTTGATTAACTCTAATAAAGCTTATCTCTAACTAAAACCTCAGCTCCTCTAAAATACCTAAATTCCTTAAAGTTTCTGTCTCATCCCCTGGTCCTTCTTGGCAGAACTGCTTTCCAGCAAGTCAATCCCCAGTCTGTACTAGTGCATGGGGTTATTCTTAGCCTGCACTTGTCTTTGTTGGATTTCAGACAGTTCCTCTCTGCTCATCTCTCCAACCTATTGAGGTCCTTCTGAAGGGCTGCACAGCTCTCTGGGGTATCGGTCACTCCTCCCAGTTTTGTGTTGTCCGTGAACTTGCTGAGGAGGCATCTACCCCTTCATCCAAGTCACTGATGCATAAGTTAAACAGTACTGGGTCCAGTACTGAACCCTGGGGGACACCACTAGTGACAGGCCTCCAATTAGACCCTGTGCCACTGATTACAATCCTCTAGGGTTTGCCATTCAGCCAGTTTTCAATCCAGTTAAGGCTTCCTGAGTTTGTCTTTGAGGAAGTCACGAAAGACAGTGTTGAAAGCCTTGCTGAACTCAAGATAGACAATGTCCTCTGCCCTGCCCTTATCCATCCAGGTAGTCATAGCATCATAGAAGGCAATCAGGCTGGCCAAGCATGATTTACATTTGGTGATCAGAAGTAATCAGCATGGATTCACATTCTTGTCATGAGTGTGGAGAGAGATTGCCTCCTGAATGAGGCACTATGATGGTGATACAGCTGGACTGGTTTGGCCACAGAGAGCAGACTAGCTAATCCCTGACAATAGATGTAAGCAGGCAGCTATTGGTCAGTGAGCTGGGTGGTAACCAATCATAGCCAATCAGTCGAATGCAGAGTCTTTCAAATAGGGTATATAAGAGCTGTGTAAGCCATGAAAGCTCTCTCTGCTGCACAAACCCCGAAGTTGTGTCATCCCTCTGTCTCCTCTAATTGCAACAAGGTGTAGGAAAGACATTCTGTGCTGTTCTTGTGAGCTAGCAAGGGCCTCCTAAAGATAAAGGGAAGCCCCATATCTCCCCTGAGGAAGACACAAAGGTTGTCACCATGGAGACGTGATGAAGGAGAGAAAGCTAAGAGATACAGACTCTAGCTGACTCACAGAATGAGGTGGCTCCTTGGTCACCCACTGAGAACTCTGTTTCTTTCTTGTAACCAATAGGCAGTGAATGTGTATGTTGAGTGAATGTAAATATCTTGAAAAAGTATAAAAGCAACATGTTGCTATAATAAATCTCTCTTGCACCCTTCTGATGGAGTTGTTGTACTTTGTGCTGTCATGCTCTATAACGACAACAAGGCACTCCATCCCTTTTCAAGGAATTGATGTGAGGCTGACTGGATGATAGTTCCCCGGGTTCTCCTTCTTGCCCTTTTTAAAGACTGGAGTGACATTTTCTTTCTTCCAGTCCTCAAGCACCTCTCCTGATCACCACAAACTTCCAAAGATGATTGTGAGAGGCCTAGCTATGATGTCTACCAGCTCACTCAGCACTCTTGGATGCATCCTGTCAGAGCCCATGCACTTGTGGATGTCAAATTTGCCTAGGTGTTCTCGGACCCAATCCTCCTTGACCAAGGGAAAGTCTTCCTTCCAAGATTCCTTAACCATGTTCTCCTGAGTCAGATATTCCTGAGGGCTGGCTTTGTCAGTGAAGGTCAATGCAAAGAAGGCATTCAGAAACTCTGCCTTCTCTGTGTCCTCTGTTACCAGGGTCCCGCCTCCATATTATCCTTTGTTTTCCTTTTGTTATTGATGTATTTGAAGAAACCAGTCTTGAAGTCCTTGACATCATTAGGCAGATTTCATTCCAGACGGGTGTTGGCCTTCCTTGTCTCATTTTAACTTACTCTAACAACCTCTCTATAATCACTCCAAGTGACCTGTCCCTGCTTCCATCTCCTGTGTATTTCCCACTTGTGCTTGAGTATTGACAGGAGCTCCTTGTTAATCCATGCATGTTGTCAGAGACAGAAATAGTTAATGCCTCAAACTTTGATATAAGAGTTTTGCCCATTATAACAAATACTGTATAAAGAAGCTGCAACCAAAGAAGCCTCCCTGAAGATACCTGACTGGAACTTTGGACTGTACATTAAGCCAACTAAATAACACTTGTTCAATCATCCCAGCCTAGGGAAAAACAAACATGGCTGAGGGAGAAGAATGCATCCACAAGAAAGCCAAATGCTGCAGAGATTCTTCCCTGGCTAAATTTGGGACGGGGAAGACCACAGAAGCCATGTTTACTCCCCCCGAAACGAGGTGGGGGAGGAGGTTTTGGGTATAACCTCTGGTTAGAGGCAATGAACACCCATCCTCTCTTACACAAACTGGTCCAGCTGTGGAACCCCCAACCCCACAGGCCACATCCATGGGACATTCACGTGAGAGGCAGCTGAAGGGTTGTCATAATCCATCAAAGACCCCGCCCCCCAAAGTGCCCCCCAGAGTCATTCCTGAAGCCTTGCACTACAGGACTGCATGTGATACAACAAACCCAGTCTGTTGTAAGAGACAATGGCAACCTGGCCCTCCTCCCCCCCCCCCCGCCGAGAGGTACCTAGTCTGAGAGTATATTAACCCATCAGATTCTATGCTTTTTGGAGGGACCTTCACCACCAAGAAGACCAGCTGAAGAGGCTCAATGGAACATTGTTGGGATCCACGGAGTGGTGATATTTTCCTTAGGTCTGTAGCTGTTCCTTTCTTTCTCTCCCACCTATTCTCTATTTCTTTCTCTTATTTCCCCTCTCTTTTCTCTGTCTCTCACATATTTACTATCAAATAAATAAAACCTATACTACTGACATTGGCATATGGTCTTGTTTGCACCCTAATTTGGGCAGAGCCATTTCTAAGAACTTTAATAACTGGATCATGACACATCTCTTGTCCCTTTATACCTGATTTCTTGCTCATTGGGATACACTATTCTTGAGCCTGGATGAAATGGTGTTTAAAGCAGCTCTCTCTTTCCTGCAGGGTCTGTTTGTCAGTGCAACAGGTCAGGACCAGGTAATAGGTGACATAGACTCTCAAGACATTCACAAAAGGCTAATCCACTTTATTAAGAAACCCGTTGCTTTTTTATACCCTAGTTCGCTACAGGTGGACCTGATTGGTCCTTTAATTAAAACACTATCACCATTGGCTAATTAAGAAGCCATCCTTTTGGTAAACATATCTCCATAACACATTCCGATTGATCACAACACCAGGTGCATCAAGATAAGAATTGTTTATAATTCTTCTCCCTGAGCTTCTCACAGCCTTTCCCAGAACGATGCCTGGGAAAGTTGTCTGTTGCTCTCTGTGACCAGGGAGCTGCTGCCACATCTGTTCTCATGGGATTCTTTCAAGAAGATCCCTGAAGTGCCTAAAGTTAGCTCTCCTGAAGTCCATAGTTGCAATCTTACTTGCTGTCTTGCTTCTTCCTCACCAGATACTGAACTCCACAATGTCACAGTCACTGCAGCCAAGGCTGCACCCAACCTTCACATCTCAAAATCACAGAATCACTAGGTTGGAAGAGACCTTCAAAATCATTGAATCCAACCCATCCCCTAACACCTCAACTAAACCATGGCACTGAGTGCCACATCCAGTCTTTTTTTAAACACATCCAGGGATGGTGACTCCACCACCTCCTCGGGCAGACAATTCGAGTACTTTATCACTCCTTCTGTAAAAAACTTTTCCCTAACATCCAACCTATATTTCCCTTGGTGCAGCTTAAGACTGTGTCCTCTTGTTGTCAGTTGTTGCCTGGAGAAAGAGACTGACTCCCACCTGACTACAACCACCTTTCAGGTAGTTGTAGGGAGTGATTAGGTCACCTCAGTGTCTCCTTTTCTCCAGGCTAAACAACCCCAGGTTCCTAAGCCATTCCTCAAATGGCTTGTGTTCCAAGCCCCTCACCAGCCTTGTTGCCCTCTTTTGGATGCATTCAAGTGTCTCAACATCCTTCCTAAACTGAAGTGCCCAGAACTGGACACAGTACTCAAGGTGCAGCCTCACCAGTGCCAAGTACAGGGGAAGAATGACTTCCCTCATCCTGCTGGCCACACTATTCCTCGTTGTACTTTGGACCTGATTAGCGTAAGAGATTTGATAATCAGGTTGCCTTGGCAAAACAAACTGAGCTTTGAAGATTGCAAGAGGATTAGATCAGACTGGAGACAGGGAAGAAGATTGAATCAATTTCTGCAAGTAGAGATGTTGCAAAAATGTATAAGTGTGTGTGATGATTAACCCATTTATTGTAGTAAAAAATTACTAGCCTTCCTAGAATGGTATATAAGCATGTATAGTCCACAATAAAATCAAATTATGATCAACAGTCAGTTGTCCGTGTCTCTCTCCATTGCCAATATTCCTGATATAGGCCAGGATGCCGTTGGCCTTCTTGGCCACCAGGGCACACTGCTGGCTCATGTTCAGTCGGCTGTCGACCAGTACCCCCAGGTCCCTTTCTGCCAGGGCACTGTCCAGCCACACTGTCCCCAGCCTATCACATTGCAGGGGGTTATTGTGGCCAAAATGCAGGACTCGGCACTTGGACTTGTTAAACTTCATCTTATAGGACTCTGCCTATCTATCCAACCATTCCAGGTCTCTCTGCAGAGCCCTCTACCTTTCAACAGATCGACACACACTCCCAGCTTAGTGTCATCTGCAAATTTACTAATGGTAGAATCAATACCCTCATCCATGCCATCAATAAAAATTTTAAACAGAACTGGCCCCAGCACAGATCCCTGAGGGATACCGCTAGTGACTGGCTGCCAACTGGATGCAGCACCATTCACCACCACTCTCTGGGCCCGGCCATCCAGCCAGCTCTTCACCCAGCAAAGAATGCTCCTTTCCAAGCCGTGGGCTGCCAGCTTTTCCAGGAGTTTACTGTGGAAGAAAGTGTCAAAGTCTTTGCTGAAGTCCAAACAGACAACATCCACAGCCTTTCCTGCATCCACTAGGTGGGTCACCTGGTCAGAAAAGGAGATCAGGTTGGTCAAACATGACCCACTCCTCCTAAACCCATGCTGGCCAGGTCTGATACCCTGACCATCCTGTAGGTGCCACGTGATGACACTCAATATAAACTGTTCCATTATCTTACCAGGTACTGAGGTCAGACTGATGGGCCTATAATTTCCAGGATCCTCCTTCCTACCCTTCTTGCAAATGGGTGTCACACTGGCCAGCTTCCAGTCATCTGGAACCTCACCAGTGAGCCAGGACTTTTGGTAAATGACAGAGAGCAGCTTCACAAGCTCATCTGCCAGCTCCCTCATCACCCCGGGATGGATCTCATCAGGTCCCATGGATTTATGAACATCCAAGCAGCTCAGGAGTTCTCTGACTGCTTCCTCCTGGATAACAGGGGGACCATTCTGCTCCCTGACACCATGAACCAGCCCAAGACAGTTGTCCTGAGGACAAGTCATCTTCCCACTAAAGAGTGAGGCAAAGAAGGTGTTAAGCACTTCTGCCTTCTCCTCATCTGTAGTCACTAAATTCCCTCCTGTGTCACCGACATGTTTTATGAAAAATCCTTTCCTTAGGATTTTTCCCTCCTGAGAAACTGAGAGGCCTCAGGAACAAACGGTAAACAATTCTTATCTGCTGCTGTGGAATGCAACAGAGGGAATCTGTGATTGGTCTCATCTGGTTGTTTCCAATTAAGGGCCAATCACAGTTCACCTGTCCAGACTGTCTCGGTCAGAGACAAGCCTTTGTTATTCATTCCTTTTCTATTCTTAGCTTAGCCTTCTAATGAAATCCTTTCTTCTATTCTTTTAGTATAGTTTTAATATATTATCTATCATAAAATAATAAATCAAGCCTTCTGATACATGGAGTCAACTTTCTCGTCTCTTCCCTTATCCTGGGACCCTTGTGAACAATACCACACTCCTGGATCCACTAGAGAACCGAGGTTGTTCATACCCTCCCTTTTGCTATTAATATATTTGTAAAAACAGGTTTTATTATCCTTTACAAAAGTTGTCAAATTAAGTTCAAACTGAGCTTTGGCCTCCCTAATTTTTTTTTCTACATGCCCTAGCAACCCCTTTAAATATTTCCTGAGATACCTGACCCTCCTTATAAGATGACACATTCTCTTTTTATTCCTTAGTTCCTTCAAAAGTTCCTTGCCCGTCCAGGCTGGACATTTGCCTCATTGACTCATCTTTCAGCACACAGGGACAGTCTGTTCCTGGGCCCTCAAGATCTCTGTTTTGAAGCAAGTCCACCCTTCCTGGACTCCTTTGTTTTTAAGGGCTGCTTCCTAAGGAACTCTCTGAATAAGTCTCCTAAATAGGCCGAAATCTGCCCTCTGGAGGTCCAGTGTGGAAGTTTTATTGATGCCCCTCCTTATTTCACCAAATATTGAAAACTCTATAATTTCAAGATCACTGTGCCCCAGATGGCCTTCAACCACATCTCCGACTAGCCCATCTTTACTTGCGAACACTATGTCTAGCGCAGTCCCTCCCCTGGTGGGCTCACTCACCAGCTGCAACAAGAAGTTGTCCTCCACACTCTCCAACAAGGCTTTCCCTTTTTGTTGGTATGAAGTCAAGCAATACACCATTCATTGTGGAATCCTCCACTACCTCTGACAGGAAGTTGTCATCAGTGGTTTTCAGGAACCTCCCGGACTCTTTGTGCTTCACTGTGTTACTTCTCCAGGAGATGTCAGGGCAGGTAAAGTCCCCCACAAGAACCAGGGCCTTTGACTGTGAGGCTGCTTTCCCCTGCCTGTAGAAGGCCTCATCTCCTTCTTCTTCCTGATCAGGTGGCCTATAGCAAACACCCATGACAATGTCACCCTTACTAGTCTGCCCTTTTATCCTAATCTATAAGTTCTCAACTCGCTTGTCATCCACCCCAAGACAGAGCTCAATACACAATATGTTGCCTCACATAAAGGACAACTATACCACTGCACCTTCCTGGTCTGTCATTCCTAAACAGTGTCACTCTTTCTAGTGGGTTGATGCTGACAAGATGCCAGGCACCTACCAAAGCTGTTCTGTCACTCCCCTCTGCATCTGGACAGAGGAGAGAAAATATAATGAAGAGTTCATGACTTGAGATAAGGACTGGGAGAGATCACTCACCAAATACTGTCACAGGCAAAACAGGCTCAACTTGGAGATACAACTTGAATTTATTACTAACAAAATCAGAGCAGGATAATGAGAAGTAAAATAAGACCCTTAAAAACACCTTCCCCCACCCCTCCCTCCTTCACAGCTCTACCTCCTATCCCAGTGGTGCAAGGAGACAGGGAATGGGGGTTATGGTCAGTCCATCACCCAAAGCTTCTCCCACTTCTCAAGGAAAGGAGTCATTCTCCTGCTCCACCGTGGGGTCCCTCCCATGGGAGACAGTTCTCTGTGAACTTCTCTGACATGAGTCCATCCCATGGGCAGCAGTCCCCCTCAAACTGCTCCAGCGTGGGTCACTCTTATGAAACAGAGTGGAAATTTACCAGGGTGGAAATCCATTTCAGATTTAGGTGAAATGTGCTGTTTAAAAAACCTGCCTCAGCTGAAGGAAAAATGCGAGAGAGATAAGAGGGACCTCTTGAACTTTGAAACAGATGAAAACCAAAACTGAGGCTGCGGGAGACAGGGCAAGATGACCCAGGAGTTCTTTCTGTACTTTCTGATAAAAAAACTAGCTGTAAGTTAAAGGGCAAACCAGTAAAATGATTATGAATGGACCTATTGTGAAATTCTATGTATATGTACCAGTAAGGGAGATAAAAAAGGATCAAGAGTTCTCAAGGGTGCGCGTGTCCTTTATGGGGAACGATCCCCACATGTGTCCAGCGCTGTAATAAACATACTGGCTTTACAACTTTGTAAAAGTTGTGGAGTTTTTTCCTTCTGCAAATCACTTCCATGGGGTGCAGTCCTTCAAGGGCAGGCTGCTCCAGCATGGGAGCTGGGCCCTGCGGTAATCCGTGTTTTTCCTGGGCCTTATATGAGTCCAATCCGGCTAGCTTAAGACTCTAGCCCACACGGATCTGCATAGACAAAGGCTAAAGACGAGAGGCGCTCTTCTCCACGTGGGTGCAAGTATCCTGTTTATTGGCTTGGGGCAGGACACAGGTGATGGGTCACCCAGGTACAAAAGAGGGGTTGGAGCTCTCACACAGGAGGTTTTATACCCTAGGGGGTGAGGGGCGGGGGAGAGAGAACCGGAGCCAATGGGATACCACTGGGGAGGGGCGAAGCACCTGAGGGACAGACCAGGTGTGTGTAACAGGGGGGGGATGTGTGAGGGGGAAACCATGTGATGAGGGAGGGGGAACCCGCCACCAGTGCAACAACAACTAAATAAACTATTTAGTGCAATACAACAGGCCCCCTCTCTCTACAAGTCTCCCACAGGATCACAGTCTCCTCCCAAGCATCCACCCACTCTGGCTTGGGGGTCCTCCACGGGCTGCGGGTGGACATCTGCTTCCCTGTGGACCTCCATGGGCCGCAGGGGGACAGCCTGCTTCACCATGGTCATCACCACAGCCTGCAGAGGAATCTCAGCTCCAGTGCCTGGAGCACTTCTGTCCCCTCCTTCTTCACTGACCTTGGTGTTTGCATAGTTGTTCTTTGCACATGTTCTCACCCTGCTCTTCTCTGGCTGCAATTACAACTGTGCAATAACTTTTATTCCTTTCTTCTTAAATGTATTATCACAGAGGGGTTTACCACCATTTCTAATTGGCCCAGCCTTTACCAGCCGCACGTCCATCTTTGGACCCACCAGGAATTGACTCTGCTGGACATGGAGGAAGCTTTTAGCAGGTTCTCATAGAAGCCACTCCTGTAGCCCCCCCTGCTACCAAAACCAGGCCATGCAAACCTAATACACCCTTCATGACAACAGTCCAGTCATGTGAGCTATCCTACCACGTCTCTAATTGCAATGAGATCAAAGCCCTGTGACTGCACACAGATCTCTAGTTCCCCCTGTTTGTTCCACATACTGTGTGCATAGGTGTACAGGCACTTTATAGAAGTGGGATTTTGTGTCAATATCCCAGTAGGGTGCAAGGAATTCCCCATAGTCCTGTCTTGTGATTACATCTTTGGCTGCTTGCACTTGCTGGATGCATCCCCTCTTAAGCGTTCTTTTGCTACTTGGGTGAGCACCATAGTTCTCCCCTTCCCACACCTTATCCCTGTCGAGCCTGGCTATGTCCCTGTTGCCCTTCAAATCTAGTTTAAAGCTCTCTCAACAATCCCTGCTAACTCCTGAGTCAGGATCCTTTTATCTATTTGAGACAGGTGGACATCATTTGTTGCCAGCAGGCTCAGTGTCATATAAACTGACCCATTATCAAAACCCCCAAAATTCTGCTGGTAACACCAGTCTCGAAGCCAGGTATTCATCTGCATGATTTTCCCATTTCTTGCCCCACCATTCCCTGCAAATGGCAGGACAGAAGAGAACACAACTTGTGCTCCAGATCCCTTGACCGGTTTTCCCAAGGCCCTGAGGTCCCTCTTGATTGTCCACAGCCTTCTTGTTGTGACTTGGTCAGTACCCACCTGGAAAACCAGTAGTGAGTAATAGTCAGTGGGCTGTACCAGACTCTGAAGTTTCTAGGTGATATCTCTTATCCAGACCCTAGGGGGGCAGCACATCTCCCTATGGGTTGGGTCCAGTTGACATATCAGGCCCTAAATTCCTTTTAAAAAGGAGTCATTGATGACTACTACCTTAGTTTTTTTCTTGACTGTGGAGGTCATGATGCCAGAGGTTTTGCTCCCCTGCCCTAAGTGACGTCTTCAAGCTGAATGGACCTTCATCTACTTCCTCATTTCCCTGGTCCTCAAATTCCAGGGCCTCATATTTATTGTGTAAGGGCACTTGGGGAAGTGAGGTAGGTTGGGAGGGGATTTGTCTACCACCTGGAGCAGAAACCCATTTCTATTCCCCTCTGTCTCTAAGGTCCCCTCCATCTGCCTAGTGGTAAGAGGGTAGGGGATTCATTGATTCTTTTGAAGTGGATGTCAGGTCTGTTTGTCTGAGGCTTACTAGAGTGAGGCTTCCCCAGTCAATCCCTTCTTCAGAGTCCCTAATACTTCTTAGTCTTTTTACTTCACCTCTCAGTTCGGCCACTGGGCTAAGTATATTGTTGACCTGATTGCACCTCACACAGCTGTTCTTTCTGCTGCCCTCTGAGAGCAGCACCAGGCTCTGGCACCCACTGCAACCTGAGATATGGACCCCTGCACGCTTTCATGGGCATTCTGTCTGAGTTGCCACATCCTTTCTGGTGTGCACAAAGGAAACAACTTTTGTCTGAGTGTACACCATACCTGAGCTCTCTTTGTGAGGGTGATGACCGCTAACTGAGCTAACTGAGCTGGCAATGCCTCAGCACCCTTCCTGCTCGTCCTGCCTGCTTCATGAACTTCCACACTCCTGGTCACTCTTGCTCCCTGGGAGTGGCTTATCTATGAGGGGCTGGGGCACCTCTCTCTGCTGTGGTATCAAGGTCTTGCTGGGTAGGAAAGCTCATCTTACTGCTGTCACTGTAGGATACAAAAGAACACAAGCGCACACTGCTATTCTGAAGGTGAAGAAAAAAGGGAAATTTATTTTCTGACTCCAACATTTATAGATTTCCAAAAGTGTCAGTGGGATTGGAGGGTGACAGTGCCACCTCTCCAATGACACTGGACAAACCAACAGGCCATCAAATTTCTCCTCCTCCATAAAAGAATGCAAAAAAATGAGTTATTTACAGAAAGTGTGTGAGAAAGTTCGCTTCAAAAATGTCAACATCAGAGGGCTTAGAAAATCTTAAAAAATCAGGGTGACATTCCTCCCTCGGCACGATCCTGAGCTCCAGAGCACATCTGTCCATGCAGATTGCCTCGGAGTCTTCACTGACATTGGCCACACATTTTCATGTACTTTTAAAAGGGCAGAGTTAAAAAGTGACCACATACTTAACTATAATGCATCTGTGTCAGAGGGTATATTACAGCGGTTTTCTGGGGTCCCAGGATGAGGGAAGAGACGAGACAGTTGGCTCCATGCATCAGAAGGCTTGATTTATTATTATATGATATATAAGATATAAAAACTATACTAAAAGAATAAAGAGAAGGATTTCACTACAAAGCTAAGCTAAGAATACAAAAGAGTGTGTAAACTGAAGTCTTCTCAGCCCGAGACGGGCCGAACAGGTGAATTGTGATAGGCTCTTAATTGCAAACAGTCTGACGGGGCCAATCACAGATTTTCCCGTGGCATTCCACAGCAGCAGATAAGAATTGTTTACAGTCCGTTCCTGAGGCTTCTCAGCTCTCAGGAGAGGAAAATTCCTAAGTAAAGGATTTTTCATAAACTATGTCAGTGACATCTCACCCTTTTTATTTTAGTAAATTAAAAAGAAAATGCAATCAAAAGATCAATCAAATGCTGGTGTGGAACCATCAGGGAAACCCTTCACCTGCAAAACACCAAATTCCCATCACATCACCAAAACAATCTTAAAATAGAAGAAAATGCAAAAACAGTACAAGGGAAGTTCATTGCTTCAAGTCCAAACAGCTGAGTTTCAGGAAAAAGTCCAAACTGAAGATGTTCTTCTTTGACAGTGCTGAAAAGTCCCTTTTGGTCCTGAAACAGGCTTGCAAGCTCTTTCAACTCTTTTTATTTAATTGTTTTGGGTTTTTGTTGTTGTTGTTTTTTTTTTTTTTGTTTTTTTTTTTTTTTTTTTTTTTTTTTTTGTTAAAGAGCAGTAGCAGAGAGTGGTCCACTGAGACCCCAAACAGGCTGGTCCACCAGCCACCGTTTGCGGGGGCCCTGGCCCCCGTGGAGGGAACAGGGACCCCAGACCTGGCTCACAGAATGGTGGGCCAGGTCCAGGCGGAGGGAAGAAGGCCCCCAAACCCAACACGCGCTGGCCGGGAGGCCCAGGCCCAGGGAACCGAGCCAAACGGCCCAAACCCGGCCCACGGAGCGGGCTCTGTGTTCTCTCAATCCGGCACACAGCTGCCGATCTCTGGGCAGCATGAGTGACCGAACGCCTTATCCCCGCCAAACCGGTGCAGACCAGCAGCTGGGGAAGAAAAGCTTTCCCAGGGAACAAAACCCCATGTCTGGGGGTGCTTTGTCCCCACAGCAGATGAGCGATGCTCACTTTGCACTGTGTCTCCTGCCTCTGCATCGCAAATGCAGAAGACGCTCCCTCTGTCTGCCCCTCGGTACCACTCCTTGCGGGCTGGGGACCGGAGGCAGAAGGCTCAGGAGCCCCCTCCCCCACGCCGCAAGGGCGCGCAGGGGGAGTCAGGCATTCCAACCCCCAGCAGGAACTCCCGAACCAGACCCGGGTCAGCCCGCGAGAAACACCGAGATTAAAAGCAAGCAGACGGGCTGAGCCTGCGATCAGCTGCCTAGCCACACCCCCCCCCCACGGAGGGGCAAGCCTGAGTCCCCTTCCCCCGTCCCAGCCCCCCTTGCAGGGGCAGCCTCGGGACAGCCCGAAAGGCTCGGGGGAGGGTCCCGGCTGATCGCCGGCGCCGCGGTGGCAGCCGCGGTCGGGTCCGATGACGGTTCCGCTGGAAGACTCTCAAGCCCAGCCCCCTCCACCGGAGCGGCAGGCGAGGGACCGACCCCCGCTGGAGGCGGGCCCGCGGGAGGGGCTGCGGGTCCCGGCCCCTCCTCTGGGGCAGGCAGGGGCGGGGCCCTTGGCCCCGGTTCAGGTGACAGAGCCAACCCACCTCCCCCCCGAGAGGAGCGAGGGGGCGCAAGCAGTTCCCTCGGCGCGGGATCCAAGGTCGCAGAAAAAAACTTGTCTTCTGCCGCAGGCAAAGCGTCGCCCCCCCACCCCGATTCAGGGGGGCTGGAGATTTCCAGGCAGCGGATTCGGACAGGCTTGCCTTTTTCCAGCTCCAGTGAGAAGGGAGACAAACCCCGTGCATTTGCAATCCACTGATATGCTAAAGCTTTCCGTTTCAAAACTGGGAAGAGAGTTCTGAGATGCGGGTAGATCGAAGGAAAACCGAGTCCCCGGTAGAAAAGATCTCTGATAATGAATTCCATGCATTCCTAACATATGAGTCAAAGGCATACAGCACATCAGAGAAAAAACCATGGTGTTTTGCCCACCGGAAAAACTCATAGAAATGTGTCGTTAGCATAGGAATGCTGTCCTCATCACCCAATTTTCGCCAGAGGTCAATAATTTTCTCCTCTGAGGGAGAGAATGGAACCTCCGTCTCCGTAGGCACCCTCTGCCATAACCGAATCTGCGTCACACGAAAGGCAGCATTTTCAGGAAGGGCAGTGTAAACAGTATCTTGCGACAGTGTGCTCTGGGCTTCAGCAGGCTGCTCTGTGCCACGAAGACACCCGGACATCTTGTCTCGGAGACTTTCCAAAAGGTTCTCTCTGTGGCCAGCCTTGGCTGTGAACTCTGCCCAATTTCAGGATCTTCAGTTCTTCAGCTCCTGGCTAGAAGCCACTCCTGTGGTCCCTGGTGTAGGTGACCATCAATGCTAAACACTCGGGGTTTACCCAAATGCAGCAATGCTCCTCTGGGCTTACCAAATGAAGAATTCTTCTTCACTCAGGGTCCAATTGTGGTGATTTCTTCACTCGAGGCACCATCTGTCAGTTCTGTCCTCGGTGTTCACCTTTCGTGGTGGTGCTCCTTTTGTCACTCGGAGGTCACCATTTGTTACAGTGATTTTCTGGGGTCCCAGGATGAGGGAAGAGACGAGACAGTTGGCTCCATGCATCAGAAGGCTTGATTTATTATTATATGATATATAAGATATAAAAACTATACTAAAAGAATAAAGAGAAGGATTTCACTACAAAGCTAAGCTAAGAATAGAAAAGAATGTGTAAACTGAAGTCTTCTCAGCCCGAGACGGGCCGAACAGGTGAATTGTGATAGGCTCTTAATTGCAAACAGTCTGATGGGGCCAATCACAGATTTTCCCGTGGCATTCCACAGCAGCAGATAAGAATTGTTTACAGTCCGTTCCTGAGGCTTCTCAGCTCTCAGGAGAGGAAAATTCCTAAGTAAAGGATTTTTCATAAACTATGTCGGTGACAAGGGTACATTTATGGTCTGTCATGTACTAAAAATCAAACTTTGATTTATTTAATTTACAATAAAAAAACATCTGATTGAAAGCAGTATTGACAAAACTGTTACAGGGATGATTAAAATATTAAGCTTATGGACACTTCTCTCAAAAACTAAAGTTTCTAACAAAAGAAATAGAAAAGGAGGAAAAGATATTCATACCTTTGCCTAGTGCTCCTTCCATACAGGGAAACTCCTTAAAACCGCAAAAATATCTCTATTTGTCTCCTATCAGAAAGTAGTGTTGAGGAAACTAGACCAGGGATTTGAACTGGAAGAGGCCATAGTAAGTGATAAATTAAAAACTATTTTCCTCAGAGATACTAGAGCACAATCATTCATGGTTAAAGCAGAATCATGTCCTGAAGTCATCCCTCTGACACATAAGAAAATATTGGTGAATCGATTAAATAGAGTAGTGGTTCCTTACTCAATAGTTAAGTTATGATTGGAACTTCCTTTTTTCACCCATAGTCATCCCTGCGCCCCCTCACCCCCAGTAGTGAATGCTGCTAAGAAACTTAAATATAATGTGTATGGATATTTCGTGAGGCAAAAGCTGGATACAGGGCAAAACTAAACAGGCTTTTCAAACAACTGATAAAGAAAAAAATGCTTGTTACCTTTTTCAGCATCAAATAGTTAGGGGACAGGAAATAAGTCCCCATGTCCACTTGGCAAATTGATTATGTCAAACCTTTCCCTCAAATACCTGAGAAGTGATGTTACATCCTTACTGAACTTGAAATAATATTGGGCTCAGGGAATGTTTTTCCATGCAGGAAAGTTGATGGTCTAACTCCTGTGGCAGGACTTAATGGACAGTTTTCTGACACTCCCATGCTTTCTGCTGTGCAGTCTGACAATGGCTCTCATTTAAAATTGCACAAGAGTGGTGTGAACATAATGGAGTCGCCTGAGTATTCTACCTGCCCTCCAGACTCCAAAGTAATGGTGTGGTTGAGAGATGGAATGATCTACTAAAATGAACTCTAGAGCTAAATTTATATACAGAAAAACAAAGCAAAGCCCTACATGAAGCTGTCTGATTCCTAAATAATGGACAGACACCCACCAGCTGCCCAGTGGAATGAGCTCATTTTTCAGGTCTCCAAACAACAAAACTTTTAAAACCCCTGCTGTCAGCCTGTTGCTTTTCTCAGGGTGATGCTGTTCTTGACTGGAACAATAATCATGTCATTCAGTTAATGAACATTATCTCTCAAATGGGTAATGAATCAAACTTTTGGTATTGTTGATACCATTCTCAGTCTTTACATTCTAATTCCACATGGTTAGCTGAATCTGTTCCTGAAACATCTTGGTATCAATCTAAACTTGTATACTTACTTCCCACCCTACAACTTATAAAGCCCAAACTTTTAAAGCACATTCATATGATAAAACCCCATGGTGCATTACAATGCCCAAACACATAAATACAGTGTGGGAGAAACAAGCCTTTGTGACTAAGTACTAACAACAATTGGACCACCTGTAACTGGCATAACATTACGGGCTCTACATATGCAAATTCCTTTTCATACTATTTGAACAAACCACACTTGCCTACTCAAATTTCATCATCCTGACAATGAAAAGGAGACTTATCAATGGTGTGAGGAATATTTCCCTCAATATTCTTATGAAATCAAATTGGTGGCCTACCATTCTAGCATGTGGACAGTTCTGGCTCTGTAGCAGAAACACATATAAAAGTCTTCCACCACAATGGGAAGAAAGTACTTGAACCATTGCACATCTTGCTTCCTGCACATTTCAAACCAAAAATTTAACTATTCTCTCTTCACACAACCATTAGCCTGTATGCCATAAGCATTTTGTGATTAAACCCCTGGTAAAAACACCTATTTACACCTATATCACAATTAGCTATTCAAAACCATTAAGCCATAGACTATCTTCTAGCATCACAAGGAGGTGTATGCGAATTGCCAAACACCATTTGTTTTTATACTGATTAATCTAAACAAATCAAATATCATATAAACATAAATCAAAGACTGATGCCTTGAGAGGCTACTGAGAGCAAAGGCTAGACAGAATTAAAGGATAAAGTAGGTATTTATTAAAAAGGCCTTCAAAAGAAACCTTGGGCAGTACAAGAGCCTAGCCGAGGCTACACCCTAGATGGATGATGGGTCACGAATTTTCACACTTTTATAAGTTTGGTCCATTTGCATATTGGGGTTAATTGTCCAATTACAGCTTCAGGTAATGAAGTCACATCCTCCTAGTTTGCTCCCCCCCAATTCACTTTTGTTTATACTTTTGGGGCCTGAGGCTGCAATGGTGACCTATGTTCACAGGCTGGAAAAGGATTGTTTTGTCTAACTAAACTGTGAAGAGAACTTGCTAACACTCTATATGAAGTTCAGAGTTGTATACTAATGCTGTACAGAATCTGAAAAATATGAGAGCTAAAACTTATGGCATCAAGACAAGTTCATACCTTTCACCAAATAACTCGAGCAACTCTTGTCTATGAACTACTTGGTTTTGGCTGTGGTCTTGGTTACCTTACCTCAGACCATAGGCCTGTCATGTTCGGTTAATATTAGCTCTTACTATGGCTGTTGGAATTATGCTATTTTGTATTATATCTTGCTTTAAATCTTTCTGCATTTTGGTTTCTAAAAATTAATGTCTTATAGTCTTCTCCCTCCTCAAATGAACAGCCTTCAGACAACAAGTGCCATGGAGTCCTCTTTATGACCCAATTACTAAATTGCAGGTCATGGGCAAGAGGTGATGGTGCCACCACCACTGGTGTCCTTCCCTGTTTGTGATGGTGTTGGGGGTGGGGTGTGACTGGTGGCCCCTGCCCCCGACCCCTGGTAATATGGTTAGCATAACTAATGTCATTTTATAAGGCAAACAGACATTCTCTGTGACCAACCTGGTTACATATTAGCCCCCTTTCTCCTCATTATCAGGCCCTGAAGGTCCTGTGAACCAAGCAGATGAATCAGATTTCTTCTTTCCCACCCTACTGGCCTCAAGATTCCTGGGTGCCAGGCTAACTACTGCCCTCCTTACTGGCCTTGAAAGCCCTGGGCACCCAGATAACCAGGTGTTGTTGGTGACTCCCTCACAGAACAGGGAAGCATAACAGAGCAATTACAAGTTCTAAGTGGGAACTTGGACCAGAATTGCTGCTCATCAGTGAGACCTGTGACCTCCCAGTGGCCAGGGGTGCCTCCACTGGCACCTGCTTCCTCTGAGGATTGAGTGACAAGGGTTCTTTTATATGTTTTTCAAATCTAGATTATGATTGTTATGTTGATACAGTAAGCCAAGTATTAAGATGTGACCTGATCTTCAAAGGGTCCAGGTGATTAGAAACCATAAGCTAAGTGGTACTATAAAATTCTGTACTACTGTTGCCAGATGAAAAATTGTCTATACCTGGTGAGATAACGCAATGCTTATTCTTCAAAACCCACTGGTCTGTGGAACTGCATAATGTCCATTGTGTAAGAAGAACTGGAAAGCAACCAGACCACCTGTGCCAGCTTTTACCAGTTCACTGGGTAGTCAAGTATGGCTTTGGGGTCACTGACCACCAAGGACCACCAAAGAGACCTCAAAGACAGAAGAACTCATGTGTAAATGAGAGGGAACATATGTTAATGATTTCAGGGAAATAGTTATCATATGTATGTTTATTTTGGGAAAATCAATGAATATGTATGTAAAATATAATATCTAAACAGGAACGTTCCCGTACTCAGCATGCGTGACTTTAGGAGGAGCTATCCCTTCATGCATCCAGACGAATAAAGAATGTCTGATTCTTAATGCTTCATTGGTGTTAAGGCATTTTTATTTTTACTGATTTTTTTGGTAACACTATGCTACTTTATAAAATTGTACTACACTGATTCTGCTTATAGAAATCTTGTACTATTCTGATTTATAAATTATATTCTATACTAATCATAAAATCCTGTTAAGTAAAATAAATCTTCAACTGTAACTACGACTTAGTGCTGTCATCATTCTGCCAAAGATCCCTGAAAAAACCTGTCTGTCCCCTTGGTTTCAGGTGACACCATGTAATCTAGATACATTTATCAATGTCTACTGTAGCATATCACTTATTAGTTAAGCTATTAAATCTCTGCAAGAAAAAAAAGCCATGATAATCAATACAGAAACTTTCAAGTTCAGTGGAAGTTATGATATATATTTTTTATAAAATTAGGATTAAAAACAGATATATGGATATACCAGAAATGCTAGAGTAGTTTAAACAAAAAGGTAATGTTAGAAGACTTTTGCATTGAAATGTACTGCAAAACTATTTGCTAGTTAAGACTTTTGACATACTAAGTTCCTGTGTCGTTAACATTTTCTAAAGCTCTAAGCACTTAGCCTCATGCAGTCATGTAAAAGTCAAGCTACCTTTTTTGTGGCAGACTAATGCTTCAACACTGGCATGAAGTTTCCTAAGTTGCTGATCCAGATTCTCAAATTGCTCCTGTTTTTCTTCAAACCATTGACAAAAGAGGAAAAAGTCTAGCATTATAATTTAGATTATCAACAGCATTCCTTGTTTTAAAGAAGCAAATTATTCATTTATTGCTAGGATGGTCAATTGATACAGCTAAGAATCCAAGCCAATAAAGCAGATTACTATCTTATTTTCTATGTCTACAGCTTTAAAATGCAATTGTTGAGCTTCATTAATTTGATTTTTTCATTATTTAAGTAAAAAAAAAAATGAAGTCTTACTGCATCTGATTCATTCATCTTAATTGTCATTTTGTTGACAGCATCAGCAGCCTTGCTTACCATCCTCAATATTCCTGCTCCACTCAGCCTGGGTGTTAACCGCTCTAGGTAGCTGGAAATTAATGACAAATAAGGGCAAACAGAGTGGTTAAAAGGCTGAAGGTTTAACTGGGGGCAAGAGGGAGAAAAGGATAAACTATTTTCTTTACTCCTATGTGTTACAATTTAGTGAAAACCAATTTCTCAGTTTTACTAATTTTACATTCTCAGAGGAAAACTTAACAATACGGACTACAGACTATTTACTTTACTTCTACACCTTTATATTAAAATGGAACAAACAACCTACTTTTCAGAAGTTATGAACTTGCCAAAGGCTGTAACTAGTCAACTATATACTAGAAAGAACAAACAGCCACTACAGAAACAGAAAAGCTTAGATTTATAATTACATACAGCAGTTCTGTAAACCACTTCATTATAATGCACAATTCACACTGTGTACAGTTCATAGAACGTTGATTTCTTTTTGCTTTTAAATATAGACCAGGTTTCAAAACCTACCTCATGAGTATTGAGAGAACTGTGCATTTTGAGGTACTTAGAAATCCCCATTAATAAGTTAACAAACTTGAAATTGATATTATTCTTTGTTAACATTAGTCTGAATATATCAGTCCATTTACCCTTCATATCTGATACTTTGTGTCAGCAGCATTAACACTTTTAAGTTATCTATCAATTATGCTTCTGTCAGTAATGAGGCCTGTTTGACTTATTAGCACAGCTAAGATACTGACATTGGCCAAAAGATTATCCACTATTACAGCAAATCAACTGTGTACACTTATAGACGTGTTTTTGGAGACATAACAGACAACCACAATATATTTCATTTTGTGAAAGGGGCCAGATTGATAACACTGGTTGTTAGTGTTCAGGAACACATAATCACCAGAAATTATTATATGCAGGTGCTTTTATTGAAGAGGTCTGGGTGTCAGGGGTACAAACCCAAATCTGACGCTGACGTAAGTTCAGGATGAACATGTTTTTATATTCTACCGTTATATAACTTTCATGTTAATTATTAAACTTGTACTGTTCAATTTTATACATAGATTTCGGCCAAGCACAGCCTCCTTAGATTAGGAACATACAGTTTCTCATGGTTCTTTTTATGATTATACAATAATTATTTTTAATTACTAAACAATCATCACATCTAAAAATTATATCATTTTTCATACTACTTACGCAGGTGAAACGCAAAGCTTAACATTTCAGAGTCTTATCTTAAAATTTTTCCAGGGCACCACTATCATTATCCCCCCTTTGAAAGCATTTTCACTTCACTATAGTTGTAAATGTTTTCACTTGATACAGTCCTTTACTTCTAAATTTATGCTTGATGTTCTTCAAATCCAGGGTTGATGTAAACATTGTCGTGGATGCTATCACAAACTGGAGAACCAGAAGATAGTGGGTGTGGATCTCGTGTCAGTGCCTTTATTTCATTATTTTCTGATTCCAGGATGTTTTCTTCTGTATTTGTCTCGTTAAGATGCTGTAAACTAACCAAATTGCTAAGAATACAATTAGAAAGATTATCACACTCTCAATGATAGATTTAAGCCATGAACTCACACTCCACCCTAACCCTTAAAAGATTTTTCCTAACCAGCTTGTAGTCAAATCCTTTTGCTTTTCTTGTGCTTCATGCTCTATTTGTTTCAACTGATTGATGTCATATCCTACATCGGCAGTTACATTTGGGATGTGAACGCAGCAATGATCAACTCGTCCCTTTAAAAATCCACATACTCCATGCTCCTTCAGGAGTAACAAATCTAAGGCTAATCGATTTTGCAAAGTCATTTTTGTGGTGGCTTGTAATTGAACATTTAATTCTCTAAATCCTTCCTGGGTGCCTCTTGCTAGTCTATCTACCTGACCTGTAAGTTTGTACAGCATCTCTCTATTCTGATAGTTTACTATAGGACTAAGCAAAGACTCTAGGGCCCACCCAAATATCACTCCACTAGAGAGTTCTTGCCAAGTGTCATCTGGATTTTCATTGTCTAGAACTTCTCGTCTTGCTCTTATCTGCAGAAGTTCATGTTTTCCATTAAATGGGGACTTTTTCCAAATTGGACATAAGGTTGGGAGGCCCAAAGTAATTTCCTTTACTTTCCCGTCTACAGGCAGATGTGTTGTCCAGGTACCATCGCTTGTTGCCCATACAAATTGTCCTGGACTTTTAATTGTACTCCTGGTACATCCTATAATCACTTTATAATGCATTTTGCCTTGTTTATGTTTGATCCCTCTACAAGCACAACCAATCTGTAGGGCTATTGCCAGGGGTGGCATCTGTTTTATCTCTGCATTATCAGAAGTGCAGTCATAAGTTTTATTGCATGCCCACCAACTTACTTTGTCTGCCCACGTTCTGCTACTAGTGGCAGTGTATGTTACTGCTGGACCTGTTTCATTCTCGGAGCCTTTCCACTTAATACACTAAGGGGTGATTGCCATATATTGGAATTTTTGAAGTATACTCACAGACGACGCACTGTCCCAAGGCTCTATCTGATCTTTCTGATCCTCGGCCTCACACTTCCATACCAGAGTAGTTTCTGTAACATTTTCTATGATCTTTTTACAGTGAGGCAAATAGCATTGCCCTTGTGTGATGCCTCCCGACTGCTCCATAGGGGTTCCTAGTATGCCATCACTTAGAATACAGTCTTTCTGGCTAATAGGTCTCATCCATGTTCCTACTTTGTCCAAAGTTTCCTTGACCACCTGTCTCAACTTGGGTACCTGTTTGCATGCAATTGTTTTGCTCTTTTGTATTTCAGGTAGTTTTGATGTTATGATTCCCCAATTTACTGAATCTCCTGCTGCCTTAGGTATTGGCAGACAGGCAGTTATTCTACTGGTGTTTTGTATTTTGGCAAAATCTTTCAGTAATCCAATCATTATATTCTCAGCTCGAACTGCATTAGAAATTTTTATCACCTGGGTTTCTGCCTCTCTCTTCATTCTAGAATGAAGAGTGGTTAGTTGATCTTTTTGCATCCCACATCCCAAAGACATTAATGACCATAACATTAGCACAATTACTAATAGCATTCTCAAAGTAATTAATGACATCTTATCTGCAGTCTTGGTTCCACAGTTTACACAGTCTGTGTTCCAGGATGGACTTTGTTCACTCAGGTATAGTGAATCAAGGGGTCCACGCCGGTTACTTTCACTGCTGTAAAAGTGGTCAGCAGTACCTGATAGGGTCCACTCCACTTCTCTATTAGCGGTTCTTCGTTCCAGTTTTTAATGTACACCTCATCTCCTGGAAGTATGTTATGAACTGGATTCTCAAGAGTTATTGGTCTATTCCACACGAGGATGCTCTGGAGCCATGCTAAAGTTTTCCCAAGAGACAGAACATAATTATACACTTCCTGTTTTCTTGTAATGTGTACATGAGGGTTAGGCTCAGGAGATTCATATGGTTTCCCATACAATATCTCATAAGGACTGACTGACATCCCTCTCCTAGGTTTTATCCTAATCCTCTCTACCTGTCCACTTGACTGGGGTCTCCACGGTGTGTGGAGGTCCCAAGTTTTCCCCAGCAATCTACTTACCTCTTTTACTACTGTAGCTATGAAATGGGGCCCCCTGTCTGATGATACCCCTAGGGGTACCCCAAACCTGGGAATAATTTCCTGTAGTAACCACTTAACTGTTTCCTTTGCTTGGTTTGTGCGACAAGGAAGGGCTTCTGGCCATCTAGAAAAGGTGTCAGCCTCTACTAACAGGTATTTGTGTCCTCGAGTTCTTGGCAGTTCTACAAAATCTACCTGCCAATAGTCTCCTGGCTCTATTCCTATCCGAATTCTTCCTAGCTGTGCCTGTCGCCTAGCCACTGGGTTGTTTTTCAAGCAGATATCACATTTTGACATGACTGATTTTACCATTGCTAACATCCGTTCCAAAATAAACTCTGCTTTAGCAATTTTACCAATGCCTCTGCACCCCAATGACATTCATTATGTTTAATTTGTAGAATTTCTTTCATTATCAAGGGGTGTACCACTATTTGTCCTTATGCAGTCACATGCCATCTTTCCGAATTCTTTTGTGCATTTAGTAAACGTGCCAGTCTCTCATCTTCTACTGAATATTTTGGTTTTGGAGGCAAATTGAATTGGGATACATTGAGCTTTAAAGGTATCAATGCCATTGTTGTTTGCACCTCCCAAGCAACTTGTCGGGCTGCCCAGTTCTGCCTTCTGGGCAGATGTATTTAGTGGTAATGTTTTTGCCTCCACTACTGTGCTGACTGTTGTTACCGCATATCCAGCGTATCTGGTTCCATTTTCCACAAAGCTGCTCCCATCTGTAAATAGCTCTCACTCTGGCTGCTCTACCGGGACATCTTTCAAATCTTCTCTTGCTGAATAGGGTTACTCTATTACCTCTACACAGTCGTGCTCTAATAGGCCTTCTTCAGTTGTGGTACCTAGGAACAAAGCTGGATTCAAAAGGTTAGTTGTTTTTATTGTGACATCATCCTGCTCAGTCAGGACTACCTGGAATTTTATCATCCTGCTTGGAGATAGCCAATGGCCCCCCTTCTGTTCTAAGACAGTGGTTACCATGTGTGGCACATAAACATCTATGTATCTTCCCATAGTAAGCTTCCTGGCTTCTTGTATCAGCATCACAGTGGAAAAGTAGCCCACCAGCCTTTTCTAGCTTCCCAGACTGTCACCGACATGTTTTATGAAATATCCTTTCCTTAGGATTTTTCCCTCCTGAGAAGCTGAGAGGCCTCAGGAACAAAATGTAAACAATTCTTCTCTGCTGCTGTGGAATGCAACAGGGGGAATCTGTGATTGGTCTCATCTGGTTGTTTCCAATTAAGGGCAAATCACAGTTCACCTGTCCAGACTGTCTCGGTCAGAGACAAACCTTTCTTATTGATTCCTATTCTATTCTTAGCTTAGCCATCTGATGAAATCCTTTCCTCTATTCTTTTAGTATAGTTTTAATATATTATCTATCATAAAATAATAAATCAAGCTTTCTGATACATGGAGTCAACTTTCTCATCTCTTCCCTCATCCTGGGACCCTTGTGGACAATACCACAAATGGTGATCCCCAAGTGAAAAAAGGAGCATCACCACAAAAGGTGAACACCGAGGTCAGAACTGACAGATGGTGCCTCGAGTGAAGAAATCACCACAATTGGACCCTGAATGGAGAAGAATTTTTCATTTGGTAAGCCCAGAGGAGCATTGCTACATTTGGGTAAACCCCGAGTGTGTGGCATTGATGGTCACCTACACAAGTGACCACAGAAGTGGCTTCTAGCCAGGAGCTGAAGAACTGCAGATCCTGAAATTGGACAGAGTTCACAGCCAAGGCTGGCCACAGAGAGAACCTTTTGAAAAGTCTCAGAGACAAGATGTCCGGAAGTCTTCGCAGCACAAAGCAGCCTACTGAAGCCCAGAGGACACTGTCACAAGGTACTGTTTACACTTCCCTTCCTAAAGATGCTGCCCTTCGTGCAAGGTGGGCTAGGATGTGGAAGAGTGTGCCTACGGAGGCGGAGGTTCCAGTCTCTTTTGAAGATGAAATAATTATTGACGGCTGGCAAAAATGGGGTCATGAATATAGAGTTCCTATGGTGAAGAGACATTTCTATGAGTTTTTCAGATGGACAAAATACGATGGCTTTTTCCCTGATCTGTTGTATTCCCTTGATTCCTACGTATGGGATTGCATGGCATTGGTTTTCAAGGATGCTTTGCACCATAAGGGATTTAGAACTCCTCACAGTTATCCAGCATTCAAAACTCTCTTCCCAATTTTGAAATTGAAAGAATATTCATTCGAGAAGATTGCGATATTAAGAGGTTTTTCGCTGGAGCTGGCAAGAGTGGACTTTGAGCAAAACCACGGCCGGCAGGTTCCCAGCCCCCCTGAAGCGTGGCGGGGGGGGGCGAAGCTTTGCCTGCGGCAGAAGAAAAGTTTTTTTCTGCGCCTTTGGAGCATGCTCTGACAGAACCGCTTCCCTCCCGTTGTTGCTCTCAGGGGGGAGGAGAGTTGGCTCTGTCACCCAAGCCAGAGCCGCGGGCCCCACCCCAGCCCGCCCCACGGGAGGCGCCAATCCCTGCAGCCCCTCCCGCGGCCCCGCAGCAGCCCGGACCGGACCCGTCACCTCCAGCAGAGTTTGTCGGCTTTCCCGTGGCAGAAGCACCGCCTCCCGCGGCTTCGCCCGAGTTGCTAGGTGACACACTCGACAGCAGCGATGATCGACGGCAGCCCGTCCCGGAGTCGGGACCTGCAGCCCCTGTCCCTTCTCCTTCTGAATCGCAGCTGGCAATTGCGTTCACAGCGGTGCCGGCAGCGGTCGATCCCACGCCGCCCGCGCCAGTCCCTCCCGCGTCCGGCCCTCCAGCAGAGCCCGTGAGGGCTCCGACCGCGGCGACCTCGCCTTCGGCTGCCACGCCGGTGGAGGAGGCTGAGGTTGAAAACCACCAAGCGGAACCATCATCGGAACTGCCCGTGGCCCCGCCGTCCCTCGTGGTGGCTGCCGCGGCGCCTGCGACCAGCCCAGATTCCCTCCCGAGCTTTTCAGGCCGTCCTGAGGCTGCCCCTGCGGGGGGAGCTGGGACAGGGGAAGGGGACGCAGGCCTGCTCCTCCGCGGGGGGGTTGTGGTTCGACAGCTGATTGCGGGCTCAGCCCGTCTGCCTGCTTTCAAACTCAGCGTTTTTCGCGGGCCGATTGGGGTTTGGTTCGGAGGTTCCCGCTGGGGGTTGGAATGCCTGACTCCCCCCGCGACGTTCGGGAGGTGGCTCCTGAGCCTTCTGCATCTGGTCCCCAGCCTGGTGGGGGTGGTACTGAGGGGCAGAAAGAGAGAACACCTTTTGCATTTGCGTTGAAGAGGCAGGAGAAACAGTGGAAAGTGAGAATCGCTCACTTGCTCTGGGGACAAAGCACCCCCAGATCTGGGGTGATGATCCCTGGGAAAGCTTCTCTTCCACAGCTGCTGGTCTGCACCGGTTCAGAGGGGATGAAGCGTTCAGTCACTCGTGCTGCCCAGGCATTGGCAGCAGGGTGCCGTGTTGTGAGAACACAGAGCTCACTCCGTGGGCCGGGTCTGGGCCGTTTGGCTCAGTTTCCTGGGCCAGGGCCTCCGCCCCGCCAGCACCTGTTTGGTTTGGGGGCTTTGCTTCCCCCGTCAGGACCTGGGCCGCCATTCTGTGAGCCAGGTCTGGGATCCCTGTTCCTTCCACATGGGCCAGGGCCCCCGCAGGGCCTCAGTGGCTCCTCTCTGCTGCTGCTCTTTCAGACAAAAAACAAAACAACAACAGCAACCACAAAACAAAAAAAAAATCCACTTAAATAAAAAGAGTTGAAAGAGATAGCAGCTCAAAAAGCATTGAAAAGCCAAAATTTTGCAAGCCTGTTTCAGGACCAAAAGGGACTTTCAGCGATGTCAAAGAGGAACATCTTCAGTTTGAACTTTTTCCTGAAACTCAGCTGTTTGGACTTTAAGCAATGAACTTTCTTTGCACTGTTTTTGCATTTTCTTCTATCTTAAGATTGTTTTGGTGATGTGATGGAATTTGGTGTTTCGCAGGTGAAGAATTTCCCTGATGGCTCCACACCAGAACTCGATTGATGTTTTGATTGGCAAAAATAAGCCTGTCAGGTGCTTGTTCTTTCCTCTGCATGGCCCAGCAGATGAAATTGCAAACATCTTTTTAATTTATTTAAAATAAAAAGGATGAGATGTCACCGACATGTTTTATGAAATATCCTTTCCTTAGGATTTTTCCCTCCTGAGAAGCTGAGAGGCCTCAGGAACAAACTGTAAACAATTCTTATCTGCTGCTGTGGAATGCAACAGGGGGAATCTGTGATTGGTCTCATCTGGTTGTTTCCAATTAAGGGCAAATCACAGTTCACCTGTCCAGACTGTCTCAGTCAGAGACAAACCTTTGTTATTGATTCCTATTCTATTCTTAGCTTAGCCTTCTGATGAAATCCTTTCCTCTATTCTTTTAGTATAGTTTTAATATATTATCTATCATAAAATAATAAATCAAGCTTTCTGATACATGGAGTCAACTTTCTCATCTCTTCCCTCATCCTGGGACCCTTGTGGACAATACCACCTGTTGACTATATGATGCTTTTATCCCCAATCGTCTTGTTCTCTTTATGCTGAATAATAGGTTTTGCACCTTTAATACTTGTTCCAGAGAGTGAAGGGGGAGAGAAGAAGTGCGCAGTTTGTTTTCAGACACTGCACTCACTCCTCCACATTCCTGCTCCTGGACTGTGTTGTCTGCAGATGGACAGACAGAGGGACAGAGCTCTTCTTTGCTTTTAGTTAGTTTAGCTAGCTGAGGCAAAGAAGTTTCCTGGACTGCGGTTTTTTTCCCCTTTTTCCCTTTTCTTTAGACCTGTTTAAACCTGCTCTAGACTGAACACCCAGCAGAGTACTGGCAGCTCGCATCTGTGGCCCACCGGGCCGGGCCTGGGCCGCAGTATTTCCAGTGCCGGAGGGACTGATAAGAGACTGAGTGAGCTGAGCTGCAACCTGGAGAGGGGACTTTCTAAGTTTGTCATCTCTTTTGGAGCAGCAAGGGGTTTTATTTTTTAATATTGTTCAAGTTTTATTGTTTAATAAACAGGTTTTTTCCACTTTTCTCTAAGGAGGTATTTTCTCCTGGACCGGTTGGGGGGAGGGGCCGATTGAATCTGCTTTCCTAGAGGAGCCCTTTGGGGAGTTCTCTCCCAAATTTGCCCTGAACCAGGACACCAGCTTTTTTGGGCTTCTCTTCCTTCCAGGTCTTTATCCCATGGTACTCTACCAAGCAGATTCCTGAAGAGGCCAAAGTCTGCCCTCTTGTATAACAGCCTTCTAATGAATTATAGTGCATTAGCATAACTAGCTGTGTCTTGGTATGAGATAGCAGATCTCTGACACCCAGCACTGGCATACAACTTGCATTGTTCACATACCTTTGCTGTGGAAAGGTGTTACAAGACTAGTTTAGAGCTCTCAAATCTGATCTAGTAGTTTGTTGAGTTCTAATCAGTAAATGTAGGTATGTAAGATATTTAATGTGTACAGATGGATTAGCAGTCAATGCTCTATGATCTACTACACTTAAAGTTAGTGTGGAAAACAAAGACCAGAGTGTAATCTTACTCTATGGATCTAAATGTTACATGCATGCAAAAAATGTCACTTTGCAACCCACCGATGCCTGGTGTCAGGTAGGGGATCTCTCAGCTTTGAGGGGTAACCTTGAGAGGCATCTCCACTTGAGGGGAAATCGCTGTTATGCAGCCAGCTGCTATGGAGAGAGAGCTCAACAGACCTGGATGGCTGCACATATTGGTAGCGTCAAGAGGCTGACTCATAGTCAGATTTTGTGCTGTGTTCATGCAGTTTCAGGCACTTATGAGCCCTGTTCCCAGCTAAATGAGTTTTGTGGTTTTGGTGCAGTGTTTACTGATAGCCTCACACAACAGGATTAACTTTGAATAGGCTTACTTGTTAAGCACCTGCCCGCACCAAAGTTCAGTTAGTTTAAGCAGGAAGAGTGTGCCCAACATATTCTCCACCCTGTGACTACAGTCAATCCATTTTACTTCCCAGAGTGGTGGTATGGTCGTTTCTTGCCTCTGTGCCATAAATAAAAGGTGCCAAAGACATCACCTTTTTGATAGGCTGGTAAATTGATTAGAATATTAGATTCTTTGATTCTTTAATATTAACATGCGTACTCATAGCTTTTACACATTGAGATAAGCACTGTAATTTGATATATAAACAAAGGGTTAACAGTAAACACAAAACTACAAAGATTAACAAGGCTACAATTGGGTGTAACATCAAATTCAAAGCTCCAGTTGCTGTTGGTGACCGTCCAAGTAGAGTTTCCCACCAGTGATGTCCTCCACTATCTTCACTCTTTCTAGGACATGGTGTATCTCATCTGTGCCATGATTATGGTACTTTCTCCTCTTTTTTTTAACTCATTTTAGCAATTGACACAGGTCTTCCTACTGCCACAGTTTTCTTACCAATGTGAGATTGATTCCTATAGGGGTAGGTAATAAATCTTGATACAATGTATAGTTAGGTTGTAACAGGAGCTGAATGCCTAATGACATCCCATAATTTCACTAAAATTGAAAATACAGATATTTGCATATCTACAGTGGTATTGTCTATAAATAGAAAATAACAAAGGGTTCTATCCTGCTTTAATCCCAGCTGGCAACTAAGCACCACACAGCTACTCACTCTCCCCTGGGGGGATACAGGAGAGAATCAGAAAAATAAAAGGGAGAAAACTCATGGGTCGAGATGGTTTAACAGGCAAAGCAAAAGACACACACACATCAAAGCAAAGCAAGGAATTCATTCACTGCTTCCCATGGGCAGGCAGGTGTTCAGCCAACTTCAAGAAAGCAGGACTCCATCATGCCTAATGGTGACTTGGGAAGTCAAATACTGTAACTCCAGATGTGTCCCTTTCCTTCTTCTTCCCCCAGCTTTATATGATAATCATGACATCATACCATATGGAATTTTCCTTTGTTCCACCAGAATCAACTGTCATGGCTGTGCCCCCTTCCAACTTCCTGTGCATCCCCAGCCTACTCTACTGGTAGTGATGCTTTAAAGAACCTACAAATAAAACAACAAAGTTTTGAGATAATATTAATATAGGAGGTAATATAAAGGCTGGTCTTTATCAGAGGCCTCTGAGGGGCAGATATGAAAAATACCCAAAATGCCCACCCCCATATGGGGTGAATACAGTTTTATAAGTTTAACAAATCAGCATAATTGACAAAAATCACCAATTAGGAGCACAAGTGATGAGGTAATTCCCCCTGGTTCAACCCACTCTGAATCCCACCCCCCCTTTAGATAGGGACTAAATGTTGTTTAGAAAAATGTGTCTCAAAAAGCTGTTTTCATCCTTGATTCCCAGGAAGAACCAAGATAGGATAGGAGCTCTGTACCCCACCCGAGGCTTTGATCTCTAGAATGTGTTTTGTCTTTCTGCCTATCAGGGTAGCGAAAAGGTAGGGAAACATACAGGGAAATGTACTTGCACACAGGGTTGGCAAGCAGGCAATTACGAATACAATAACAGGCTACAGAGCTACAAATATATGTGTGAAGAATATAGAGAATATGAAAGCAAAAATCATTCTGGCAACAGTGAGGGTGGTGTAAGAAGCAGAAAAGGCTTTGGCTCTGTGTAAGCCCTGATCAGCAATAAGGAAAACATCTATTATCAACACTGTTTCCAGTACAAATCCAAAATATAGCCCCATACTAGATGCTGTGAAGAAAATTAATTCTGTCTCAGTCAAAACCAGCACATTCTCTCATACAAACACATCAACTTCCAACATATACCCATACAGTTTATAGGCTTCATAAGGATGTATTTCAAAATAACAAACATTTCGTTCAGTGTCAAGACAAATATCTTGGGCCTTAATGGTGTCTCTTTAACAAATAAATCCTTGTTTCTGTATGTCTTGGTTTGAAAAGACAGGTGTCTGCTTAAGGAAGATAGGAGCTGCCCTGAAATGGAAAATGTAAACCCCATCCCTCCAAATTATTATAATTTTGAAATTAAAAGGCTCTCAGGCAAAGATATGGGAATAGGAATAACAGTTCTTTACTAGGAAAACTAAAAATCTAAATGCAATAGTACAAACAAAAAAAAAAACCAAACCCACTGACAGAGTCAGAATACTACCTGACACCCTGTTGGTCAGAGTGTTGGTAGAAGTCCTATGAGATGGTGGCTGCAGTCCTCCTGGAGTGACAAGTGTGGTTCTGTAGAAGCAGTGATCCTGTGGAAGGGTGTAGTTTTCCTCTGGAGGTCCAGTGGTGGTGTAGATGGGCCTGGTCTTCCTCTGAGAATCCAGTGAAGAAGACAGATGCTCCTCTGGGAATCCAGTGGAGAAGGCTGCCTGTGGTGTTCCAAATCTCAGATTATATCCAGGTAGGAATGCTTGTCTCCTCCTTCTGGGCAGAGCTTCTTACAATGGGAGATGATGTAATTTTATCAGTCATGCAGTGAGACTCAATGGCCCATTAGCAGAAGATATCTCTCCGGAGGGAGGATTGGTTGCGGAAGAGATAAAGAAATTTGCCCAATTAACAAAAGACAACTGCCCCGCCTCAAACTGATGGCAAATAGAATACACACATATCTTACAGCCCAGGACATTTCCCACCCCTTATTCTATTACCATCCGCATCATACCCAAATCAATAAACTCTACACAATGAAATCTTACAGTTCTTACTTAAGACTAGGTTTCCCTCTGGTACACAACAGGCTTCTTCATCTTTCTGCATTACCCACAAAGTGTAACCAGGTCCGTAAACAAAAATAATCCCACGGATGGGTTTGTCTTTGCCTGAGGTAGGACTAATCCACACAGTCTTTCCTAAAATACCTTTCATGTGTACTACAGGGACTTCATCCACTGTGTGCAAGGGTTCAGACTGGGCAGGACCAGCTCAATTGATGGACCCTCAGATTTTGACCATCCAGGTGGCTTTTGTTAAGTTAATTTCCCAATTTCTAAAGGTTCCCCTGCCAAGTGCCTTCAGTCCACTGCACCATTCAACTTTCCCAGCAGCTGGTGCATGATAGGGAATATGATATATCCATTCAATACCATGTTCTCTGGCCCAGGTGTGGATAAGGCCATTCTTGAAATGGGTCTCGTTGTCCGACTCTATTCTCTCAGGGGTGCCATGTCTCCACAGGACTTGCTTTTCTAGGCCTAAGATGGTGTTCTGAGCATTAGCATGGGGCACAGGGTAGGTCTCTAGCCATCCAGTGGTGGCTTCTACCATGGTCAGCACATAGCGCTTGCCTTGGTGTGTCTGGGGCAGTGTGATGTAGTCAATCTGCCAGGCCTCCCCATGCTTATATTTGGACCACCACCCACCATACCATAGGGGCTTTACTCGCTTGGCCTGATTGTTCACAGCACACGTCTCACAGTCATGGATAACCTGCAAAATACTGTCCATAGTTAAATCCAACCCTTCGTCTCATGCCCACTTATAGGTGGCGTATCTGCCCTGATGACCTGAGGCTTCATGAGCCCATTGAGCTAGGAACAACTCCCCTTTATGTTGCTAATCTAAGTCTATCTTTGACACCTCTATCTTTGCAGCGTGGTCTACCTGCTCATTGTTTTTGTGCTCCTCCTTATCTCGACTCTTGGGGCCATGAACATCTATGTGACGGACTTTCACAGGTTACTTCTCTACCCGAAAGGCAACGTCTTCCCACTCATTAGCAGCCCAGACTGGTTTTCCTCTGCACTGTCAGTTGGGCTTTTTCCACCTTTCCAGCCAGCCCGACAGAGAATTGGTTACCATCCAAGAATCGGTATAAAGGTATAGCTTTGACAACTTCTCTCTTTCAGCAATGCCTAGGGCCTTGAGCTCAGCAAGTTGACTTGATCCACCTTCTCCTTTGGTAGCTTGCACAACTTGTTGTGTGGGGCTCCATACGGCTGCTTTCCACTTCTGGTTCATCCCTACAATGTGACAGGAACCGTCAGTGAAAAGAGTGTAGCTTGTTTCCTCTCCTGATAGTTGGTTGTATGGCGGAGCTTCCTCAGAACGTGTCACTTGCTTTTGTTCCTCTTCATCAGTAAGACCAAAGTTTTCACCTTCTGTCCAGTTTGTAATTATCTCCAAAATCCCAGGGCAATTTGGGTTTCCAATCTGGGCGCGCTGTGTGATGAGGGTAATCCATTTGCTCCATGTAGCGTTGGTGGCATGGTGAGTAGTAGGAACCTTTTCTTTAAACATCCACCCCAGCACCAGTAGTCCGGGTGCCAGGAGGAGTTGTGCTTCGGTGCCAATCACCTCTGAGGCGTCTTGGACTCCTTCAGAGGCAGCCAAGATTTCCTTCTCTGTGAGAGCATAGTTGGCTTCAGACTCTCTGTAACTTTGGCTCCAGAATCCCAGTGATCAGCCTCGAGTCTCCCCAGGCACCTTCTGCAAAATGCAAATATGCAAATAGTACAAACAAAAAAAAAAAAAAAACCACTGAAAGAGTCAGAATACGACCTGACACCCTGTTGGTCAGGGTGTTGGTCATGGTCCTATTAGATGGTGGCTGCAGTCCTCCTGGAGTGACAGATATGGCTCTGTTGAAGCAGTGATCCTGTGGAAGGGTGTAGTTTTCCTCTGGAGGTCCAGTGGTGGTGTAGATGGGCCTGGTTTTCCTCTGGGTATCCAGTGGTGTGGGAGAATTAGGGATATATCGTGCGGAAGATCTCAGGCTGTACGCGTAATTAGGAAGCCCCCTCCTCATCCTGCAGTCAGACCCTCACCCCACCCGGCCGCTCCCAGCCGGACCTGAGTAAGGGAAGTGACACAGGCTGTCCAAGCCATAAGTATCCCCGAGACCCTACAATAAACGCCATTTTGCTATCCACCCCGTTGGTGTCTGTAGCATTTGGACCGAGTGACCCTGTCAGATTTGGGTCACCGTGCCGCTGCCCGGAACCAGGCCACCACGCCAAAGCTGCAACATTCTGGTGCCGAAACCCGGGAGCCAACACCCGGGGTCGGGGATCGCTTGGACAGGGACCGGCTGCTGCACAGCTGGACTAGTGCAGCGGGGGGGACGCCCCCAGACCAGCGAGGGACATGGAAGCAATCGCGAAGGTCGTAACTCAAATACATGTTCAGTGGGGAAT
Source organism: Serinus canaria (assembly GCF_022539315.1). Lineage (NCBI taxonomy): Eukaryota > Metazoa > Chordata > Aves > Passeriformes > Fringillidae > Serinus > Serinus canaria. Next base: position 8,181,580 of record NC_066342.1, on the reverse strand, counting down.
AGATTGTAAGCTAAAGGATCTATGTCTCGCTATTCCGAGACTCATTAAATTGGGGGCAATAGATAGCCCCATGGATATACTCCATTCGGAGAAATGGGACCATTGTACTAAGGTTCTCGCTGAGGAAACCATGTCCTGTGGCTCGGGAAAAGCTCTTAAGTCATGGGGCAGGGTTGTGCAAGCCCTGCAAAAAGCCAGGAATGAGCAGGACACCCGGCGTGCTGCGAAAGCCCGGCTGCTGGCCGCGCCGCAGCTGGGAGTGGGCGTGGCGACGCAGACCGCGGAGGACTTAGAACAAACCGGCGGCGAAAAGCCGCGAACGCCGGACCCCCCCGAGCAGATCGGCTTACCATCAGAGGGAGGAGAGGACGCATGGTCGTTTTGGCAGGGGCTCACAGAGGAGGCGAGGGTGGCGGCAAAACCGCCGAACCCCGAAGGGGAGGATAAAAATGCACCACCTCCATATGCATTCGAAAATGGCGGTGAAACGTGTGTTCAGGGCGGAAATGAAGGCGCCACGGGCGGAAGGGGAGTCAGCCTGCTTAACAACGCATGCGCGGACGAGCGGGGGGACGGGGCGGCCCCCGCGCAGGAGCGTATGTCCAATCAGAGCGCTCAGCTCACATTAGGTCCTTATAGGGCAAGGACCTCCCCCAGCAGGAGGCGGGGGGGACCCCAGGGGGAGGGAATGGTCCGACCCCCGCAAGAAGGGGCGGGGCCGGAGCCCAAGAAAAAGGCAGAGCAGCCCGGAAGTGTCTGAGCAGTCCCCTTCCGACTGGGACACGGACTCTAGCTCCGAATCGGAGAGGGAGTCGGGGAGTTCCGATTCAGACTTGAGTTTTAACAGAAGAAGGGCAGCGGCACATAAGGAAACTAAACACAGCGCTCCTGCATGGGTAAAGGGGATACCGGAGAAAGATCGAACTCCGCCTACAGACTGGCGTAAGATAAAAATAGCATGCGCTGAATGGACTCTGTCCGTGAAACTGTTTTTCCGGTCCGGGTGGGGGGACCCGGCGGAAACCAAAGGACCTATTCCCTGGTAAACCCGAAAGACGTGCAGGCGATTATTAAAGCAATTGCAGATAGGGGGATTAATTTGCAATGGTTTCAACACTTATCAATGGTGTTTTTAGGGGAGACGACATGTTACCTTTTGATATTAAACAGACTTGCCAAATGATTTTTGACGGGGCAGGGATGATTATATTTAAGCAGGAATGGGAAGATAACTGTATTAAACAGCTAGCCCTGGTAACAGGGGCAGACCATCCACTGCACGGCTCCAGCATACAGAGGCTAATGGGCACAGACCCTACAATGATCACCCCCTAGGCACAGGCTGAGGGCTTACGGGCACATGAGGTTATGACAACAACTCGTGCCGCCCGAGAAGCCATCCGTGTCACCTCCAAAGTAATAGCCAAACGGTCGCCTAGGTCCACAATAAAGCAGAGTGAGAGTGAAAGTTTCAGTCAATTCGTGGACTGTCTGCAGGCAGCCTTGGACTCCTCGACATTACCCTCAGAGGCCAAAGGTCCAGTGCTGGCAGAGTGCCTACGCCAACAATGTAACTCAGCTACCAAGGACATTTTAAGATCACTGCCACAGGGGTCTAACATAACTGGCATGATCAGGCACGTTGCAAAGGAAGAACACCTTGCTCCCATCCAAGCAGCAGTTCACACTGCAATAACGAGTGTCATGGCATGCTTTAAGTGTGGCCAGGCTGGGCACGTGGCAATAAACTGCCCCCAGTTAGGACACCTATCAGCAGCTGCTCCACCACGCCAGGGGAAACCGAGGGGACCATGCTGGGCATGTGGTAGGAAGGGGCATTTGGCTAAGGAATGCAGATCCAAGCATCAGGGAAACGAGAGAGGGAGGGGGCAGCCGGGCTGTATCCAGCCTCCTCCCACTGGGAACATGCAGCGGCCCAGCTACAGCAACCCTCAATGGGGCACAGGGTTCCCATGCCCACCACCACCCCCTCAGGGAATGTCCAACTTTGCCACCCAGCCAATGGTGCAACCAAACCCCCCTGCACCTCAGGAATACCACAAACAGCCCCTTGGGGAAGAGGTCCCTGGGTGGCTTTGGCCATGAAAGCATGGGAACGGGACCCATGGGTGGCCTTTGCCGCGAAGGTGGGCAAGCACCCACTGATCGTGTGGGCAGTGTGTCGTCTCCACAACAGCTCCGACGACTCGGCCATCTGCCTTCCCTTCTGGGGTGGACACAGGGTCAGACATCACCGTCATCCCAGGCATACATTGGCCTCGACCATGGAAGCTAGAAGCAGCCCCCATGGTGGGTGGAGTTGGAGCGCTGTCCCAAGCCCACAAGAGCGCCCAACCAGTGGCAATAACCCTCTGCACCGAGAGAGGACCAGGAAGAACTGTCACCCTCCCTACATACGTGATGTCGGACTGTCCACCCTTACTGGGAAGAGATGCCCTTGCCCTGCTGGATGTTAGGGTGACAAATTTATTCTAGGGGCCACTGTAGCATACCCACCATTGCCCATCAAGCTGACTTGGAAATCAGCCGACCCAGTGTGGGTCGAACAGTGGCCCTTATCAACGCCGCGAATGACTGCCCTCATTGAGTTAGTTAGCCGTGAATTACACAAGAATCATATAGAACCATCCACAAGTCCATGGAACACTCCAATTTTCGTGATACCTAAGTGGTCTGGCGAAGGCTTCTGTCTCCTGCACGATCTGCGGGAAGTGAACAAGCGAATCCAGCCTATGGGCCCTGTCCAAACGTCGCTGCCCATGAACTCGATGATACCGAGAGGATAACCCTGTGCAGTGCTCGACATCAAAGACTGCTTCTTTTCTATCCCCCTGCACGAAGACGACAAAGAGCGTTTCGCCTTTTGCATTGTCTTCCCGAACAGCCAGCGGCCTAACCTACGCTTCCAATGGAGGATGCTTCCACAGGGAATGCTCAAATCCCCTACCATCTGCCAAATCACTGTGGATCGAGCGCTAGCGCCTGTCCGGCAGAGCAATCTGACTGTAACCATCGTGCAGTACATGGAAGACATCCTGATCGCAGCACCATCCACAAAACAAGTGGACCAGCTGGTGTCAACAGTCTCCAAGACCCTGAGGACGAATGGCTTTGAGGTAGCGAGTGCAAAAATAAAAAAGGGACCATGCGTGACCTTCCTAGGAGTGGGAATCACAAATTCCTACGTAACTCCTCCCCAAATGAAAATCCGCCGGGACATCAAGACGCTCCACGACATGCAACAGCTGGTAGGGTCCTTGCAGTGGTTCCGCAAAATCGTCTTGATTCCTCCCGAGGTCATGGATCCTCTAAATGACCTCTTGAAAGGGAAGAACCCATGGGAGCAGAAAACCCTGACACCAGAAGCGGTAAGCTCGCTCGACTTCATCAAAAGCCAGATGTCAGAGAGCATGCTCACCAGATGGGATTCAAGTGCTCCGGTCGACCTGTATATCCACTTTACAAAAAAGGGGGGAGTGGGAGCCTTACCCCAAGGACCCCCTGACAAGGCCCAACCGATACTATGGGTGGTCTTGGGGAAACCGTCGCGAGCCTTTTCCCCGGGAGTCGAGTGCCTCAGCAATCTCATTATGAAAGGCAGGAAACTCACCCTAAGACATCTAGGCATTGAGCCGTCCAAGATAAGCTTGCCTCTCCGCAAACAGCTCTCTGCACAGTCAACAGCAATATCGGAATATCTAGCGATAGCCCTCACAGGCTTTGGAGGAGAAATTCGCTACGCAGAAAAACCCCCTTGGACTCGGCTGCTCACGGTCATCGATATCGACCTCCCACCAAAGGTGGTCGATCAACCACAGGCAGGGCCAACCATCTTCACGGATGCATCATCGCAGACCTCCACCGCAGCAGCAGTGTGGCAGCTAGGAGAACAGTGGCAATGTGTCAAGGCAACCGACCCCACGCTTTTGGTCCAACAGCTTGAAGCAGCAGCTGTGGCGCTAGCGTGCGGACTGTTCCCAGAGGAACACCTTAACATTGTGACTGACTCCATATTTGTGGCAAAACTCTTCTTAGCCATGTCCAGACCAGGTGTGTCAGTGTCCCCAGTGGCAACAATGCTGGAGGAAGCGCTCTATTCACGGAAAGGTACCATATCAGTCATCTACGTCAACAGCCGATCAAAGGGTTCTACCAGATAGGCAACGACAAGGCTGACGCCGCAGCGAAGGGCGTATGGACACTGAAAGAAGCTCATCAGTTGCACAAAACCCTTCACATTGGAGCTAAAGCGTTTGCGAGAAAGTGCAGGATTTCTACTGCAGACGCAAAGCACGTCGTCGCAACGCGCCCACATTGCCAGAAGTCACCACTATGGTCGAGTGGCGTCAACCCCAGAGGTCTCAAAGCCTCAGAAGTGTGGCAAACAGACTTTACATAATGCCAGCTTTTGAAACCCCGAGTGTGGCTCGCAGTTACTGTAGATACGTACAGCGGCATGATTGTGGCCACACAGCATCTCAAGACGGACTCCAAAGCGACCATCCAACATTGGCTGACAGCCATGGCATGGCTTGGAGTTCCAAAGCAAATCAAAACAGACAACGGCCCAAACTTCATCTCAAAGGTAGTCCAGATATTCGCCTCGAAATGGAACATCGCCTTGGTGCACGGCATCCCATACAACAGCACCGGACAAGCCATCGTCGAAAGAGCAAACCAGACTCTGAAAACTAAGCTGGAAGTGCTAGCAAAGGCAGAAGGCTTCTCCAATGCCATTCCCTCGGGCGACCAAGCGCTCATCCTGGCAACTGCGCTGCTAGCATTAAATCAATTCCCTAGGGGGGATGAGACAAACAGTCCAGCTCAGAAACACTGGGCCACTCGAGCATTAGAGGAGGGCCCGCGGGTGGTGATCAAAAATGAACTGGGGCAGTGGGAACAGGGTTGGAAATTGGTGCCCACGGGGTGGGGATATGCGGCTGTTAAAAAGGACGGGCACATTAAATGGTGTCTGCTTAAGTCAATCAAGCCCAACCTTCACCATGAGCAGAATGAGACTGATGAGAGTTGTGAGTTTCTGTTTACAGGACATGCTCGTGGGGCATCCTCGTGACGCGTACATCCCCGTTCCAGAGGACGGACCACCAAACCGTCCAGCAGCGCCTGAGAGAGCCGCACGGGTGAGACTCAAACATCAACGGTGTTTCTGTGTGCTCTTGCTGTTGGGGCTTGTCACCAGAGGGCAAGCCAGCCCAGACCACTACCCTCATCAGCCATTCAGGTGGGTCATACGACATCTTAGCAGTGGCAAGGTGCTCAAAGAAATCACCACACCGAACACCCCATCCTTCGTACTTCGCTTTACCGACTTGTTTCCAGGACGACCAAAGGTAGACCCCTATTCCCCACACGTCACACAAACGTACCTATCCTACTGGTGTCCAGCCTCAAACCCAGGAAAAAGCTACTGCAATCACCCAGGGTGGGGATATTGTGGGCACTGGGGCTGCGAAACCATTGTTACAGATGCCACACCGTCAGGGCCTGGGTGGGATCCACAAGAGCCTGACAGGTTCTTACAGTTCACCTGGGCACCCACCGGCTGCAAAACACCCTTCTTTTTCCACAGAAATTTCCATCGAAACAGTCATAAAATCCCTAAATTTCGGAAATGCACCAACTACAACATGACGGTTTTGCAGCCAGGTCACCCCAGTTGGACCACGGGCAAAACATGGGCAGTAGTCGTTCAAGGGTCGAAAGAGTGGGTGAATGTGCAAATTATCAGACTCCCAGCCTCTATGTCCCAATCAGTCGGACCTAATCCGGTTCTAGTAGTGAGTAAACCCAGGGAAGAGATCGCAGTTAACAGTAGTTCTAGCCCCGAAACGCAGAGGTCAGAACTAGTCTCCCTGTCCAATCTCCTAGCCGAACCAAACCTTTCCAATTCATTCATAAACGTGTTAAATGCTACCTTCATATCGTTAAATCAGTCCAACCCGAACTTCACAGAATCATGCTGGTTATGCTATGATGCACAACCCCCATTTTATGAAGGCGTTGCCTTCGATCTCCCATTCATCTTCTCAAAGTCAAACAATCCACGCCAATGCAGATGGTACACCCCCCGGAGAGGCATTACCCTAAGTCAGGTTACGGGCCAAGGCAAATGCTTTGGCAATGCAACCTTGGAGAGGCAGATGGGCAATGTCTGCAAGGAATTTGGCAAACTTAAGGGAGGGAAGTTCCAGTGGATGATCCCAGCTGCATCGGGAATGTGGGTCTGTCACCCATCCAGGGTAAGCCCATGTGTACTCCTTGAAAAATTCGATCACTCTAATGACTTTTGTGTCCAAGTTCTGATTGTTCCTAGGGTCCTGTACCACTCAGACGAAGAAGTGTACTACCTTTTTGAAGAAACCAGCCATCTCCACAAAAGAGAAATAATGAAAGGTTTAACTATAGCCATGCTGCTCGGCCTAGGAGCAGCCGGAACGGCCACAGGCATCTCAGACCTAGTGACCCAACACCAAGGACTGTCCCAGCTGCAAATGACCATCGATGAGGACCTGCAAAGGATCGAGAAGTCCATCTCTTCACTGGAAAAATCCCTTTCCTCACTCTCAGAAGTTGTTCTCCAAAATAGGAGAGGGCTGGACCTCTTGTTCATGCAGCAAGGAGGCCTGTGTGCTGCCTTGAAAGAGGAATGCTGCTTTTACGCAGACCACACCGGAGTCATCAGAGACTCCATGGCCAAACTGCGAAACTGGCTGAACCAGAGAAAAATGGACAGAGAAGCTCAACAGGGCTGGTTCGAGTCGTGGTTCAACCAGTCTCCATGGCTCACCACCCTGATCTCTACCCTAATAGACCCAGTCACTATAATCTTACTAACCCTAATCTTCGGGCCTTGCGTACTAAACAAATTGGTGCTATTCGTTAAAAAGCGTTTGGAAACGGTTAACATTTTGTTTCTCGAGCGCCGGCAATTACTTTAAGGCATGTTAAAGTTACTAACACACTTACGATTTTACACTAATTCTACTAACCCATGAAATTGTGTAACCTTTGCATTTTATAACTTTTTAAGACTTTTACTAATCATGAGGGGGGGGAAATGTGGGAGAATTAGGGATATATCGTGCGGAAGATCTCAGGCTGTACGTGTAGTTCGGAAGCCCACTCCTCATCCTGCAGTCAGACCCTCACCCCACCCGGCCACTCCCAGCCGGACATGAGTCAGGGAAGTGACACAGGCTGTCCAAGCCATAAGTACTCCTGAGACCCTGCAATAAACGCCATTTTGCTATCCACCACGTTGGTGTCTGTAGCATTTGGACCGAACTACCCTGTCGGATTTGGGTCGCCGTGCCGGTGCCCGGAACCAGGCCACCACGCTGAAGCTGCAACACAGTGGAGAAAGCTGCCTGTGGTGTTCCAAATCTCAGATTATATCCAGGTAGGAATGCTTGTGTCCTCCCTCTGGGCAGAGCTTCTCACAATGGATTGATGCAATTTTATCAGTCATGCAGTGAGATTCAATGGCCCATTAGCAGAAGATATCTCTCCAGAGGGAGGATTATTTGTGGAAGAGATAAAGAGAAATGCCCAATTACCAAAAGATAACTGCCTCACCTCTAACACATGGCAAATAGAATACACACACCCATTTCCAACCTAAGACACTGTACAACACATATGAACATCATCAGTGTGACATTTGTTCCCATTTTTTGGTCCCATACTCTCTGTCCTAAAAGATATAGTTCCATGGTGATTTAATCATAGTGCAAGGATTAGGTATATAGTATATACAAAAGCATTGTGTATTTATAAAAACAAAAGCTATGGCTGTACTTTTGGTGGGGTCATAAGCAAAGTTGATTAGATACCACTAAGACTGGAAATCCTTTTCAAATAGAATTGGATTTTCCCAAAGTAAATTTTGAATCTCACTGGGTAATGTGCCCTCATCACCTTTCTTTATAATTGCTGCTATAGTTGATTGCACCCTGTCGTGGTTTGATACTGGCCCAACACCAGGCACCCACTAGAGTCTCTTGCTTACCCTCCCCAGCCACAGCTGGGCAGAGGAGAGGGAAAAAAGTTAACAAATGCTTCATGAGGTGAGATAAGGACCAGGAGAAAACACTTCAAGGGCAAAAGTGGTGCAACTTAAGGTTGTACAGAGAAATTTATTACTAACAGAATCAGAGGAGGATAATGAGAAGCAAAATAACCCCTTAAAACACCATTTCTCCCCAGTCACTGTTTCCTTCCTACCAACAGCACAGGAAGACAGGGCATAGGGGTTTTGGTCAGTTCATCACCAAGATTTTCTTCCACTGCTCTGGGAGAGGAGTCCTTCCCCTGCGAGACCATGGGATCCCTCCCACAGGAGACATTTTTCCGTGAACTTCTCCAGTGTGGGTCCACTCTCGTGAGCAGCAGCCATACCGCACCTGCTGCAACGTAAGTCCCTCACATGGGCAAACAGTCCTACCAAAACTGCTACAACATGGGTTTCTCTTTCCCTAGGGTGCCATCCTCCAAGGACAGGCTTCTCCAGCCTGGAAGCAAGGGCCCTCTCTCTCCAACAGGTCTTCCACTGGATCACAGCCTCCTCCAGGCATCCATCTGCTCTGGCATGGGCACCTCCCCCATGTGCTGCAGGTGGATTTCTGCATCCCCAGTGTGCGACGATGTTTGCAGGGGTCTTAGGATGAGGGAAGAGATGAGAAAGTTGACTCTATATTCAGAAGGCTTGATTTATTATTTTCTTATATATATTATATTAAAACTATACTAAAAGAATAGAAGAAAGGATTTCATCAGAAGGCTAGCTAAGAATAGAAAAAGAACGAATAACAAAGGCTTGTCTCTGACCGAGATGGTCTGGGCAGCTGAACTGTGATTGGCCATTAATTAGAAACAACCGCATGAGACCAATCACAGATCCACCTGTTGCATTCCACAGCAGCCGATAATCATTGTTTACATTTTGTTCCTGAGGCTTCTCAGCTTCTCAGGAGGAAAAAATCCTAAGGAAAGGATTTTTCATAAAACATGTCGGCGACACCAGTGGACCCATGGGCTGCAGGGACAAAACCTGCTTCACCATGGTCTTCACCACAGCCTGCAGAGGAATCCCAGCTCTGCCACCTGGAGCACCTCCTCCCCCTCCTTCTCCACTGACCTTGGTGTTGCCCTGTTGTTTCCTTCACATTCTCACCTCCTTCTCTTCTCTGATTAGGAGAAAAAAAATTGTGACTTTGTTTTGATTTTCTTCTTAAATATGTCATCACAGAGGTATTACCAACCTCTCTCATTGGCCCAGGCTTAGCCAGCAGAATGTCCATCTTCAAAGCCATCAGCCATTGGCTCTGATGGACATGGTAGAAGCTTCCAGGAGTTTATCACAGGAGCCATCTTTGTGGCCCCCCTACTACCAAAAACCAGGCCGTACAAAACCAATGAACACCCATAAGTGAACTCTCATACAGGTAAGAGCTAGAAAAACATTCTTCTGAGTGATGGTGTCTACAACTAGCTGGTGATCCTTCTCATTCATTCTTTCCCATTTAGGCAATATAACAGTGTCCTGGTTTAGGGAAAATTTGGGAGAAAACCTCTAAATGGGGCCCCTCCAGAAAGCAAACCCACACAGCCCCTCCCCCCAACCGGTTTGGGAAGGATTCCTTGGAGACAAGTGGAAAGAACCTGTTTATTTAACAGGCACAGCACCCCCCAGCACACAAAATGCGCAATACTGGATGACAAAACTCTTTCACCACTCTGAAAAAGATGACAAATTCAGAAAGTCTCTTCTGGGGTGGTCGCTCTGTTATCAGTCCCTCCAGTGCTGGGGTAGCTGCTGCAGGCCACAAGGTGCAAACTCGGTGTTTCCTAGGTCCCAGTCTGGAGCAGGTTCGAGTAGTTCCAAAAAAGGAAAGGGAAAACAGTCCAGGGAAAATTCAAGCTGCTTAGCTAAACTAACTAATGAGCAGAAGCAAAAAGCAAGAGCAAAGAAGAAGCAAGAGCAAAGCAAAGAGCCAAGCAAAAAGCAAAAAGCTGCACTATGTACTGCCCCATCTGTGTCCCACCAGCTGTAGGGGAGCAGGCTGTTAACAAAACCAAAACAAAACATTTGCTCTTCAGAGCCAGTCTTGAAGGCACAGAACATAATATCTAGCATAAACAGCACGCAAAAATGGGGATACAAGCATCATATAGTCACCCTAGGACAAACAGCTAAGAGACATTGACTAGTTCCTAGTGCCAGCAAAGAAGATCTTAACAGATGTTCCAATTTATAAAAATCACTTGTTTCCAAGCTTAATTTGTTTGCTAAAACTTCAGCATCTATGCTGTTAAATACTCCTAATCCTGTTCCCAGAATGCCAATCACATCTCTCCTTGCTTGTTTGGGAGAGGTGAGGGTTTGCCCATGCAACCATGCAAACCACCCCGTACAGGATTTTGAAAAAGCCAATCACTTGTTTTAAAACTTTAAAAGTTTAATAGTAATAAAATGGTTATAAAAATAGTAATACAAATTAGAGCAATAAGAATTTGGACAATCGAAGTTAGGACAATAAAGGACAATAAACAAAGCAAAGAATTACGGAGGTCTGGATGCTTTCCTCAAAAACAGCATGTCTGCTAGCAAAGGATTTACCCTTAAAAGCAATAGCCTGTTGCATATTCATATATCTCATACATGATGCAAACATTCCTTTCAAACTAGGGATTTTTCGGTTTATTGTCAACTTCCCCCCCTTTCATCTTGTACATCTTGGTTTGGCTCCTTGAAGTCTGGAAGGAGGTAGAAGGAACCTGATTCTTTCAGATGAGAAAGCAAAAATTCTTCTCTTTGTGATTTTAGTGTCTTCTTGCTATTATCTCTGAGTGAAGAACTTCTTGATTATCTTATCCAGTTCTTGAGCTAGTTAGAAAAAGTATCTTACATCACATAGTTTCTATTTATGTTATAGCCTAAACTATATTTAACACACTACTTAAAAAGATCAATACAGTACTACAAAATTAATGCAACATAACTTTCCAACATAACACATATAGTATTCCTTTTAATAATAGGCATTTTTCACAGGATGCATTTAGGAATGGTGAGCAGGTGGGTTTAATTGCAGAGATATTAACTTGCATTGATAGTTCAAATTACTCAAGGACCATGATGGATTAAACACCACTTGTTGCTACCCTATTTTTAATAGCATAGGGTCCATCTTCAAAAACCTGTGGGGATAAGGTCACCAGTCTTATCACAGGTCTTAGAGACAGTAGGATGCATTGTGGACAGACTGTTCTTTTTTTCTATCTGATTCACCATTTTTATAGTTAAAAGGGTGTTTCTGTTTGTGTAGTCTAATAAAGATGACTCTGCATTGTGGGACAAAAAAGTGACAGTTCCCTTCTACCTTTTCAGATTTTAGCCACTTACTGTATTGCTGACTAATGACTGGTTTAATTTTTTTTTTGTTTTATTCCCCAATATTCCTGTATTTCCAACAATCTTAAAAGTAAGATTTAGAAAGTACTGTGATGCTGTTGAGTCCATGGTTCAGAAGGTGAAAAAGAGAGGTACTTTATTAAGAGGTAGCGTCCTTTTATAACCAGGATCGCTAAGGTAAAATCTGATTGGTCTCAAAGTAAAAACCTTTCACACTATTGGTGAACTATGAATAGCACACTCTGAAGGTACATATCTATAAACAACATGAACAGAAAGAGAGATAATAATTGTTTTCATTCTTCCTCTCTACGTTTCCCAGGCCTGAAGCCTGGGAGAATTCTCTTCAACTGAACTGAGAATCTCCACAGTACTGCAGTTACCATATTGATTAGTACAAATAAAAGAATTGTGAGCTTCCATCCCATGCGTTGAACTTGTCAATGTATAAACTGGATCTGATTCATACTGGAGATGATTAGTCTTGTGGCAAGGATAAGTATTCTTCCAGTGTTTGACCATCTCCAGGGAAGGTGTTTTGACATTGTCACCGGTATTGTTCCTGGAAAGGGAAATAAAAATAACTCAAGCCTCATCTGGGAGACTGGATTGAAAACCCTTTCTAGTTAGTGCCCAGGGTATATCCACCCTGAGCTAATATGATGTTTAGCTCCACTGTTGTCTTTTCTTTTGTACAGTGCTTGCCAAATGGCAGCAGCAGCTTGTCCAACAATTCAGCAAGAGCTGCATGAGCTATAGTGGGTGAATGTTTATAGCCATGAGGAAGTCTGTTAAGAGTCAATTGTAACCTATTGTAGGTTGTTGGAGGTTAGGATTGTTCTTTGTTGGTTTCTTTTTCTCTCAGGGAATTTTCCCCCATCTGTTGCCTAAGAGATAATAACGACTGGTACTTAAAAGAGACAAAAGTAGTGGCTAAGGTGGAGGGATAGGGGGCAGCTGCACTCTCCTAGCAGAGGGACTTTCTTTTGGAAGGGCAGAGACACCTTGAGAAATTTGGCTGTGGGGTGAGAGGCTGGGCTCGGCTTCTCTCTTTTTCGCTTTCAGGATAGAAGGAGAAACAGGCAGTGGTTGCTATGGGAAGAATTCGCCACCACTGCGGAGTCCCATCTCCTACTGTCTTCTACCGTGAGTGAGGCTCTGCTCGTAAGAGTGGCCGTTGTATTGGGACCTTATTAACACCCTATCTGACTGGAAAGGACCCTCACCATCTACTCGGGTGCCTCAGGGAAAAACCCAGGACCCCAAGCCCTCTCTGAGGGAGCCTCTCCCAACTGTGTTTGGGACCCTGGCTGCCGCTGCCCAGCCCTGCTGGTTTTTCTGCCACTGCTACGGGTTTTTCGCTACACTGTAACCCAGCACCCCATGCCTGCCAGGACACCTCTCAGTTCCTGCTACAGCTGCGGAGTTTCTGCTACATTTCGTTTACTACCCCACGTGTGCCCGCCTCTGCTGTTCCAGCCGTTGCTCCAAGGATCCTGCTACAGCCCATTTCGCTATCTGGAGGGACATTGGGACCAGCTGCTCCAGTGAGGTTGTAAAGGAAGCCCCTTTTCTATCTCTTCCCCTGGTGCGGCCCCCATTAACCTCGTGGAGAAGGCCACTGAGCTTGCATCACAGTGCCCCCTGCAGCCACGGGGGAATCATCACACCTGCCCTGCCAGCTGGGACCATAACTACACTAAAGGGGAAAGTGCTTGACAGCTGAGAGAAGGCTGTTACTGCATTTCTGTTTTTGTGTGTTGTTGCTGCCATTGTTGTTGCTTGTTTGCCTTGTGTCCTAAGGTGACTTTATGATGCTTATATCCCCAGTCATTTGTTCTGCTTATGCTAGATGCTGAGTTCTGTGCTTTTAAGACTAGACCTGAGAGCAAAGGGAGGTGGAAGCGGTGGTGTGCAGTTTGCAGAAGCTTCACTCTACTCCCCTGCATTCCTCACTCTCACTGACTGTGTGGTCTCCAGCACGGACAGCGGGAGACAGCTCTCCTTTGCTTTTAGTTAGGGTTTTTTTTAGCTAGCTGAGGAAGAGAAGTTCCCCAGACTCTGGCTTTTCTTTTTCTTGGAACTGGTCAGCCCTGATCTGGACCAAAAACCCAGAAAAACACCAGGAGCTCACGCCTGTGGCCCATCGGGGCTAGGGACGTAGCATTTTCCAGCACAGGAAAAGGACTCTCTTTTAATTTGCCATCTCTTCAGAACAATGAGAGATTTTATTGTTAAATATTATTCATTTTTTCATGTTTGTGAGTACTTTGCTTGATAAATAAACAGTTTTTTCCACTTTTCTCCAAGGAGATTATTCTCCCAAACTGGTTGGGGAAGGGGCTGCTGAAATCTGCTTTTTTTAGAGGAGATCACTTCAGGAGTTTTCTCCCAAAATTTGCCCTAAACCAGGACACCTTGTTATGCATATACATACTAGTAAAGAACTGTTATACCTTTTCCCATATCTTTGCCTGAAAGCCCCTTAATTTCAAAGTTATAATAATTCAGAGGGAAGGGAGTAATATTTTCCATTCCAAGGGACGTGCCTGCCTTCCTTGGCAGACACCTGTCTTTCAAACAAAAGCATAGATAAAAGCAAATCTTTCCTTATCTTCCTCCTCTAGCAGCACCTTAAAGAACATATTTTTTATATCTAGTACTGCCATTGAGGGGTGAGCAGCTGCCTGAAGGGTGACAGTTAATGTAGCAATGTTCAGGATAGCAGTTGTGAGAGTGTTACCAAAAATTCAGTAAAATAAAATAACTCCTTAACACCAATGTAGCATTAAGAAGCAGGCATTCTTTATTCAGCTGGATGCATGAAGGGGTAACTCCTCCTAAAGTCACGCATGCTGAGTACAGGAAAGTTTCTGTTTATATACTGTATTTTACATACATATTCATTGATTTTCCCAGAATAAACATACATATGATAATCATTCCCCAAAATCATTAACATCTGAGTTAAGAGGTATTACAGAAAAAGACATCCTTAAGATTGAGCACCATGAACCATTTGTATTCCCCTTTCAGTGCTGTCAAGAGTGTGTATGGATTAGCTACTATTAGATGAATATCAGGGACCTTTTATTAATGGCCCTTAAATCTTGTACTATTGTATATTCCCCATTTTGATTTTTTACTGGTAATATTGGTGTGCTATATTCTGATTCACACTCTTTCAATAACCTAGTTCTGAAAATTCTTCTATAAGCTTCTCCAAGTTTTTCCTTGCCTTCCCCTTAACAGGATATTGTTTTTGAGTTACCGGTCTGGTTTCAGGTTTGAGAGTAATCCTCACTGGTTTGTCTGATGCCACGCTGCTGCGTCGAGTGCACTTCGCTCCCCCGAGAGCGGGGGGGGAGGCGGCCGCGGCTAGCTTGAGCACAGCAGCAGCTAGCAGCTAGGGGCACTACCCGGATTCGTCAGGGACGTCTGGGCAGCGCCTTCGGCAGAAGCAGCAGTATTTGGGGAGCGGCAAAAGCGGAGAAGCCAGAGAGAAAAGAGGGTCTTAACTCGCCTGGTGCAGTCCAGAGTTTTAATGTCTCATTGTCTCCAGGGAATCCAGGCGGGAAAAGGCAAGGACAAAGGGCAACAGCAGTATATAAAGGCGGTGTAACGTAGGTACAAGAACCAATGGGGGAAACTGAGGAGGGGAATTGAATATAACTGACATGGACAAGAACTAATGATATAAAGGTCAGGGAGGGGCTCGGAGCACCAGCCCAATCACCCCCTGAGGAAGGGAGAAGTTTCTGGAAGGATGGGGGGGATTTCAGGAGATGAACAGGGCTCTGGAGGAGGGCAAAATGTAACGAAAAGGGGCAGTTGCTAGGGGAACGGGGGTGGAGACAAGGGCTTGGCAGCGAACCCAGACAGGGAGGACACCATTTGAGGGAAAGGGGGAAACCAGGACTGAACCATCGAACTGGGTATAGGGTTGTAACTGGGGGAAGCATCACAAAACGGGGGGGACAATACAAAACAGGGGAGATAACATAACTAAAAACTGACTGCGCACCACAACAGTCTGAGACAGAGTAGAAGTTTTCCAGGGTAGAAATCCATTTTAATTTAGGTGAAATGTACATATTTAAGTTAAGTTTAGAGTTCAAAACCATAGCTATTTACTCTGACTGCCTGTGCTTGCAAAAGCCTAGGCTCATAGAAACTGCTTCAGTGAAGGACAGAGATAAGGGGGAGGAGACAATGGGAGATAGAGAGAGACAGAGACTGCTGCGGGGGGCAGGTCAACCTGACCTAGGAATTCTTTCTGGTAACAAAAGAACTAGCACTAAATGTCAGGAGAAGTTTTTAAAATGAATATGTATGAACCTATTGTGAAATTGTATGCATATGTATTTGAGAGGGGGATAAAAAGGGACCTGAAGTTCTCAGAGGTACCATGCTTTTTAAGGGGAGTAATCCCCGCATGCGTCCAGCGCTGCAATAAACATACCTACTTTACAACTTTTACAAAGTTGCAGAGTTTTTGATCTTCTCCGCAAAACATGGCCATCTTTGATCATCCAGGCATCTCAGTTGCCCACACCAGTGAGGTTACAGCATTCTCTACATCCTTTGGGATTTCTTCCCACTCACTTGATTCCTGTAACATAAGTATCTTTGCCTTGACGGTTTTTGATTCTGGTATTTGAATTTGGATTTCCCCATCCCGGAAAGTTATTTGGGTATCCAATTTTCCCAATAAATGTCTCCCCAACAAGGGGATTGGGCATTCAGGCATATACAATTTGGTGTGTCCTCCACTTTTTTCATAATTTAAATAGTAATGGTTGTAAAAAAGGCCTGTTCTCTTTCTTCCTTGTCAAACCCATAATGCTTACAAGTTCCAAGCTAAGTTTTCCTCTGTACATATTCAGTGCTGAATAAGTTGCTCCTGTATCAATTAAAAAAAAATTACGTTTTCATTCCCCAGCAATAATGTAACCAGGAGCTCATCTGAGAATGATTCCCCCTGGTCCCCTTCAGGGAAATCCTTAATTTTCACTTAAGGTCTTGAGATTAATGGTTTGAAGAGCCAGGTTTTGGTTTCCTGTCTGATTTACCCGGCTTTGGGGCACTCCATTTTCCAATGTCCCCTTTCTTTACAAATTGCCAAATATACTTCAGCCACCAAATATTACAATATTCAACCACTTGTTTCCAAGTGAAGGGGTCCTGAGTTGTAATTATGATCTCAAATCATTTAGCAACTCTATTTGGGTCTTCCTTATAAACTCCTGCCACCTTTCTTCAAGCATTAAATCCACTATTAAAAATGGGGTTACTGGACCATGATTCCTGACTGCCTGCCATGGGGAAGCCATAAGAACTTCCCTGGCATCTCCTCCAACATTTCCTTTCTGCCTTCTAGTGCATCTCACAATTGGACTAAAATCCTCTCATCCGCTAAAACATTCTCTCCATTCCAGTCCATTTTCCCACAATGTACTCATAGGTCTAAACATATTTCCCAGTGATGCATCATTCCCCTCTCCCATTCTTTGCCACAGAGCAACCATCAGCTCTAAATCCTCCTCCTCCTCTCGCCCACACTTTAAAAACTTCTGTCACAGGCTGCATGCAGAACAACATTGCTTCAACCCTTTTTCCCTTTCTTTTCAAATGTTGAAATTATTCAATCTTGTGGGGTCCTCCCACATTCTTTTTGCCTCTGTCGTGGTTTAGGGTAAATTTGGGAGAAAACCTCTAAAGGGGTCCCTCTAGAAAGCAGATTCAAGCGGCCCCTCCCCCAACTGGTTCCGGAAAATATTTCTTTGGAGAAAAGTGGAAAAAAATTGTTTATTTGATGGGCAAAGCATTCACTAGCACAACCCCCCCCCCCCCAATATTAAATAATAAAACTTCTTGCCGCTCTGAAGAGATTATAAACTCAGAAAGTCCTCTTTGTGGGTTGTAGTTCAGCTAACTTAGTCTGCTATTAGTCCCTCTGGTGCTGGAAATGCTGTGGCCCAGGCCAGGCCTGGTAGGCCACAGGTGTGAGCTCTCTGTGCTCTTCTGGGTCTTAAGAGCAGGTGTGAAAAATGTTTATTTTATGATTGGCTTTTCACAAATATTAAAATTGATATTATATGTGTTTTGTTTGAAAGTTATGCTGTAATAATTTTCTTAAGTAGTGTGTTAAATACAGTTTTAGGTTATAACATAATGTTAAAATAGAAATGATGCTATGTAAGATACTTTTTAACTAGCTCAAGAAAGAGATGAGATAATCAAGAAATTCTTTGCACAGACATAACAGCAACAAGACCCTAAAATCCCAAAGAGAAAGAATTATTGCCTCCTTATCGTGAAGAACTAGTCTCCTTGCAGACTCCATGAAGTCTGACCATGATTTACAAGATGAAGGGGGGAAGTTGACCATAACCGGAAAACACCCTTTGTTTGAAAAGAGTTTTTGAAACATGTATGAGATAAACGAATATTCAACAGGCTATTGCTTTTAGGGGTTAATCCTTTGTTAGGGAGCCATGCTTTTTTTTTAGCAAAGCATCCAAGCATTCGTATTCTTTGCTTTTATTGGCCTTTATTGTCCTAACTCTGATTGTCCTAATTCTTATTGCGCTAATTTGTATTAGTATTTTTATAACCATTTTATTGCTAACAAACTTTTAAAATTTTAAAACAAGTGATTGGCGTTTTTCACAGCAGGTTTAAACAGTTCCAAGAAAAAGAAAAACCACAGTCTAGGGAACTTTTCTGCCTCAGCTAGCTAAAAACTAACTAAAAAGCAAAGGAGAGCTCTGTCCTGCTGTTTGTCCATCCACAGACAACACAATCTAGGAGAAGGAATGTGTAGGAGTGAGTGCAGTTTCTGAAAAGATCTCTCACTTACTGCTTTTAAGGTGGTTTTTAACAGTCCATTGTACCTCTCAACTTTCCTAGCAGCTGGTGCATGGTAGGGTCTTGGGGTCTCTAGCTGGTCAGAGTGACCCCGAGTTAAGTTAGAAAGTCTCTTTTCCCAGCCCGGCGCTCAAAGGAGTCAGAGCTCTTCAGTTCTCGGTCTCAAGGTTGTTTATTGTATCTTATCTATAAAATTCGTTCTCCTGTCCAGCCGAGGTCTGCTCAGCAAGACAGTCAGAGGCACTCTGCCTGCCCCCGGGGTGGTGTTATCTTTTTAGACTAAAAACTACGTAAACAATGTTTACAACTACTTTCCAATACCTATCATCTTTGTTGGACAGTGAGCTTCTACTCTAAACCAGTCTAAAAGTGCCAACGTCACAGCAGAAGATGGAGGCCAAGAAGAAGAAGGAGAAAGGCTGGATATGCCTAGATCCCTCCATCTTTCCCCCGGAACCCCCATTCTAAAAACCCCGAAAATCTTTTTTTTCACCCCGTGATAAATTCACTATCATTCTACTTAATTTTTCGTGGCTTGCAGATCTTCATCTAAGGTTGGTAACTTGCTCCATGGGTCATATTCAAAACCACAGGCATCTTGGACTCTTTGCCAGGGTCTCTGAGCCCCCTGGCAGGGGTCTTGGCCATCCAGGACAGCCAGAGGGATGTCCTGAATTCTGACAGTAGGGGATATGGCACACTCACTTAATGCCACGTTCTTTTGCTCAGGTGTTGATAAGGCTGTTTCTGAAATGTCTCATTGTTTGATTCAGTCCTCTCAGGGGTACCATGCCTCCAAAGGACTTGCTTTTCAAGGCTTAGGATGGTGTTACGAGCTGTAGCGTGAGGCATAGCGTAGGTCTCTAGCCATCCAGTGCTGGCTTCTACTATTGTGAGCACACAGTGCTTGCCTTGGTGGGTTTGAGTCAGTGTGATATAATCAATCTGCTAGGCCTCCCCATACTTATATTTGGACCACTGCCCACTATACTAGAGGGGTTATAACTGCTTAGCCTGCTTGATGGCAGCATACCTTTCACAGTCATGGATAACTTGACAAACATTGTTCCTGGTTAGATCTACTCCTCAGTCTCGTGCCTACTTATAGGTGGCATCTTTACTTTGATGACTTGAGGCATCATGAGCCTATCTAGCTAGGAACAACTCTCTCTTGTGTTGCTAATCTATCTTTGACACCTCTGTCTTTGCAGCTTGATCTACCGGCTGATTGTTTTGGTGCTCTTCATTAGCTCTACTCTTGGGGACACGGGCATCAACATGGCAGACTTTCACAGGTAGTTTCTTTATCCTGGTAGCGATGTCTTTTTGCTCTTCAGCAGTCTAAATTGGTTTTCTCTTACGCTGCTAATTAGACTTTTTAGACTTCTCCAGCCATCCCCACAGAGTATTGGCTACTATTTATGAATCAGTGTAGAGATAGGGCTTTGGCTACTTCTCTCTTTTAGCAATGTCTAGGGCTAGTTGAACAGCTTTGAGTTCAGGAAGTTGACTTGATCTACTTTCTTTTTTAGTATCTTCTGCAACTTGTTGTGTGGGGCTCTATATGGTTGCTTTCTACTTTTGTTTTATTCTAACAATGCAATAAGAACTATTAGTAAAAAGACTATAATGTGTTTCTTCTGTTGGCAGTTGGTTGTACGGTGGAGTTTCTTCAGCCCGTGTCACTTCTTGTTTCTCTTCATCGGTGAGACTAAAGTTTTCACTTTCAGGCTATTTTGTAATTATCTCTAAAATCCCAGGGAGATTCAGTGTTCTAATACAGGCACGCTGTGTGATGAGGGCAATCTACTTGCTTTATGTGGTATTGGTGGTATGGTGGGTAGAGGGAACCTTTGCTTTGAACATGTACTCTAGCACTGGTAGTCAGAGTGCCAGGAGGAGTTGTGTTTTAGTGCTTATTACTTCTGAGGTGGCCTGGACTCCTTCATAGGCTGCTAAAATTTCCTTCTCTGTTGGAGCATAGTTGGCTTCAGACCCTCTGTAGCTTTGACTCTAAAATTGTAGTGGTCGACCTTGAGTCTCACTAGGTACCTTCTGCTAAAGGCTTTAGGACAGACTATGGGTTTTGGCTGTAGAGTAGAGCACATTCTTTACATCTGGTCCTGTCCTGACAGGGTTAAGGGCTACTCCATGAGTGATCTCTTGCTTAATCTGGGCAAAGGTTTGTTGCTGTTTAGGGCCCCACTGGAAACTGTTTTTCCTGTGGGTGATTGGGTAGAGAGGGCTCACAATCTGGCTGTACTCAGGAATATGCATTTTTTTAAAAGCCTACGGTGCCTAGGAAAGCTTGTGTTTCTTTTCTTGGTGGTTGGTGGAGACATTGCTGTGATCTTGTTGATGACATCGGTGGGAATCTGACGCTGTCTTGCCACTTTATTTTCAGCAACTGGATCTCTTGAGCATGTCCCTAAACTTTTCTCTTTTTGATGGCAAAACTGGCTTTCAGGAGAACCTGGATAATTTTCTTTTCTTTCTCAAACACCTCTGTTGTTGTGCTCCCACACACAATGATGTCATCAATGTACTGCAGATGTTTTGGAGCTTCACCTTTTTCTAGTGCAGTTTGGATCAGTCTATAGCAGACGGTAGGATTGTGCTTCCAGTGCTGGGGTAATTGGTTCTAGATGTACTGCACAACCCTCTATGTGAAGGCAAACTGAGGCTTGTATTTTGTTGCTAAAGTAATGGAGAAAAATGCATTGGCAATGTTAATAGTGGCATACTACTTTGCTGCCTTAGACTCTAGCTTGTGTTGGAGCTCTAACATGTTTGGCACAGCAACGCTCAGCGGTGGAGTCACTTCATTCAAGGCACAGTAGTCTACAGTCAATCTCTATTCTCTTTCAGAATTACGCACAGGACAAATGGGGCTGTTGAAGGGTGAGTGGGTTTTGCTGACTACTTTTTGGCTTTCTAGTTCATGGATTATTTTGTGGATGGGGATCACAGCATCTTGAATTGTTCTGTCCTGTCAGCAATGCACTGTTGAGGTGGCAATTGGTACTTGTTGCTTTTTTACTTTTAGGAGTCTTACTGTAGATGGGTTCTATGATAGTCCAGGCGAGGTGCTCAGTTGCTGGGCACCCTCTGTCACTACAGCCACTATCCCAAACACCCACTTAAGTCCTTTTGGGTCTATGAAATACCTGCTTCGGAGGAAGTCTATGGCCAAAATGCATGGAGGCTCTGGGCCAGTTACAGTAGGGTGTTTCTTCCATTCATTTCTAGTTAGGCTCACATCAGCTTCCACCAAAGTGAAATCTTGTGACCTTCTTGTCACGCCAGCAATAGAAACAGATTCTGCCCCCACATGTCTCAATGGAATTAATGTGCACTGTGCACCAGTGTTGACCAAGGCCTCATATTTTTGTGGTTCTGATGTGCCAGGCCAACAAATCCACACAGACCAGAAAACACAATTTTCCCTAGCCTCTACCTGGCTAGAGGCAGGGCCCCTCTAAGCCTGGTTATCCTTCTTTCCCTGGGTGTACATCTTCGAGGTTCCTTCAAGAGGATCGGACATGTCATCATCATCATACTTGGCAGTTCAGCTACAGGCTACTGGAGCTGCTTTCCTTTTGGTGGAACTTCCTCTCTGAGTCTTGCTGTCCTTCAATTCAAGCACCTGTTGTGACAGAGCAGCAGTAGATTTTCCATCATACCTCCTCATGTTTTCTTCACAACCATGCAGGAAGAACCACAGCTCAGCTCATGGGGTGTACCTTCTCTCCCTATCTGGGGGATGTTTGTGTTTGGTACTAGAACTTCTGATTTGTACTGCTGAGATTTGGAGAAAGCCCTCTTTCATCTCTTCTCTAATCTCTTCTCTGAGTTTCCAGTGATTCTCTTCTATCTTATCTTCTAATTTCTGCAGATGTGTTTCCACCGCTGTGATTCTGGCATGTGTTGGGCCATGCACAGCATCTGCATATGCTCAGAGCTTCTTTGTCATATCAAGCACGGTCTCTTTCCTGTCATCCCACTTCATTATTGCTAAAGCAGAAGAGTATTCTTGTGGCCCAAGTTGTAAAAGTTTTCGCTACATCACGGATGTAGATGGTACTAAGTCTGGATTTACAGTGTTTTCGTAATCTGAGAAGACAATCTCTGCCACTGTCATTTCTTTTAAGCATTTAATCCTTTGTTCTATGGTTTTTTACTGGGTTTGCTGCATATAGAGAGCATCTGAACATAGATATCTTTGTGCCACACTTCTCAGGACCCATGCCTAGAGACTGCGAGGGTTAGCCCCCCTCATCATTCTTTGGTCGATAATTGGGTCATGTGACAGGGATCCCAAATGCCTCGCTTCAGTGCCATCCAGAATTGTAGCCTCGCCTGCAGCATCTTAAACACAGACTAACTAACTAATTATAGATTCATCAGGTCATCAAGTGCAATCTTTTCTTAGGCCATGAAGGTCCTTCAGGGAAAAGGACTCAATAGTGACTTGTGATTTTGTGTCAGCAATTGGCTTTGAGGGTCCTTCCTCTGATACATCATCATCTACTGGCTGATCGGTTTTGGCTGTATGTTTTCCACCTCTCATGGTAGGAGGAACAACCATTTTTTGAGGCTCACTGTCTGGTTTAGCTACAGCCTGAGTAGCTGGGGTGTTGGCTGTAGCCTAAAGGAATGGGGTAGCTGCTGATTTAACCCCCTGTCCCCCTTCCTCTATCTGTTGGCCTACAGTATTTAGTAGCGTGTGCTAAGCATATGCCAGGGCTCAGCTTATTGCAATGATTTTTTTCTCTTTAGAGTCATTATGGCAGTTCTCTTCCAGATATTTCCCCACCTCATCTTGGTTCTGAATTTGTTTATGTGAAAATTCCCAGGCTGGGGATCAGAATATTGTTTCAGGGTTTGACCCATTCTTTCTCATTCTCTACACCACTCAGGATTTTCCACGCCTGGGTCTACTTCTGGGTCAGGGGTCTCATCAGCTCATCTAGAAATCTCAGCCCTCATTCTAGAGAAGCTGCAGACTGCATAGATGAAGCTTACTAGATGAAATACCAGGAAGGTGGTATCTTTGGCATTTAGGAGAAATTGAATATTCTCAAAAACTGATGTAACAGATTCAAAGGAAAAGAAGGAAAGGAAAGGCTGAAAAGCCTCATCCCCTGCTCTTCCTCTAACAAACTGGGTGCAATTACTAATAAACTTCTAAAGCATGCTATTGGAACTGGGATGTAGGGTAGGACGAAGAAACTATAAACCATACATATATTGAACAGACTCCAGTACCTTTGTAAACTCCCTATAAATCATAATCACCAAGCCCAGCACAATAGCTATTCTAATCTGTGCCCCTCTACTGTAAAAACTACATGTTTGGGACAATAATGGAGCTATTTCTGGATAAGAAAATAATCCTAGGGACCAGAAAGGTATTAAAACCTCAGAAAAGCCTAGGGACCAGAAACACATGAAGGTCTCTACCCTGAGAGACATTATGAATTCAAGCAACATGACTACTGACTGCTTTATCCCAATAAAGTGTAAATACAGCTAAAATGCAATCAGTACAGGTTTTTTCCACTTTCTCAAGCCCTACGTTGGGCGCCAAAAAACATATTTGTCTTGGTTTAGGGCAAATTTGGGAGAAAACCTCTAAAGGGGTCTCTCTAGGAGGCAGATTCAAACTTCCCCTCCACCAACTGGTTTGGGAAAATATTTCCTTGGAGAAAAGTGGAAAAAACCTGTTTATTTAACAGGCAAAGCATTCACCTGCACAAAAAAAAAAAAAAAGGACAATATTTAACAATAAAACTTTTTGCCGCTCTGAAGAGATGATAAAGTCAGAGAGTCCACTTGGTGGGTTGTAGCGTGGCTAACTCAGTCGGTTATCAGTCCCTCTGGTGCTGTAAATGCTGTGGCCTAAGCCAGGCCCAGTGGGCCACAGGTGTGAGCTCTCGGTGTTTTTCTGGGTCTTTAGTCCAGAGCAGGTTTGAACAGTTTCAAGAATAAGAAAAAACACAATCTAGGGAACTTTTCTGCCTCAGCTAGCTAAAAACTAACTAAAAAGCAAAGGAGAGCTCTGTCCTGCTGTTTGTACATCCAGAGACAACACAGTCTAGGAGAAGGAATGTGTAGGAGTGAGTGCAGTTTCTGAAAACAAACTGAGCACTTTTTCTCTCCCCCCCCCTTCACTCTCAGAACTAGTCTTAAAGGTGCAAAACTTATTTCTGGGCTAAACAGATGAATGGGGATACAAGCATCATAAAGTCACCCCAGGACAGCCACTCTGGATGATTTCTTAGGGTGAAAAACTAGTCAACAAAGGGAACTTCATCCCACTTATTCTCCCTTCTACAAAACAACATCAATTGCAATATGGTATACTGTAATGTTGCATCCTTATGCCACTTCTCTTGATTTTCCAATGTATAAAGTGGTCACCACTGAGTACAAAATTTTTTAGTTTTTCTCGTGTAAGGGGATCACCCTCAATTTGTTTCTGATGTTTCAAGATACATTCCTGTGGTGACACCTGTGATGCCTCTTTTGAGGTTTTGTTTCACAATATAACCAATTACCATTTAGGAACTCCTAGAAGGGACTCTAACCCTTCCCTGTTCCCACCTTAGGTACCTTTAAAGAGAACCCTGCATAGCTTTAGCAGCACCTTACAGGCAGGTTAACAGTTAACACCTTTAAAATAAAGAATGCCTTTATCTTACCAGGGGTCTTGCTCCGATTTCCTTCTTACCGGGGATCAAAGGTTCTCCCCAAGAATCCCTTGGTGATGGCTCAGATCCCTTGAAATTCAGGAGTGTGTTTCACCTGGGTGGCCAAAACTGCTACCAAAAATTCTATAAAATAAAAAACTCCTTAACACCAATGTAGCATTAAGAAGCAGGCATTCTTTATTCTGCTGGATGCATGGGGTGATAGCTCCTCCCACCGTCAATTGCTTGAAATATCGGAATAAAAGTCTCCAACACTGAAGTTGTGTTAGTGATGCCTTTTTCTGGTCCTAAATTCACAAGTCAGATACAGTTAGGTGATAAAATGTGGTTACCTTTCTAAAGAATCCTTTCTGGTGCACAACATGCTGAGATACACACTAAAAATGCACCGAAGGTACCCCTCATGATATAAAGTGGGCACAATTTTCTGAGTTTAACAAATTAGCATAACTGGCAAGAATCCCCAATTAGAGACACAGGTGATGAGGTAATTCCTCCCTTGGTTCAACCCTCTTCTGTACATCCCCTTCAGATACTAACAAAACTTTGTTTATGGGAAAGTGTCTTGAGAAGCTGGTTTAACCTTGGTTCTCAGAGGAAGCAAGATTAGATTGGGGCCTTTAGGAACGTGTTTTGTCTTTCTGTCTAACAGAGTTGGTGAAATGCTAGGTATCAATCTATGTAGTTATACAATAATTTGCTACAGAGCTACAAATATATATGAAGAATATATAAAAAATTGCATTAGGGACAATACTAGAGCTATTTCTGGATAAGAAAATAAACCTAGTGACATAGAGGTATTAAGATCGCAAAAAAACCTAGGGACCAGATATGCATGCAAGCCTTCACCCCAAGAGACATGAATTCAAAAAGCATGGCTATTAACTGCTTAAAACTAACACAGAGTGATGGCAACCAAAATGCACTCAAAACAGGGGTTTTTCCACTCTCTCGAGCCCCGTGCATTGGGTGCCAAATTCTGTCCTGGTTTCGGGCAAATCTGGGAGAAAACCTCCAAAAGCGGGCCCTTCCAGAAAGCAAACCCACACGGCCCCTCCCCCCAACTGGTTTGGGAAGGATTCCTCGGGGAGAAGTGGAAAGAACCTGTTTATTTAATGGGCACAGAACCCCCCCCCCCCAGCACACAAAATGAACAATACCAGATGACACCACTCTTTCACCACTCTGAAAAAGATGACAAATTCAGAAAGTCTCTCTTGGGGGCGGTCACTCTGTTATCAGTCCCTCCGGCACTGGGGTAGCTGCTGCAGGCCACAAGGTGCAAAATCTCAGTGTTTCCCAGGTCCCAGTCCGGAGCAGGTTCGAGTAGGTCCAAAAAAAGGGAAAGGAGAAACAGTCCAGAGAAAAATTTGGACTTCTTTGCTACTAACTAATGAGCAGAAGCAAAAAGCAAGAGCAAAGCAGAAGCAAAGCAGAAGCAAGAGCAAAGCGAAAAGCCAAGCAAAAAGCAAAACCTGCACTATGTATTGTCCTGTCTCTGTGTCCTGCCAGCCGTGGGGGAGTGGCTGATAGCAAAACCAACTCAAAACATTCACTCTTCAGAGCCAGTCTTGAAGGCACAGAACATAATATCCAGCATAAACAGCACACACGAATGGGGATACAAGCATCATAACGTCACCCCAGGACAAGAATGTATCAAGGCAAAAATCCGTTTGTCATCAAAAGAGAGCATAATTTTTTCAGACCTGAGGTTCACAAAGGACATTCTAACTCCATGTGGACACATGATTCTACAAGTGTGTTGCTTATATACAATTGCTACATACATATTACAATTTACCCAATACCATAAATCCCATCCCAAGTTCCCAGAGATTCAGTCCTTTGTTTTGTCTGTCATGGCATTCTTGAGCCAGATGTCTTCTTATCTTCCAATGGTTCTTGCTGAAAGCAGCTTTTGCATGCCTTTTTTCTCTGCTTAGAGTTTCACAGAAACAGTAAAAATTGAATTAACCTTTTTGATATCATGGGGAAAGTGGGAAGAAAAGCAATTTGCCTATTTAAAAATTCATTGAAGTTCATGGCTTAGAATAGTGAACTCAAGTATTTCAAGCCTGACAGGCATCTTCAAGCATACCTGTAGTTGTCCCTAATGGAAAATGTTAGTTATCACTCTTGCAGTAAGTGCTATTCTCTAGTAGCAAAGTTCAAAAGAAAAAAATATTTGCCATGTCAGATAGTACTTAACGACTGACAGTGGAGGTACAATTGACACCGAAGACAGTTCTAACCATCAGGACTTCATTGTTCTTCAGTACAACCTTTTATACCCTTCATCTTACATGCATTACACCTGTGTGCCCTCTGTACCCTTTTGTGATTGGTCAGTACTCCTGGGCACTCCATGTCTCATTACCTTCAATACTGGTCACCTGTCCTACATGGTTGTAACCCATTAGAGTTGAGGCTTGGCCACAGCCCCACTCCCAATTTCCACAAACTGTGTGCCTACAGTTCCTCCTTTCTTTTCTTTTAAATAAATGCTGTGTCTACCATCCTTCTACAGGGCCCTTGCTGAAGGAATGGTACAAGCATGGTACAAGTATCTTTTGTGTAGGCTCCACTAATTCTGGACTGCATTGGTGTACTGACCTTAATTCCTTCCCCTAACCAACATACATATCAAAGTTTTTATACTTATGGGATATTAACAAGCACCATCAAAGTCTTTATACTTATGACTATGGAATCAGTTTTCATACCTATGCCTACAGAATATTAACAAAGATTAATAGCTGCAATTCACTATCACAACACATATGTTTCACCAGCAAATATACACATTGTTTTGAATAATAGAACTACTCTGTCTCTCGCTCCCACTGCTGCTACAGTAAATTCTCTTGTTCCTTTTTCAGTTTTTGTTGCTTTTGTCTTCTGTTATTTCAGTTCTTCTATCGGCTGAAGCAATGTCTCTGCTTGCTGCTTCTCTCCCTCTTGTCTTGTTCTTTTCAACGCTTCCCCTCATGTAGTTTTGTACTTGTTTTCATAACATCCATCCATAGCTGTGAGGGCAAGACTGTTCCCACTCTTTGGTAATTGGCACAGCTGCAATTTATCAGGGGCAAGACTGCCTTCAGCACTATTGCTATCCGTCCCGCTACAACTCCCCCATTCTTTTTTAATTATAAAATTGCAGCATCCCTGGAAAGACATGTTTAGGTAAATTGACATTATGAAATATTTCACATCTTTCACTTAGGACTTATAGGTAGAAAGGCATGTTGAAGTACAACACATAGGTTTTACTAGCAAATAAACACATTGCACTGAGTATTCAGCTCTCAATATTTCTGCTTCCATGCTACCAGTTCCAAAATTAATCTGTTGATCTCCTCCGATTTGGCTTCAAGCACTTGATCTTGTTCAAACTGAGTCTGTCCTTGTCCTTCTAATGTCATCTTTTAGTTTTCTGTCTACACTGGTATATTTCCCTTGCAGAGCTACTGTTTTACTTTCTAGATTTCAAATAGTAGATTCTTTTTTGTTTAGTTCTTCTAACTCTTTCATCCTGTCATCTTTAGTCCTAAAAGCCTCCAACAGGCATTCAAAGTCCCTTTCTTCTCCCTCATAGCTGGTAATGTTCTCCTGCACCCTATCAAAATCCCTATACCTATACCTACAGAATATTGACTAGGTCAATAGCTATACAACTTTATAAAACAACACACAAGAATAAGCTAAAGGCCATATATCAGGATAGTAACAAATACAACAGCCATACAATTCTATCAATAGCTATACAACTTTAATCGCATCAATAACTATACAACGTCATAAAGTAACATGCAAGAATAAGATAGAGTCTATATGTTCCCATCACACACACATTTCTGCTGTTTCCCTTGTATTGCTATTTCTACCCTCCCTAATGCATCAAGCTCTCCTGGGGATAAGCTCCTGGAAGATAACAAGGAGGGATCACCTTTAATACATCAAAAAGTGGTGCCAACAGCACATTCAATAATTCCAACAGTGGCCTAATCCAATTAATTGTACTTAGCAATTTTTGCAAGTCAGTCAATGTTCGTATAAAATGCAGAATAGTCACCATCTGCAGTTCAACAGTTTGGTCTAAGATTTCCATTCCCAAAGACTTCCAGGGAGTGTGTTGCTTTACCATGGAGTCAAACAATCACATCCCTTCAAATCTAAAGTTACTGAGATTACATAAGGACAGATTTTAGCTACCTGCCCATCAGGATTAACAAGACTCACAGGTACTGGACCTTGGCAACTGTCAGTTGTTCCCCCAACTCCTGCCACTGCTGCAGAAATTACAGTGGGCCAAGTAAAAGGTCACTGTGTCTTTGAAATAATAGTGACATCAGCTCCAGTGTCAAGTCTACCAGCAACAGTCACTTGCGGGGGGCGGGGGAGAACCTCATATGTGTTTTAAGCAACACTTCCTCTTAGATCTAGAGTCAGTAACCATTTAGATCCAAAGACCTTGGGGGTGCCTGTAGATCTGAACCCTCCAGCTTTTCTTTCAAGAGATTCTGCACTAGGTACTTGCATTGCAAAAGGTATCTACTAGAGGAACTTCATATTGAGACATAACAGCTTTCTTAGTATCTTTCATACTTTTCCCTGTTTTCCTATTGCCTCCAATGACCTATTTCTGTCCATTTTAAAGAGACCAAGTAATCTAACTGCACCTCTTGCCAACATCAGATTTTTACAAATGCATTATAGTGACTCTGAAATTCCTTAGTCCTCTCACCTTTAACTGAGATCTAGGGTTTATTCAAGATGCTTTGGATCAGTGCATGACTGCAAACTACCATTTGTAATTAGACTTTTTTGAAAAATAATGTAGTGAAAAAAAATAGGAATATCCTGTGGCTCATTTCCTTCCTTATATTATTCACCTGCCAAATTATCTATCTACATAGACATAGACATGTATAAAGCAATTGAACAATATGAGCGCTCACACCATGGCACTAATCTGCCCAAGATAGTTCACATCAATAACCAGTAATGTACTTAACCTGTATCCCAAAGGTCCAAAAGCATCCATTGATATTTCATGTACCTTTGTGTTGCCTATGTTGACTTAGGCATGTGTGATCACATCCGCTCCGGCACTTCCCCTGGTTCTGGCACTGAGTGTGCTGCATAAGCCTGGAAGGGGTATCTGGACCTATTCCCAGCCCCTGGCAGCCATCTGGGTGGCAATGCTCATCCTTTGCTGTCAAACTTAGAATAGCACTGTTGTGTCCCAGTCTGCTGCAGTGTACACACAGTCCAACAGGGCGTTGCCTGCTATTCCCGGGCACCGAAAAACCACCAGGCTGATTGGAGCAATTTCTCTTGAAATGCCCTCTTTGACTGCATTGAAATCAACTTCTGGAGATTTGCACAGCTGCAGTAACCTGCTCCATTTGATATTGTGTTGTCCCAACTTTGCTGCAAGCCTGAATCATATCTAGTAGCATTAGATTCTTCAGCGGCAATAAGGCTTGCTTACACTCTGTATTAGCATTATCTTTAGCCAGTTGTAAAAGCAAAGCCTCTTGGGCTGCTACATTATCAATTTGTTTCTCAATCACCTCTCTAAGGCAATCTATAAACGTGATATATGGCTCACTAGCCTTCTGTTTAATAGTTGTCCATGACTGACAAGGAGCCCCCATATCCAGCACACGCTGCATAGCAAGAAACGCAAGATCTTTTCCTTCCTCTAGCACTAAGGG
Source organism: Serinus canaria (assembly GCF_022539315.1). Classification (NCBI taxonomy): domain Eukaryota; kingdom Metazoa; phylum Chordata; class Aves; order Passeriformes; family Fringillidae; genus Serinus; species Serinus canaria. The sequence continues at coordinate 8,150,816 of NC_066342.1, read as the reverse complement.
GTGCAGCCTGGCTTGGAGCTGCGGGGTGTTATTTGGAGGGTCTCCCATGAGCTGGGGCGGACCCTTTCCAAAGCAAGGGTCATCCTGAGAGCGTTCTACATTACTTAAGACAACCTCATTCACTAACCATCTCCACCGCGCCTTGAAAATCAACATCTGAGTCGGGGACAAGCAAATCTGAGCTATCTGCCAACAACTGAAGGGGGTTAACTCATTAGTAAAGATCCCTTGCAGCATAGACTGAGCAAAATGAGAAGTAAAACCATGCTGCATCACCGTGTTTCTTAAGTCTTTGATCACACTCCAGTGAAAAGGTTCCCACTCATCCGGGCTGTCACTATTATTTCAGATCATGGGACATGCTAGAATCTGATTTGCCAAGTCTAGTTCCCCCACCTCCTTTGCTTGTTCTTACAACTTTTGCCAAAATCTTTTTGGATCTGCCCCTCTTACCAGAACTGTCACTGGTTCTGGTGCAAGTATTTCTTGAAGCAGAGGGGTGATTGGCAGACATCTTACTTCCTTTAACTCTGTTGACTCAAATGAATTGATCAAAACATGCTCTGGTTGTGAACAAGGATGCACCATCGGCTTTTGCCTGTGGGGAGTGTGCCTGCCTGTCTGCAGCCTCCACGCAGCCTCCGCCACAGTGTCCTGATGGCTGCAGAGGACAGACAGGAGTTGTTCAATGTTGCTGATACAGCCCCACCAATTCTCCCCAGGGCTCAGCAGCCCCAGCTCCGTCTGCGGCAGCAGCGCTCGGAAGCAGCTCCTGGTTATCTCCACACTGCCCATGTAGTGGCAGAGGTGGCTGTTTGCCAAGGGGAGCCGCAGCAGCTGGCAGCCCTTTCTCAGCAACCTGCGCAGGCTCCTGGCCGCCACTTGAAACCTCTGTGGGCCGCCACACTCATGTGGGCGGTGGGGTCACAGTGGCTCCACCATGGCCAGGCTGGACTGGTGCCGCTTTCCAAGATCTTGGAATTTTGTCATCAGCATCTGGGAGAACAGGGAAATTCTCGGGCAATACCATCAGGATAGGACCCTTCACAGAAGGAGCAGTCATGGAGGGAGGAGGAGACAAAAGGGACATGGCTGCAGTGGGGGGGTCAGCTGCTGGAGTGGCGACTGCGACCGGAGCTGGGGGATCGACAGCAGTGACTGCCACTTCTCTATCGGCCTGTATTTGTAACAAGGTATCCCAAACTACATGTCACGTTGTAAGCAATCCTGAAGCTGTCTCGTCCCCCAGTGTAGCTGCATTCCACAGTGCATGCCCTGCTTCTACCCATGTTTCAACAAAGAAGGCAGTCTGTGCGTTCATACGTTCATACTCACGCTGTTTCATCCACACCAAACAAACAAAATGGTAGTGCCCGTTCCTTACACTTTTTACCTTTCCTCTGTAGAATTCGCAGCAGGATGTCCAAGATGGACTCTTCCTCTGCTAATATCTGAGCCCCCATTTCTAAGATCCCAGCTGCTCACCTGGGGGTGGTATGCTTGTTTGAAAGTCACCCACTCAGTTCCTTAGGCTCTTGCCTGGCTCAGTTCGGCTGGGCCCCATCGTCTTACCGCTCTTGGGTCCACAGACGTCTACCCAAATTACCTTGGAATCACGTCAGGGTCACCAGATGACGGTGGAGGTATGATTGACACCGAAGACAGTTCTAACCATCAGGACTTCATTGTTCTTCAGTACAACCTTTTATACCCTTTATCTTACATGCATTACACCTGTGTGCCCTCTGTACCCTTTTGTGATTGGTCAGTACTCCTGGGCACTCCATGTCTCATTACCTTCAATACTGGTCACCTGTCCTACACGGTTGTAACCCATTAGAGTTGAGGCTTGGCCACAGCCCCACTCCCAATTTCCACAAACTGTGTGCCTACAATTGACTATCAGAACAAGCAAGGAAAGGTTGAGCAATCTAATGTATGAAAAAGTTTTGCTGCAACTCTTAGCTTCTTTAGGACGAAAAATAAGGATCTGGTGGCCATATTTAATGGAGGATAGAGACAATACATTGTGTTTACAATATCAATGTACTCAAACTTTCAGTTAAGTCCCAGTCTATATATCGTTCCAGGACAGTTTCCAAGCAATTTATGCCTGTAATGGGTCAGTTTTGGTACTTTACAGCTGAGGCTTGAGCAAACTTAAAGCTCTGCAAAAAATGCAAATGCTGGTAATGATGTTCTGTTATTGCATCTTAATTGGCAATATGGAATACTTTCCCATGCTCCCATGGTATTTTGAGGTATTAAGTTTCTGTAAAGCATTCTTCTAAATGTCAGACACTTTCTGTTAATATATAATATTAAAAACAGTTTAGACAAACTTGCAGCAGTTTTTAGTGAATTAGAAGTGTAGAAATTTCTATCTTCAACTCATTTGTACAATCAATGGTTTTTAGATCCAAGCAGAAATGCAAAAAATTGCTAAAAGAAAGACTTGCACTAATTTAACTTCTGGGTGGATGAGTCCTTTAGAGCTAATATAGGTAGAAGGCTGTCTAGCCAACGAATAAATAGTTCATTTAAATTGGTTGTTGTTAGAACAGGAAGCCTTCACTGAGGTGTTAAAAATATCGGGTATGTTATTTTAATACTGTGCAACATAGATTTACGGCAGATTATGACACCTTAAGTTTCATATAAACAAACTCGGTTAGAAACCACTGCCAACAACTTGTCTTTAGAGATGACTACAACTGTTCAAACCCCATCAGATAATAAAAATGTTACTTGCTGCCTGCACTGTACCCATTCTTTAGCTAAAGGATACTTTCCAATGCTGTCAGGCACATAAAGTCCATTTTGTTACCTAATAATTGAACTTTTTTAAATCATAGGTATCTACAAAGAACAGTAAAACACCCTACCTTGTTGCAAGATCCAGATTTAAGGCTATTCTTGGAAAGTTCTGAGGTATTTACAGTCTCTTAAATTCTTTATTTGTTTCAAGATGTGGTAATCTACCAAGTAATACACTCTTTGTATTGAGACCTAATCTCCTAAATTAATATGAAATCAAATTGGATTGTACCGTTCATGGGACAGTGACAAAAGGCTACTTAGGTAATTGTGTACAAAGCCTACTCCCTCTGCCTTTGAGAAATCTTAGGTTAGTAGTGACCAAAAGCTAACTGCTGCTCAATGACTTCTGCCAAGTGAGTTGGTCTTTCCGGTTCTGTGTGCAGCTCATCAAATACAGAATAAAAGTCCATAATCAGTGCTACTGAGAGTTAATTAAAATAATGAATTAAACTGGCTTGGAAGCAGTTCTTGCCTCTAGGAGTCAAGCTTGATGTTTATTGGCATAACGTGAACAGGCATGCAGTGCTGCTGGCCACACTAGACGTTTTGAGGACTTCAGTCAGGATGATAGTGGGGCCCTGGAAAAATGTTAAGATAAGACTCTGAAATGTTAAGCTTTGCGTTTCACCTGCGTAAGTAGTATGAAAAATGATATAATTGTTAGATGTGATGATTGTTTAGTAATTAAAAATAATTATTGTATAATCATAAGAAGACCCAAGAGAAACTGTATGTTCCTAATCTAAGGAGGCTATGCTTGGCCAAAATCTATGTATACAACTGAACAATACAAGTTTAATAATTAACATGAAAGTTATATAACGGTAGAATATAAAAACATGTTCATCCCAAACTTATGTCGGAGTCAGATCTGGGTTTGTACCCCTGACACCCAGAGCTCTTCAATAAAAGCACCTGCATATAATCATTTCTCATGATTATGTGTTCCTGAACGCTAACATTTTGGTGACCCAGATGGGACCCTGTGAGTGTTGCTGAGGCAAGTTCGTGACTTGATCAAGCTCCAGCCAGCACCGAGGGATTCTCGGGGAGCACATCGACCGCGACTGCCTCTGCCGCTCACAACATCCCCAAGAGAGAGGTAAGGTGCTTTTATTTTGGTTCGGGTGCCTGCCAATAAGACGCAGCGAAAGTTACGCTTGGTTGGGCTAAGGAATTCCTGGTGGTATTGCCTAGGCGCCTTTCCATAAGACAATCGCGAAAGCGTTGCTGGTTCAGCATTTGGTATTTTTGGATGGAGAAGCTCAAAGGGATTTTGGGCAGCAATGCCTCTATTCCGCAAACTTCTCCTTTGGGGTGCTTAATAGCACGTTGGAAACAGGGTAGGTTTGGGGAAAAATTATGTAAAGCTAAGTTGATTAATTACTGTAATACATGGTGGCCAGAATGTGTCTTGGAGAATGGCGAAAAATAGCCAAAATACGGGACTTTGCAATATAACAGTATTTCACAGTTAATGTCGTTTCGTAAATAAGAAGGAAAAAAAGGAAAAAAAAGAAGAAAAAAAAGAAAAAGAAAAAAACAAGAAAAAAAAACAAAACAACAATGGATGAGGTTTCGTATGTTGATTTGAACAGCGGGATGAATGTGGATTAATGGTGGTTAGAGCGTCTGCAAGTGATAAGTGGGGAGTTTGCGAGAAACATTGTCGAGAACATTTGGCATTGAATAGGGAAAATTATACAGATATTGATTTACAGGTAGCTCCAATAAGACTAAGAGAACCCAACCCTATCCCACCTGCTTCATCTGTCCCTGTCCCACTGCCTGCCCCTACCTCACTGGATTCTGAACCTGTCTCATCTAGTACACCTTTCTCTCTTTATCCTCCTCTCCCATCGTCACCTGATTCCTCTTCCTCGGAAGATGAGCAAAACCTAACTGTGATAGAAAAGAGGGGGAGGGATGCAAATGGAAAAGATAGCAATAGTAATGAATCAGTGACCCCAGTAGCCCACAGAACCCGAAGCTGGTCAAAGCTTGCCCCGGTTGTGGAAAGAAAAGACATAGGCAGACAAAAGCGAACTGGAATTGCTCCCTTGCGACAAGGTGTAGGAGTAGAACGACCAGTGTTTGTAAAAGTGCCTTATTCTCCCGCAGATTTAATTATTTAGAAACAGTCAGCTGGAACTTTTAGAGAAAAAATCCTGATAAGGTGGCACGAGTAGTAAAAATAGTTATGAAAACTCAGAATCTTGAAGGTAGCCTGGAAAGTATCTAATAATGGTGAGAGGGAAGCTAGTAAAAGGCAGCAGCAAAATCTTTTGGCAGTAATACAAGGAAAAGGGAACCCAAATTTCAGGAGACGTGGCAAAGGTAGTGTTGGTAGAGGACCAGTTATGCAAGGGTAAAGCCTAAATCAATGTGCATATTGCAAGCGGGAGGGGCATTGGAAACTAGAGTGCCCAGACAGGTTTCACCAGGGCAATCAGTTCCAGCAGGAAAATGTTACCAAGGCGAAGGTGTTGGGAGAATATAGCAGCTGACTAGACATAGAATTTGTAAAATAGGTTAGGACATAATATTTCCAGTAAAGGAACCAAATAGTGAATATAGATTAGTGCAAGATTTGAGAGCAATAAATAAAATAACAAAGGACATTTATCCAGTGGCAACAAATCCCTACGCATTACTAACATCCGTAAAAGAAGATATATAAACGGTTTACTGTAATTGATTTAAAAGATGCCTTTTTCTGCATCCCCCTTGACAAAGAAAGTAAGAAACAATTTGCCTTTGAGTGGGAAAACCCAGGGAACAAAAGAAAGACCCAACTCACCTGGACACGACAAGGGATAGGAACTCGCCGACCCTATTTGGAAACCAACTGGCAAAGGAGCTGGAGATTTGGAATGAAAATGAAGCCGCAGAACTTACATGAGCTGCCAGTCTTCCTCGGCTGGCAGGATGGTGTTGCTTGTGGATCATGGACTATGGACTGATTGCGAAACCCTGTAAGAAGCTCAGAAGACGCAGCCATTCACCTGGGGCAAGCCACAGAGAGAGGCCTTCCTAAAAGTAGAATTGAAAACTGCTCCAGCATTAGGGTTACCTGATCTGTCTAAAGATTTTCAGCTGTTTGTACATGAAAGGCTACGCCTAGCGCTAGGAGTTCTGACACAACGTCTGGTGTGGTATTGTCCACAAGGGTCCCAAGATGAGGGAAGAGACGAGAAAGTTGACTCCATGTATCAGAAAGCTTGATTTATTATTTTATGATAGAAAATATATTAAAACTATACTAAAAGAATAGAAGAAAGGATTTCATCAGACGGCTAAACTAAGAATAGAATAGGAATCAATAACAAAGGTTTGTCTCTGACCGAGACAGTCTGAACAGGTGAACTGTGATTGGCCCTTAATTGGAAACAACCAGATGAGACCAATCACAGATTCCCCCTGTTGCATTCCACAGCAGCAGAGAAGAATTGTTTACAGTTTGTTCCTGAGGCCTCTCAGCTTCTCAGGAGGGAAAAATCCTAAGGAAAGGATTTTTCATAAAACATGTCGGTGACAGTCAACCTAAGATAGTTGGTTAATATTCAAGGATCACCTCCTCCAAGCTCAGGAGTGATGCATCCCAATAAAGACGGTCAGGCAAAAATGCCAGGAGTCCTGCATGGCTGAACAAGGAGCTCCTGGAAAAACTCAAACGTTAAAAGGAAGCCTAGAGAGGGTGGAAGCAAAGACAGGTAGCCTGAGAGAAATTCAGAGGGATTATCTGAGCAGCCAGGGATAAGGTTAGGAAAGCTAAAGCCCTGATAGAATGAAATCTGTCCAGGGACATGAAGAGCAACAAGAAAAGCTTCTGTTGGTATTCTGATGATAAAAGGAATAGGAAAAACATGGAGAAGGATGAGGTACTAAACAATTTTTTTGTTTTTCTTCACCAGCGAGTGTCTCAGTGACATCACCCAAGTCACAGAAGGGAAAGGCAGGGATTGGGAGAATGAAAAACTGCCCATTCATGAGAGACTGTACTTTTATGGGTTAATGACTCAAAACATTTCTAAGTTTTGAAAGCCCAGAGTGCTTTGCTGGAGCTGTGTTTGGAGGTGGGGGAGGCAGGCTTTTGGGTATGTAATGGACAGAGGATGAATGATTGGCTATGAGTGAAATAAGAGATGGAACATCTTGTCATGCTAAATTGCCCTCCCTTACACAAACCACTGGGTTGTAAAACTCTTCCTCCTCCCTTTTCCCAGGAGAGTCTGATGGGGCAGATAATATTATAGATAATGTTATAGTTAATAATAATCAAAATGGCTACATACCTGCTTTTCTTTGCAATCAAATTGTTCTAAAGTAAGCCCTTAATACATCTATTTACAAACATCAATCATCCAATATTGTTTAATTCTAATCCACCCCAAGAGATGTATTAACAAGAACCTGGCTTACTCTCATTTCCCAGGTTGTGTTGTAACACCATTGTAGGAGAGGATCTGGTTTGAGACTATCTAAGGAACCTGAAGGTGCACAAGTCAATGGGAGGTGATGAGATGCATATGCAGGTCTTGAAGGAACTGGGAGAGTAAGTGGCTAAACCACTATCCATCATATCTGTTGTGGCAGTTTGGTGAAGCTCCCACTGCATGGAAAAGGGGAAGCAAAACCCCCATTTTTAAAAAGGGGAAAATGATAGACCCAAGGAACTATAGGCTGGTCAGTCTCAATTCAGTGCCTGGCAAGTTCATGGAGCAGATACTTCTGGATACTATGCTAAGGCATATGGAAAAGAAGGAAGTGCTTGGTGACAGCCACCATGACTTCACTGCGAGAAAATCATGACTGAAATATTTGGTGGCCTTCTACAAAAGGATTATAGTGATGGTGGATGAGGGAAGAGTGACTGATGTCATCTACCTGGACTTGTACAAAACATTTGACACTGCCACGCATGACATCCTTGTCTTTAAACTAGAGATACATGAAGTTGATGGATGGACCACTTGGTGGATAATATTTAACTGCATGGTTGCACTCAGCTGTGGTCAGTGGCTCGATGTCCATGTGGAGACCAGTGACAAGTGGTCTTCCTCAGGGGTCCATATTGGGACTGACATTATTTAACATCTTTGTCAGCAACATGGACAATGGAATTGAGTGCACCCTCAGCAAGATAGCTAATAACACCAAGCTAAGTGGTACAGTCAACATGCTGAAATGAAGGGATGCCATCCAGAGGGACCTTGATAGGCTTGATGGGTGGGCCTGTGCAAACCTCATTAAGTTCAACTAGTTGAAGTGCAAGTTCCTGCACATGGGTCCGGGCAATCCCAAGCACAAGTACAGACTGGGCACAGAATGGATTAAAAGCAGCCCTGAGAAGAAGGTCTGGGAAGTGTTGGCGGATGAAAAGCTTGACATGACCTGGCAATGCACGCTTGTGGCCCAGCAAACCAATCATATCTTTTGAAGCATGGCCACCAGGTTGAGGGAGGGGATTCTCCCCCTCTACTCTGCCCCGGTGAGACTCAACCTGGAGTATTGCATCCAGGTCTGAAGTCTTCAAAACCAGAATGACATGGACCTCTTGGAGCAGGTCCAGAGGGCCACAAAGATGATCAGAGGGCTGGAGCACCTCTTCTGTGAAAACAGGCTGATAGAGTTGGGCTTGTTCAGCCTGGAATAAGCAAATGCACTGGGAAGTCCCTATAGAAGCCTTCCAGTACCAAATGGGGCCTACAAAAAAGCTGAAGAAGAACTTTTTACAAGGGCATGTAGTGACAGGACAGGGGGGAATGGCTTCAAACTGAAGGAGGGTAGGTTTAGATTATATATTAGGAAGAAATACTTTACTGTGAGGGTGGTGAGGCACTGGAACAGGTTGCCCAGAGAAGCTGTGGAAGCCCCCGCAGCAGGATGCTCTGCCTGGAGTGGGGGTTAAATAATTCAAACAATACCCTGTTTGCAAAGCTTCCAGTAGTGAATGGAGAAGGGGGTTCATGCTGCTTTTGGTGTTGAAGAATGCTGGAACTAGTCGGACTCATCAATCCCGAAGTTAAACAACCTGATAGCGAGGTGAAGATATGGCAGACTTGACAAAGTTCCTAATAAAGGAGCAAACAAGTGATACTCCTGAAAACTTACCTGAAGTTGCTGGCCTGACACAGATAGCCTGGGGACTAATGACTGACAGTCCAGTACTTCATACTGTAAAAGCCCAATCCCACTTTCTAACTGACAGGGTCTTCTAGAATATCTCTTCTTCGACTGTGTGTGGAGATTTCTCCCTTGAGTGAGGACATCCCTCAAGTTTACTCCTTGAGACTGAGTGAAAGAGATTTGCCCACACTCCCTAAGTATGGGTAAGCAACATTAATCTCCATTTAATAAATCTTTTTGCTATCTTTAATATAATAATTTGCTATCTTTAATATAATTGCTTTAATATTGATTTTAAAATAGTGCACTATACTGTATTAGTAGTTATAGCTACTGTACTAGTAGCTATAGTTACTATACTATGTAGTAAATAATTCTGATTAAGATGTTTTGTTTGAACATTGTAATAATAAGGAAATTATTTTTATATAAATATATCTGGGTTGGCATCCTCAATCCTGTGGAACAAAGTTGTATAAAGGTTCAATTACACCTATACAATCTTTTAGACATAAACCATTGACCAAGTCTGGGACTAGGATTGGATCCAGCCACACCCAGACTCCTCTCTGAGAAGGAGTTTAGAAAGCAAAGGGGTCCTTTCTGCACCTTGTGACTCTAATAAAGGTTTCTCTAATAAACTTTGTCTGAAGCTCCCATTCTGCTCACAAAAATGCCCCATCGCTGGAGATGTTCAAGGCCAGGCTGGATGGGGCTTTGAGCAACTTGGTCTAGTGGAAGGTGTCCCTGCCCATGGCTGGGAGGGTGGAACTTGATGATCTTTAAGGTCCCTTCCAACCATTCTGTGATTCCACTATTCTATATTTTCAACTGACTAAAGGTTTCCTTCATCCTTCCCTTTGCCCAACAGTCAATTTTATATAAAATGGTTTCACTGAAGAGATTTAATGCCTTAAAACGACAATGTTTAAGTAAGTTGAAGAAAGTTTTTCTTACTGGATCTCTCCAACCTCAGTTTTAACAAGTGACCGGTTTGAAAAAAAGGTAACTATGATTTTCCCTATATATTTCCTATTAATGTAAAGTATTCCATTTCTACACAAAAGTTGTGAAGGTGCATACAGACTCCAGAATCCACCTAAGTACAAATGGTTCAGATGCCAGTTACAGATCCCATGTAATATATTAAAATCCCTTTTGATGTTAAACAAGTTTTAGTTAGATACATACATTACCTTTCTAATGCCGCTCTTCTTTTTTCGACAAATTCAGCAGATGAAGAATCTTCCTTGCCTACTTTGACCTTGGTCATGCCTTTGAAGAAGAGTGCATCATGTTGATTTTATGTTATCATAAAGAAATCATTAATGTAACTGATATGACTGGAAGATTAAGCTCAGATAATCTTAAGCCAAATTACAATAAAAACACCACATAGGAATACAAAGAACACAAACACTGTATGCTGCACACTTTTGTGGGAAACAGAACTATGAAATATGCAATTTCCTGTAATATATCTATTGTGATCAAAGGTTTTTAGTAACTAGTTGAATTAGCATTTATGAAGACAATCTAAATAAATGTGACAGTTTCACTGGCCACTTGTGCTCTGAAGAAAGCAGTTACTACAAAAAAGAAAAACAAGAAATTAAATCTTAGTTTATAAGTATATTGCTTGGTATGCTCATAATTATTATTTTGAGTCTATTTTTTTTATTTATTTCTAAAAAAAAATGTGGAGGATTTTTTTGGTTTGGGGTGTTTTTTAGGGTTCCTTTCAAATTAATGCATTGGGTATACATGGCAAGGCTTTGGGGGGGGGAGGGTCAGGTCTTGCAGGGGTGATATCTATGGAAGGAGGTCAAATTCTATCCTATGTTGGTCACAGCTGGTTCAGCTTAACAGTGGACCCACCACATGCCAAAGCTGACCCATAGAAGTTTGTGGTGCCTCTATAAAAACAGAGAAACAAGGACAGAGCAGTAGGGGCAAGTCCATGCTGGAGCAGGTAGATCCCTGAAGAGACTGCAGCCTGTGGAGGAACCCATGCCGCAGCAGAGGAAACAAGTAGAAGGGAAGAGCGGTGGAAGATAAGGGTAAGGAACAAGGAGTGGCAGAAAGAAGCCCATATGTCTCAATCCCAACCTCCTGCACCATTTGTGGCCTCACTGAAAAGGGACTGAGTGTACGATGCACCAATAATAGGGGGAGTAAAGACTATGAAGGGGGGACAAGAAGTGTCTGGCCTGAAGTTAAGCTGGAGAAAGACAGAGGGAAAGTGTTTTCTTTAAGTGTTTGTCTTCTTTTTTTTTACCCTCCCCCATGTCCTGGTTCCAGCCCAGATCAGTGGGAGGGGGCATGGCCAAGAAACTGTGTTATTCAATACCATCTTATGTCATTGCCAGGTGTGGGGGAAAGGGACTCCCTCTCACTTTCAAAAAGAAAGGACATTCCTTTCTGGTTGGAGGAAAGCGTCGTGGGCAGAGGTTCTGTCCACCATTTTTTTCCTTGTCTTGGGCTTAGTGAATCACTGCCATGGTTTAAGCCCAGATGGAGATTAGGCACCACACATCCGCTCACTCAACCCCCCCCTGCTCTCTCCCCCAACCCTGGTGGAATGGGGAGGAGAATCAAAGTAAAACTTGTATGTTAAGAACAGTTTAATAATTGAAAAGAAAATAAAATACACTAATAATAGAAAATGATAATAATAAGGGAAAAACAAGTGATGCACAATGCAATTGCTCACTACCCACTGACTGATTTCCAGACCCCCCTTCCCAAACCCAGATTGGCCACCCTTCCAGGTAACTTCCCCCAGTTTATATACTGGGCATGATGTTCTATGGTGTGGAATATCCCTTTGGTCAGTTTGGGTCACCTGTCCTGGCTATGCTTCCTCCCAGTTTGTGTTTTTTGTGTACCTCCTCACTGGCAGAGCATGAGACAAGAAAAAAAAAGTCCTTGACTCAGGATAAACATGGCTTAGCAAAAGCCATAACATCAGTGGGTTATCAACACTATTCTTATTCTGAATCCAAAAGAGCAGGGTACCAGCTACTGAGGCTGAAATCAGGACAATCAACCTCTCTGTATACTTTTGTTATTAGTATTGTTTCTGTTACTGCTAGTTTTCTCATCTCATTGCCGTTTCCAGTAAATTGTTCTTATCTCAACCTGTTATCTTTGCCTGTTGTGCTTCAAATTGAGGGGGAGGGGAAGCAAGTGTTGGTGCAGTTTCAGTGGGAGCACTAAATTGGTGAATTCCATTCCTAAACCACTGACAGCCTTAATTGGTGCCCAGCATGGTGCATGAAGGGTGGAGATAACAACAGATCTGCCCAGAGTGGGTTGGAAACAAATTTGATCTAAGTATTTGCCGTAATTAAATATGGAGCCACTGGTCGCAATGTTGTTTGGTCTGTTCATGTGGGTGTGGTACCTCATCCTGTATATATTTCCATATGTGCTCCTCATGGGGAGCTGTTCCAGAGCGGGGAGAAGAATCAGCATTACTTTGTTGCTGTACTGTGGGATATCAGTTTATCACATGATAACTTCAAGGGAAATGAGGGTATTTTGGGATGTGTATTCAGTGTTGCTCTCCTGCTCTGGCCTGGGGTGCTATCTGGGAATTTATTAATAATCATACCTAGCCTGTGTGGGGAACAGGGGAGGATGATTTTCCCCAGCCTTTCACTCCCTTTTCTTCCTTGAGGCGTGTTACAACAGCTTTTGAGAATTTTGGAATCCCTTTGGATGTTAAAGAAAGTGTGTTCTTGTTGGAGGCAATCTATAGGGAAATAAATAATGAGCAGTCCTTTGTCAATCCAGATGAGGTCCAGCGTACACAATCCATGTGGCAGAAGTTTGCGTGGAGCACACCATCATCGTATGCCGACTCACTGGCATTGATGTCAATGAAAGAAAGAAAACAAAGAGTGCATCAGGTCACTACCCAACTCTGTCAATATGAAGATCATCTTTTTCCTCCCTACCGAGCTGCCCCTTGGCTGTGGAAATACTATCAAAGCCTGCAGACAGACTTGAAAGATTGGAGCAAACTAGAGAGGAAATGTCCCATACCCCTCCAGTATATACCAGTCTCTGCTATTGGGAGCAAGCGCCCTCCTTATCAAGAGAAAAGGTACACACCATGAGGTAACCTGTGGTTTTACCTGCATGACCATGGAGAGGACATAAGGAAATGCGATGGAAAACCCACCTCTGCCCTAGCAGCATGGGTACATGAGTTGAGAGGAAGAATGGCCACTGCAGGAAATTCTTCAAGGATTAATGCCACTCCAGTTTCCAGTGGGCAAGTCCTCAGGCAGAATAGAAGGGATGATGTTATTTCTGATTCTTTTGAAGGGACCTCCAGTTCATATTTATGAGAAGTGAGCAATGACTACTATGACCAGGACTAGAGAGGCCCTGCCTCCAGCCAGGTGGAGGAAAGACAATTGGACCTATTGGATGTCGGAACTCAGGACATCCCTCTGGGAGTCTGGAGTTTCCTGGGACCCTTGCCAGGGGGCTCAGAGACCCTGGCACACAGCCCAAGAACACCATCGGGTTCGAGTGCGGGCCATGGAACAGCTTGGCACCTTTGCATGAGGAGATAGAGGCCACGGCAGTTTAGATGGTATAGGGATAAAGTATTCACAGAGTGTAAATGTAGGTTTTAAGATTTTTGGTATAGGGGTTTCTGGTGACAAGATGGAGGGATTTGGGCGTGTCTAGCCTTTCTTCTTCTTCTTCTATACCTGCATCCTGTCTGGTGATGTTGGCACTTTTAGATTGGTCTAGAGTAGAAACTCACTGTCTAGCGTGGATGATAGGTATTGGAAAATAACTGTAAATATTGTACACGTAGTTTGTAGTATATAAAGATAACACCGCCCTGGGGGAGGGCGGAGTGCCTCTGACTGTCCTGCTGAACGGATCTCGGCTGGACAGGGAGAAAGAATTTTATAGATAAGATGTAATAGATAAACTTGAGACCGAAAAATGAAGAGCCCTGACTCCTTCTTCAAGTACCGGGCTGGGAAAAGAAACTTTTGAACTTTTTCGGGGTCACTCTGACCGGCTAGAGAGAGAGACCCCGACACTGGCAGTCCCTGGGTGGGCCGAAGAAAAGGTGCCTAAGTGTGTGTGGGGACAGAGACAAACAGCCAGACTCCACAATTGGACTGTGGGGATCTGATGGCCTGACACGAAACCACAAGAGTATAAGGCTTTAGTTGACACTGCCACACAATGTGCCCCCATCAATACTGCTAAATGTATTTTTCTCCACTCCTTTAGAAACAGAGTGCAGGCCACAGGTTGCTTTCACATGGAGGGGCATCCAGTACACCTAGAACTGAATACCCCAGGGGTGGAAACACAGACCTACTATTTGGCATGGACTGATCCAGACTGCACCAGAAGAAAGGGTGAGGCTCCAGAACACTTGCAGTATATTGATGATATCATCGCATGGGGCAGCACAGCAGAGGAAGTTTTGAGAAAAGGGAGAGAATAATACAAATCCTCCTGAAGGCCAATTTTAAAATAAAGCAAAGTAAGGTCAAGGTACATGCCCAGGAAATTCAGGTTTGTCCTAGGCTGACTATATGATACTTTTATCCCAAATCGTCTTGTTCTGTTTATGCTGAATAATAAGTTTTGGACCTTTAAGACTTGTTCCAGAGAGTGAAGGGGGGAGAGAAGAAGCGCGCAGTTTGTTTTCAGACACTGCACTCCTTCACATTTCTGCTCCTGGACTGTGTTGTCTGTGGATGGACAGACAGAGGGACAGAGCTCTCCTTTGCTTTTAGTTAGTTTAGCTAGCTGAGGTAAAGAAGTTCCCTGGACTGTGTTTTTTCCCCCTTTTTCCTTTTTCTTTAGACCTGTTTAAACCTGCTCTAGACTGAACACCCAGCAGAGCACTGGCAGCTCGCATCTGTGGCCCACCGGGCCGGGCCTGGGCCACAGCATTTCCAGCGCCAGAGGGACTGATAAGAGACTGAGTGAGCTGAACTGCAACCTGGAGAGGGGACTTTGTTACTTCGTTTTCTGGGGTTCCAGGATGATGGGAGAGACGAGAAAGTTGACTCCATGTATCAGAAGGCTTGATTTATTATTATATGATAGATAATATATAAAAACTATACTAAAAGAATAGAGAGAAGGATTTCACTACTAAGCTATGCTAAGAATAGAAAAGGAATCTGTCCTCCCAGCCCCAGACGGCCGGACAGGTGTTCTGTGATAGGCCCTTAATTGCAAACAGTCTGACGGGGCCAATCACAGACCTCGCCTGTTGCATTCCACAGCAGCAGATAAGAATTGTTTACAGTTTGTTCCTGAGGCTTCTCAGCTCTCAGGAGAGGAAAAATCCTAAGTAAAGGATTTTTCATAAAACATGTCGGTGACAGGACTTTCTGGGTTTGTCATCTCTTTTGGAGCAGCAAGGGGTTTTATTGTTTAATATTGTTCAAGTTTTATTGTTTAATAAACAGGTTTTTTCCACTTTTCTCCAAGGAGGTATTTTCTCCTGGACCGGTTGGGGGGAGGGGCCGATTGAATCTGCTTTCCTAGAGGAGCCCTTTGGGGGGTTCTCTCCCAAATTTTCCCTGAACCAGGAAAATGGTAAGATCAACATTGTCAGATTCCAATGGACATGGTCAACAAAATAGCAGCTCTGTCCCACCAACCAGCAAGAGGGAAACACAGGCTTTCCTAAGTGCTGTGGGTTTTTGGAGGATACCAATTACAGATTACAAGCAGATTGTACACCCTTATCACGTCACCTGGAAGAAGAATGATTTTAAGAGGGGTCCTGAACAACAAGCTTTTGAACAAATTAAGCAGGAGATTGTTCATGCAGTAGCCCTTGGGCTAGTCAGGACAGGACAAGATGTGAAAATGTGCTCTACATTGCAAGCTGG
This sequence comes from Serinus canaria, assembly GCF_022539315.1. Classification (NCBI taxonomy): domain Eukaryota; kingdom Metazoa; phylum Chordata; class Aves; order Passeriformes; family Fringillidae; genus Serinus; species Serinus canaria. Next base: position 8,134,968 of record NC_066342.1, on the reverse strand, counting down.
GGAGAATGGTCCTTTCTGGAGCGTCTGGCTAAAAGTACCTGGGGACACTCGAGGATGACCCCTGGGGTTCTGGCAGTGGGAATACAAAGGATTCGAGGCCTGTTACACCCTGTGGTGGTTTAACACCAGCAGTAAATTGAACTCCAAATAAGCCACTCCCCTTCCCCTGCCCCTTCTGGTAAGGGAGGGACAAAAGCAGAGATTATGGATTGAAATAACAATTTACTGAAAGCAAAAAGCAATGGAATAAGAAACTCGTGGTAACAACAGTAATATTAATAACAAAAGTATACAAAAAGAGAAGGTGTTTTACCCACAAAAAAGGTGTTCGCCACTGGGAACAGAAAAAGTTGGTAGATACTTACTGAAGGCCATGTCTACATGGCTTCCCCAGACAAAGATAAGATGGAGACCATTCCCACATGCCACCCCACTTGGCTGTCGGGAACAAAGGCAAGATGGTGAGGGCACTCCCATGGCTAACATTTTCCGCCCCCCAGCCCAAAAAACCAAAAAACAATAATGAACAAAACTCCCCCAAAGGTTGTAGGAAAGATATTCTGTGCTGTTTTCGTGAGCTAGCAAAGGCCTCCTGAAGAAAAGGAGAAGCCCCATATCTCTTCTGAAGGAAGACCAAAGTTGTCACCATGGAGACAAGATAAAGGAGAGAAAGCTAAGAGATATGGACTCTGGCTAGCTTACAAAGTGACGTGGCTCCCGATCCCCTACTGGGAACTTTGTTTCTCCTATATGACCAATGGACACTGAATGTGTATGCTGGATGGGTGTAACTGTCTTAAAAAGTATAAAAGCAACGTTGCAAATAATAAATCACTCTCTCTTGCACCTTTTGATGGAGTCGAGTACTTTTGTGCCGTGTCGTGCTCTATAGCGACAAAAGGTAGGTCATCTGAGTCAGGTTGTGCTGCTGTTTTGCTGGGCTCAGTTCTGTGGTGGTGTTCGCAGAGGTCCCAGGACAAGAGAAGAGACGAGAATCTTGACTCCATGTTTCAGAAGGCTGATTTATTATTTTATGATATCTATTATATTAAAAGAAAAAGATATATTAAAGCTATACTAAAAGAATAGAAGAAAGGATTTCATTAAAAGGCTTGCAAGGAAAGGGAACGGAATGATAATAATATCTTGTGACTGACCAGTGAGTCTGAGACAGCTGGACTGTGATTTGCCATTAATTAAAAACAACCAAATGAGACCAATCAAAGATGCACCTGTTGCATTCCACAGCAGCAGATAATCATTGTTCACATTTCATTTCTGAGGCCTCTCAGCTTCTCAGGAGAAAAGATACTAACAGAAGGATTTTTCATAAAATACGTCTGTGACACAGTTCCACACTGGTGCCTGTGCTGCTGCCTCCACCACTCCACTGTGTTGGATGTCAGTCCCATGGGTCGCTGCCACTTTCTCACTGCTCTGCCATGCTCCCTTTAGCTCGTCTCAGCTGGATGGGGCTCAACTCCATTCCTGTCATCTGGGCTTCCCTTGGCTGGACTAGGGGCCACACCCTTGGTCTGCTCCCTGCTGGCAGCCTCCCCGCTTGTGCTGCTGTTCAATACATGTCAATTTGCGTTTTGCTGTTTTCCCTTCAGCACCATGTCCTGTAGCCAAGCTCCATAAAAAAATGGAAAGGGGACTGGTGGGGCAGCAGAAGGACCAAGGTCCACAGGGGCTGATCCTGACAGTCCCTCCACTGGAGAGAGAGAGCAAGACAAAAATGGCACCCACTTCTGTTGGGTGGGGTCATTTTCATCCTGAAACTGTGCTCCCCATCTATAATGTAAGTGGTATAGAATAGCAATTTAGATGCACTCACACTGCACTAAGCTCCCTCCCCCCCCTTCTCCCCCCGCAACCAGGACACACCTCAACTGAAAAAGAAATATTGGCATCTTAGGAAAGGGGTTTGAGCTGCTTCAGAAATAATTGGCACCAAAGCACAGCTCCTCCTTGTAGGAATGTGGCTCCTGTTGATGGAGTGACAAAACTATCCTTTGTCCCCTCAAAAAGGAAAAAAGCCCAGAAGTTTCTCTCCTCGATTAGGTGGAAAAGCCACCTCATAGGCCTAGGGGACTTCACCTCTAACTTAAGGATAGCTAATTGGACAGAAGCCAAAAAGTCCTGCCTGGGCAATTTACTAGAAAAAGAAGTGAACAAAGAAACTATTCGCTTTTGTGAGGTGTTTTACCAGGAGCAAGAACTTCCTGCACCTGGCTCGGTTTTTCTCTGTTTGTTATTTTGCCTTTTATTAAACCATTTTGTTTCCAACACTGCAACAGAAGCCATCCTGCTGGCTTTTATGCCTCCAAGGGTAGCTGAGCTATCTTGGGTGTGTTATAGACCTCCAAGAGCTTATGAGATGTGGCTCAAGGAGGCTATTATAACACCTCCTGGCACTCTGACTTCCACCTGGATGTTCAAAGGGAAAGTCCCCTCATAAATGCCACCGATGCTACATGGAGTAAATGGGTCTTGCTAGTCACACAGCAAGCTCAAATAAGAAAGCCTACTAGCCCAGGGATCTTGAAAGTCATCATGAACTGGCCCAAAAGTGAAAGTTTCAGACTATCGCCATCATTAGAGGAGGAAAACATGAAACATGCTGAGGAAGCCCCACCATATAATGAGCTACTGGAGAGTGAAAGACCATATGCCCTCTTCACTGATGGTTCCTGCCGTATTGTAGGGATACATTGAAAATGGAAAGCTGCCATATGAAGTCTTACATGGCAAGTTGTAGAAGCTCGAAGGATAAGGTGGATCAAGTAAGGTTGCAGAGCTGAAAGCCATCCGGTTGGCTTTAGATATGGCTGAACGAGAGAAATGGCCAGTACTCTACCTCTACACTGACCCATGGATGGTAACAAATGCTCTGGGGGGGAGGTAGACTGATGGAAAAAGATCAATTTGCAGCGCAGAGGGAAACCCATCTGGGCTACTGAATTATGGCAAGACACAGCTGCCTGGATAGAGAAGTTGGCTGTAAAAGTATGTCATGTAGAGGCACACGTACCTGAGAGTTGGGCTACTGAAGAACATTGCAACAACAGACAGGTGGATTGAACTGCCAGGATTTGTGTCTCAGATGGATCTAGACTGGACACGTAAGGGTGAATTATTTATGGCTCAGTGGGCCCATGACGCCTCAGATCATCAGGGAAGAGATGCAACATACAGATAGGCTTGTGATCGAGGGGGAGACAACCATGGACACCATCTCCCAGGTTATCCCTAACTGTGAAACGTGCAGCAGTTAAGCAGGCCTAAGCGGGTAAAGCCCCTCTGGTATGGTGGACAATGGTCAAAATATATATAAATATGGGGAGGCCTGGCAGATTGATTATATCACACTCACAGAAACCCACCAAGGCAAGAGCTACCTGCTTACAGTGGTGGAAACAACCACTGGATGGCTGGAGATGCACCCTGTGCCTCACACCACTGTCCAGAACACCATTCTGTGCCTGGAAAATCAAGTCCTGTGGTGACATCTAACCCCAGAAAAAATAAACTTGGACAACGGGACTCATTTCAAAAATAGCCTCATAGACACCTGGGCCAGAAAGCACAATATCAAATGGGTATATCATATTCCCTATCATGCACCAGCCTCGGGGAAAAATTAGCAATACAATGGACTGTTAATAACCACATTGAAAACAATGGGTGGTGTGACCTTCAAACATTGGAATCTACATTTCGCAAAGTCCACCTGGTTAGTTAACGTTAGAGGCCCTACCAATTGAGCTGGCCATGCCCAATCAAAACTACCATGTATGGTAGAGGGGGATAAAGTCTCCTTGGTGCATATGAGAAATGAGTTAGAGAAGACAGTTTGGATTAGTCCCACCTCAAGCAAAGACAAACCCATCCATGGGATTGTTTTTCTCAAGGACCTGGGTGCACTTGGTGGGTAATGCAGTGGGATGGGGAAACATGATGTGTAATACAAGGGGATTTGATTTTTGGCTGAGAACAGTCTGTAATGTTGAATTGCATAATATTTGTTGCTGAATGACACTGCCGCTGTTTGTCATAACTACCATGGGCAATGAACATGGACTGCTCCAGATACATCATCATAAGCTCCTGATGCAGCTTGCAACCAGCTGACAGCACACCAGCCCTCCTGCCCTGAGAGAAATTAAGGACATATAGAAGCCACAGTCATGGCCTAAATGAACTCATCAGACATCTTAGAAGGATGGCCATTGACTATGGAAATACTACTTGTGCTTATATATATATATATATATGTATATATATATATATATATATATATGTGTGTGTGTGTGTGTGTGTGTGTGTGTATAGTGGGGAAAAGGGACTCTCTTGCCTCTGAGAAGAAAGGGTGTTCCTTTCCAGTCAAGGGAAAGCGTTGGGCAGAGAGTTTGTCTGCCATTGTTTTTCATTGTCCTGGACTCGGTGACTATATTGCATGTAAATCACCCTCTCTTTGTACACTTTTGTTATTAGTATTGTTACTGTTACTCTTAATTTTCCTATCTCATTGCTGTTTCCAGTAAATTGTTCTTATCTCAACCCATGATCTTTGCCTTTTTTGCTTCTAACTGGGGGGGGGGGGGGAAGCAAGTGCTGGTGTGGCTTGGGTGGGAGCACTAAACTGGGGAATACCATTCCTAAACCATGACAACACAATACCCAAATTAGTAATTAATTCTTAAAACTTAAGTCAAATACTTCAAGTCAAGTCTGTTTTGCTCACAACAGCCAAAAGATGTCCTGTTGCGTTGTGATTTCAGGGTTTACCCCAGAACCTCGGGTCCCTCCCCTGATAATTCCCTCCCAGATGTGTCAGTCACCTCTCCTTTCTCCTGCCGAGTACTGTGTCAATCCTGGAATTCTAGAAGGGTGTCGAGTGATTGGCAGATTCAAAGGATGCCCTCTACCCCTGGGGGGGGGCATTGGGCCATCCAGGTGTCCTTTGTCCCTTAAGACCTCCTTCTATGTACTTGGTTGGTGGGATTCCTACCCCTTCCCTCCCTCTCTCCCCGGGGTTTAAAGAGCCAGCAACCACGTGGTTTGAGAGTTCTGTTAGAGCTGTTGCTGGATTCAGAGGCCTGTGGGCCCGAATAAAGCTCTGGATCAAAACCCTCCATCAGAGCCGACTCTTTTCCTTCACCATTGCCTTAAAGCTTCTCCACTAAAGGTAAACCTGAGGAGCAGACCCTGTTAAGGGGAAGCTCCATCCCGCAGCCACCGGAGCTCCTGCATGCCTGGACTTGCCTCCAAGCACCCAGCTGCAGCATTCAGCAAGCCAAAAGTGTCTCTGGGGTGAAACCACCACAGTAGCTGCTATTTGGTTCAGCACCAAGGGCCAGACAAGCTCAGGCACATCCCGTCCAGCTATATTGGTATTATTCCAATAATGTCCATAGAGGAAAATCACTGCTTCAGTTTCTATTTGGCAGAGTAGAAGGGCTGATCTTACTTCTAACCCTAAAGAAGGGACTTCTGGTGTGCAGTTACAAAAAAAGGCAATAAATACTCCAACCAGAAATAAATGGGCCCTGCCTCCAGCCAGTTGAAGGAAAGCGACAACTGGGTTTACTGGACTGTGTGGGTTCAGTGGCCTTGCACACTGGACTCAAAGCAGTATAAGGCTGTGGTTGACACCAGTGTGCAGTGTACCCTAATGCCATCAGGTTACAAAGGAGCACAACCCATCTGTATTTCTGGAGTGATAGGGGAATCCAAACAACTGTCTGTGTTGGAGGCGAAGGTGAGCCTAACTGGGAATGAGTGGCAAAAGCATCCTATTGTGACTGGCCTGAAAGATACATTCATCCTTGGCATAGACTATCCCGAGAGAGGGTACATCAAGGTGGACTTTTGGTATAACTGCCTTGAGTATGGAGAAGATTAAACAACTATCTGCACTGCCTGGCCTCTTGGAAGAGCCCTCTCTTGTGGGCTTGCTGTATGATGCCAGTGTTTTATGGTGCTGTATGTCACCAGTTCTGGGGCTGCCATATGTTGAAGATATTACAGCAAGAATCACACAAACCAATGAAGCATGAATCTCATGAGAAAGCAGGCAATTACAGCAGTGATGCAACCAGAGCTGGTTTTGTTACACAACATTCCAACACAACACACAGTCCTGCCTGTTTTGAGTGACCACCATAACAGCCAGACCCCAAAGTCATAGAGTAAATAAACTCAACAGACATTTTTATTGTCATTTTATGGACAGTTTACAGGGATGGCTCATAAGATTGAAGGAATTATGTCTGTGTGTATATCAAAGGGTGGGAAGAGTGGTGGTAGTTAATAATGAATGGGATAATGTGGGACCTGAGCATGATGTAAACAGTATGAAATAAGGGGTGGAGATGGTACTGGGACTGTCTAGGATGGAGTCAATTTTCTTCATACAGTTCATATGGTGCTATGTTTTGAATTTGTGATGAAAACAGTGTTGATAACACTGGGATGTTTTAGTTCTTGCGGAGCAAGGCTTTGTCCTAGATTGCAAGGCAATGTGTATTCTATTTGCTATCTGTTAGAGGTGTGGCATTTATCTTCTGTTAATTGGGCAGTTTTCTTTATCTCTTCCACAAACCAATCCTCTCTCTGGGGAGACATCTGCTGTTAATGGGCCATCAAATGTCACTGCATGACGGATAAAAATTACAGCATCCCATTGTGAGATGCTCTGCTCAGAGGGAGGAGCCGAGCATTTCTAACTGGATCTAATCTGAGATTTTTGGGACACCAGCACAGCCTTTCCACTGGATTCCCAGAGGAGCAGCTGCCTCTTCTCCTGGATCTTCAGAGGAAGACTACACCCTTCTACAAGATCACTGCTTCAACAGAACCACATCTGCCACTCCAGGAGGACTGCAGTCACCATTTCAATTGGACTGCTACCAACACCCTGACCCACAGGGTGTCAGGTCCTATTCTGACTCTGTCAGTGTTATTTTCTTTTACTGCATTTTTTTTTTCTTCCCTAATAAAGAACTGTTGTTATTCCTGATCCCATATCTTTGCCTGAGAGCCCCCCTTAATTTCAAATTTATAACAATTTGGAGGGAGGGAGTTTACATTTTCCATTTCAGGGGAGGCTCCTGCCTTCCTTAGCACACACCTGTCTTTTCAAACCAAGACAGATTTACACAGTGTCAAGGCCTCCTCTTACACACTGCCCTGCCAGTGAATAGGCTGGGGGTGCACAAGAAGTTGGTAGGGGACACAGCTAGGACAGCTGACCAAAGGGATATTCTGTACCATATGACATCACTTAGCAATAAAAACAGGTAAGGGGGTGGGGTGTGTGTTTCCGGCGCTGCTGTTACTCAGGGACCAGCTGTGCGTTGGTCAGATGGTAGTGAGCACTTTGGTTTTTTTGCATCACTTGTATATCTAGGTTTTGATTTTATTTATGTGTTCGTTTTTTTTTTTCTCTTCCTTTTTATATTGTTTTTATCATCTCAACCCACGAGTTTTTCACTCTTACCCTTTTGATTCTCTTGTCAGGAGGAGCGATTGTGCAGCTGTGTGGTGCTTAGCTGCCTACCAGAGTTAAATCCCAAAAGCAGGACATTTCATATTAAGACATCAGACTTAAAAAGTAAAATACAATAAACATGTGAGTGGTGTAAATGCATGTCATCTACTTAAAACTGTTTTGTCAGCTCTCTGCTTCAAGATGCCTCGTTTTAAATCAGCCTAGACAACTATATTTTTCCTTCTTCTCTCCAAAATTATAAACATGTGGACTATACACTTTTAGATGGGACTAAATACCGCCCAAGAAGTGAAAGGTTGGCAGTTCAAGTTTAAAGTGGGAGCTTTGTGGTCTTTAGAGAAAGGTCCAACAGTCTGTGAGTATTCCCAACTTATCCACAGCCAAAGAAAGTCTCTCCATGAGGACCTTAAGTTACACCCAGAGCTTGCTTACATAACACTAAGTCCCACCATTTTACCATGTTCCATGTATATTTATTGTACAAGCACAATTGGTATTAAAATATTTCATTTATATTACAATACTGAAATTACAGGCATACATTCAACCTTGCAGAAAGTAGACTTACCTGCAATACTTTTTTCTGGAGCGGGAGGCACAATGTAACCAATATACATGTACCTATGTACTTCATTGCTAATTTGCTGTGCAAGCCAAGGAAATCACTGAATCTTCTTTTAGCACAGAATTAATTTTTGTGAAACATGGAAAGAGATGTCTAAAAAAGAGTCATTTTAGTTATGACTTACTGATACATTTATGCAGCTGTGATATAAAGTTATTTGCAAATATATTTGTTGCGCTAGTTACCTTGGTTGTTACTCTGTAAACCATATAAGCATTCATGCCATCCCCTGTAATAAAATTAAAATACTTGTAAGTTATTTTAATCCCTCCACACACTCTATTTTTCCAAAATACACATTAAATAGCTTTTTATTTGCATGCTAAAAACATCAAAAGATAACTGAATATGGAATTATACTAACATTTCAGAAGTGTCTAAGAGGTAAGACAGCCTAACATGATTTAATAGGTTCAAGTAACTTACCAATTTTCTCTGGGTCTGATACATTGATTTCTATATCAAACATATCTCCATTTGCTTCCTCTTCAATCTAGAAAAAATGTATGTCATTTTAATAAGTTAATGTGCATTAATGCAACATATTGGTACAAAGATAAGGATATATGTGAAGGAAGAGTCAGTGTGTCTCAATGACTAAAAGCTCTTCTAGATCTACCATCCAGTTTAAAGTGAACATCATTTCACATCTTGGTTTTTAATTTTGAGTCTTCCAGAAAATATTTTAGTGTGGTAACTTCTTCAGACTTGTTTGCCTCAGAGCTTTAGTAAACATTTATCTCAGGGCAATGCTCATTTTATCTCCTCCAATCCCAGCAGGCACAGAAGTTCTAAAATGCTCTCACTTGCAATGTTTCTATAAGCTTCTAATCAAAAGACACCTATATTCCTCATTATTAATGGTATCTGAGGTTGAAGAGTTGGGGATGAGGAAAGGAACATCTATGGATTTTTCAGATACTTCCCTGAGCTGTGTGATAACAGAATTTCCTAATCTTTTGTGCAATATACATAGGTTTATTATAACAGAAGTAAAGAAAGACCATGACAGAACAATGTCAAGGCTGAGAAGGAAAAAAATCTGAATGAAATGTCAATTTAGGGAATCTGGGAAAGCAGCCATCAAGTCCCAAGCCAGTCTTATTTGCCAAACCTCACTCATCAGTGACGTTTTCTAGGAGCATATTGTAGAATGAATGGTATTTGCCAATGCGCAGACTTTGAATGGAATGGCAAATGTAAATAGCAAATTAAGTGGTAAAACTATGAGCAGCCTTAGCTGTTTGTTAGTATGCAGAATAATGCTAATAACAGTTTCCTCAATTTCCTTATTAACAGCAGGTTCAGAAATCTGAATTAAAACCTGTAACATGCTAGTATGAATTAATACACATCTTTAACACATAGCTCAACACCTGTTCCCTTCACACACTTTTGCAATACCTATCCTGTAGGAATGGAGCATGTTACTCCTCATACTACAGATCTCTCATCACCTAAGCAATGAACACACATGATTTGATGAGTCAAATGCATATTAAACACAAAATAAACAGAATAGTTGTTCTCTTGAATAGTTCCCTTTAACAAGGAATCTTCCAGTAGTTAGGAACTGCATTAAAAAACCAAAACCTGCAAATAGCAAACACATGCCACACACACACAAAGACATTTCCATAGTCATCAAAATATAACTTAAAATTTTTCTCAGTACCTCTTCTCTGTACCTAAAATCACAGGGGCTGTTACACTTTTTGAATCCATTCCGGGAGCTACTAATGTAGAAGGTGTTACAGGAGTGATTCCAGGAGTAGGTTCTGGTGAAAGTACTGGATCCCTGACTGGATGGTCCAATGAAACTTCTTCTGTGGCTTCTAGATAAAGATTTTGAGTTCACAAAAAAGATATTTTTTCATAGACATAGACGTACACCACAAAAGATACCAAGCAGGCACATTAAAAAGTGATAATACATAAGTTTAATAAAATAATTTATAAACAACATCCATTTCTCACTCAGATAATTTAAATACGTTGGTAAAACTAGACGTGACATCTGAGCTTCTAGTGAACAATAGGTTTAAGTAAAATTAAGTAGACAATTTTCTTTTCTCTGCTGCCACATAAAGTCTTTTGCAGTAGTAACAAACTGCTAAATCATTGATTTCTATATATGATGAAAATAAATGACATTTTTCCACCACAGACTGCTTTTTTTAGCACCTATGTCAAATGTAGTTTTTGCACTCTGAACAACTGCTGATTAAGTCATATAGGCATATTGAGCATAAACGTTATACATATACACCCCCTACCAAAAGCCCACAACTCATAAAATACAAATATTAGTAGATGAGGAATTCTGACCAGTAAAACGAACTACTTATTTTTACTTTCTTCAGATTGTAGATAGTTTATCTATATTTAAAGAGTATGTATATTGTAGCAGACACGGGGCTAGCTAAAGCCCTGTGGCAGATGGAGGCTTAAAATAAGGAAATGCCAAGTCATAGGAACTAAACCAGAAGTCTTCACTTAGGTCCTCCAGGCTTGCTTATCTTTCTGTGACCCCATAGGCTATTTTCCCTGACCCTTACAACTGGTCAGTTCCTAAGCCCCTCTAACCCTATAAAAGGGGCTACCTTGGCCCATTCTGTCAGAAGAGCTGTCGTCAGAACCCTTCACGGACCCCTCAATAAAACCACCGTGGAACAAGCCGGGGCTGCCTTCTCTCTCTCTCTTCGTCTGCCTTCTTACAAGCCACTACTGGCCTGAGTGCCTTAGCAAGCTAAGAGCTGAAATTATAAAAGAGCTGAAAATCACTAAGAGCTGATAATCACTAAGCTTGCTAAGGTGGCCTCGGCTATAGAGCAGTTCAGGTTCAGACACCCAGCCTCCCAGAGGCTGAGCTATCTGGCCCAAGACTGCTTACCTGGGGCACCCTGATCCTGCAGGGATTCAGCTATCTGGCTAGAAGCAGCCCCCATGGCCTTTTTTCAACTGACCCACCAAACAGGTGAAAAAGCTTCACCAACGGAGCAGCATTTTTCTTCGAGAAACTGTAACTGCCATTCAGTAAGCGTATGCCCTGTGGAGCAGCTCCTATGTTTTAGTGAGACTTCTCACCAGGACAGCCGACGCGACCCTCACCCAGACATCTGAACGAAGAAAGTTCCGAGGACCAGGCCAAAGCAGACATCTCCCAGCAGCCCCTTAGACCCACGGCTGAAGAAGTATGTACGTTTATACCAGCCTTTTAGCGCGCTAAAAATTTCTTTGGGTCCTCTCTCTTTTTGGGTTTTTTCTTTTTTTTTTTCTCGTTTTGGCTGCTGGGGGGAATAGTTAACATGGGAGGGAAAATTAGTACTCTAAAGCGTTCCCACACTGAGAGAGATTTATATTTACTGAAATAAACAGGGCAGGAGATTCTCCTCCTTTTAATGCCTTTATTAAAGTGATCAGCTCGAAAATGGGGGTTTTGGCAAATCCGCGGAGTTCTGCCACTGCTTCCAGCAGTGAATCAGAAGAGGAGGATTTGCAGCTCTGTCCCCAAGGGGGCAGGGCAGGGAGTCCTGTCCTCGCAAGGCAGTGGGGTATACCCAGGGTTTCAGTTTGAGTTGTCAGTTCAGCAGGACCTGGGTCTGACTGGCATCGTTTGTAGTTGGGGCGAGGAGTGACCGAGGTTTTCAAGCGTCTCTGCCAGCTTCGGACCTCGGCCCTGCTGTCCAGACACCACTCTGACCTTTTAATTCTGCTTCGGCTCGTCTCTTTTGGGGTATTTTCCAGGATTTGGTAAAGGTCCTGTCCCAAGGTAGTCTGGGTTTAGAGGTAAATTTGCATGTCTCCTGAGATGCAAATATCCCCCTCTCCCCACCGTCTGAGGGGGGGGTTGTCATCCTCCTGGCAACAGACTAGGGTGGTGCTGAAAAACAAGAATCCTCCACAATAGAGTCAAATGGCGATACTTAAGGATACTTAACTGGCGGTTACAACATTTCGCTAACAAAGAACTCTTGGCCAACGGTCAACTCTCAGATTAACTCAAAAACTCCTCTGCTGCTCCTTCTCTTAAAAAAACAGTAACGTTTTTTTGTTCATAACATTTACTAATCCTATAAATCTTATCTTCTAATAACTTCTCTTTGTCAAAGGGTAAACTTTCTAAGACTAACCTAAAAAAATTTATAAAATGAATACCTTCCCAGTTTCCTGATACTAACACAGAAACAATTACTAAAGATCCCTTTTGGGACATGATAGGAAGAACATTATATAACCTACAAACTAACCAGGATTTCTCTGTAACTCGGTATATGCTGTTATTTCACTTGATAACGAAATCTGTAGAGAAACTTAACAAGACTAGCCCTCATTTGTAAGAGAGACAGAGGTTTCTTGACATGCTAATGAACCTGATAACGACTGGAATGCCTCTGCGTCCAGCCCCGCCCGCCCCGCTCCGCCCCCCCCCCCCTCCGCACCCCCCCCGCTCCACCCCCCCCGACCGTGGCAAAAACGAATCCACCATCTGAGAGTGCAGCCCAACCCCCTCCACTGGCACGGGTCCCGGGCCCAGGCCGCCCCCTACCCCCGCCCGAGGCTCAGCCAGCTGCCTCTGCGGCTGCTCCCGCTTCCTCCCCCAACCTTATTGCTGCTTCCCCCACATCCGGTCCACCCCCCACCATGGTAGCCTCTGCTGTCCCTTCCGTAGAGCCTCTTCCTCCACCCGCCACGCCCCACCCCCTCGCCCCTCATCCCACCCTCCACCCTCCCGCCCCCCCCCCAGCCCCGCTTCCCCCACCCCGCCTCCTGCTGCGGTTTTACCGATTCAAGTTTCAACTCAATCCGCTGCTCCCGTGTCCACGTGTATCCCTGCTCCCAATCCTTGCAATCTGCCCACGGCAGCAGGAGGTCCCCCAGGGTGCAGCCACGCCCCAGTCCCAGCAAGCCACGTTGTATCCGTGGGGCCCCATACCTATCTGGCTGCCCCCTACCCCCACCTCCCCCTTGTCCCCACCCTCATGCTACCCAACCCCCTACCCATTTTCAATATCACCTGAACGGAATTTCAGGGACCCCCCACGGTGCTACCCCTCCCCCTCATTCGTGTGTTTGCTGTGGCGCCACTCCAGTTCCAATGGTGCCTCCGTCTGGCCAAGCTCTGCCATGTGCCTCCTCACAGCCTCCAAAGCTTTTGAATAAGCCTGCTTCTAAAACACGTAAAAAGCATAGGGCACGGAATGCATGATTTCACTCCTCATTGGAGGACAACAGCAGTGCCAGTGACTCTGATTCTGATTTGGTGGATATTGACCCTCGGGCTCTAAGTAAGATAGAGGCGACTGAGGCAGCTGATTGGCAGATGGCAGAAAAAATAAATGGTTTCCCTGTAGAGTATAGACAGGGGAGATATGGAGGAGAATCGGCTACAAAGATGTAGAAGCCAAACTCAAACAATGAACTTGTACAATTAAGAAATATAGCTAAAGAACATGACAGAGGCTCACATAGTTTTAGAAATTTCTTAGAAGCTATGTTCTCAGCACATGTTTTGCTTCCGCATGATATTAAAAACATATCGCATTGCCTGCTTTCGCCAGCTGAATACATGTTATGGGAAAGGCATTGGAAAAACAATTAAAAGCATTATCGGACTCTTATTCAGCAGATGCTGATAAAACAAATTTTACAGTAGAGCAGCTGGCTGGGGAAGGGGAATTACAGAAACCGGCTGACCAGCTTGAAATGTTGAATAGAGACACTCTGCAAGATATGGCACTTGAAGCAAAAACCACTTCTCATACATGATGAGTCAATGCCCACCATGCATTTTTCTACTATTAAGCAAGGAGCAGATGAAAGCTTTACCAAATTTGTGGACAGGATTAAAGATGCTTTGGAAAAACAGATAGAGAGCTCAGAGGCAAGAAAGGAACTCTTATGCAAGCTTGCCATGAGTAACTCAAATGAACAATGTAAAACAATTCTGAGGTCTCTACCCATAGATACAGACCCTACAATAGAGCAAATGCTGGAATGTTGTACACGCCACTTGTCCACTGATAATACAGTGGCCCAAGCTGTTGCTAAGGGTATTGCAGAAGGAGTCTCTGGTGCATATGCAGTTATAACTTCTAAAGAACAGACTCGCTGCTTTCACTGTGGTAATCTAGGACATTATATAAAGGATTGTCCAGAAAGAACACCTCCCCGATATCCTAGCTACACCTATCAAAGACCCCAATATCAGCAGCGCTAGGAGCCACGTCCGGGAAATGCCTTGCGCAGCCCAGTGGAGCCCCGGGCTATGACAACAAATCAAAGGCCACCCAGACCCAACCACACTCCATCCCAGGAGGTTCTGGACCACAAGAAGAGGATCCAACACACGGGGCGATCCAGATGGGAACCTGCTGCCAGCTGGTAACTGCTCTGTCCATTGACTTTATTAATGAGAATGTTTATCATGTTCCCACAGGCAAATATGGACCAAAAGGTGGTCCTTCTGACATCTTAATTATAGATGATACTCTCAATAGCCCAAAAGAAATTTTTGTTGTTCCAGAAGTGCAAACAGTGCTCCCAGGACAAGAGATTCTTGTCCAGGTGTGCTGCATGGACTTACCATTTTTCTTTCAAAGGGAACTCCAATCTCACAAGCCTTTCCCAAAAAATCACAGGGAACAGGTTCCTCTCAACCCTACGGCAATGCGCGCACAAGTTGTGGGTCCAAGCAAGCCTACCCTCGAGTGTGCTCTTAACTACAGAGGGGAGAAGATCCACCTACCGGGGATTCTGGACACTGGTGCTGACGTGACCATCATCGCTCGCTCAGAATGGCCAGCACGCTGGGACCTACAACCCATCAGAGGCATGATTTTGGGGATTGGTGGAGCTACTGTACCTATGCGAAGCAAGAACAACATCCTCATCAAAGGGCCTGAAGGCAAGTTGGCAACCATCCCCCTCAGTGGCCCCTCTCTGACGTAAAGCTGTGGGCATTACAAGAACTAGTAGAGGAACAGCTCGCCAAAGACCACATCATAGACTTTTCCAGCCCTTGGAACTCTCCAGTCTTCGTACTACCTAAACCTGGAACGGGCAGGCGGAGGCTGCTCCAAGACCTTCGCAAGATCAACAAGGTCATCGAGGACATGGGCTGTCTCCAGCCTGGCCTGCCCTCCCCATCGATGCTGCCTAGAGACTGGACACTTGCTATCATAGATATTAGGGATGGTTTCTTCAGCACACCGCAACACCCCGAAGACTCCTCAAGATTTGCGTTCTCTGTACCCTCTCTTAACAAACAAGCCCCACTCAAAAGATATATAAGCTTTTCTTACCTCAAGGACTAAAAATCTTGCTGACTATATGCCAGTAGTATGTTGCTCACATCCTGTCACCCGTTCAGAAACTATTTCTAACTATTTCATCTACCACTATATGGACGACATCTTAGTTTGTGCATCTGATAAGGATTACTTAGAAGAAGCAGTTAAAACAACCATTGAAACTACAGTAAAGGCAGGATTTGAGATTCGTGAGGACAAAATACAGTACACCAACACATGGACTTACCTTGGAGTCCAGATCTGGGAAAGGACCATCGTACCCCAGCAGCTCACCACCTGAGAAAACCCAAAAACCCTGAAAGACTTAAACAGCCTATGCACATCCATCAAGTGGGTGCATCCACTGCTAGGAATTACAACAGAGGATCTTGCTCCTCTCTTCAACCTTCTTCATGGCAACAAAGATCAGGACTCTCCATGCACTCTCACAACAGAAGCCTGAGATGCCATCACCAAGGTCCAGGAAGCTCTGTCTTCACGCAAAGCCCATCTCTTCGAGCCCAGCCTGCCTTTCCAGTTCATCATCTTGGGAAAAGCACCTTGATTCTATGGACTGATTTTCCAATGGGACATTCAGCTCCAAGACCCTTTGTTGATACTGGAATGGACTTTACAAGCAACCAACCTACAAAGACAATTGCCACCTTCCAGGAAATCATGGCATATAGAATAAAAAAGGCTGGAACTCACCTCCGCTCTCTTGCAGGGTGTGAGTTCAGATGCATCTACTTGCCAATAACCACTGAGGACCTGGAGGATTTGCTCCAGACCAATGAAAATCTCCAGTTTGCCCTAGATAGTTATACAGGCAAAATTTCAGTTCAGATCCCAAAACACAAACTTTTTAATCCTGATGTAACCTTTCATCTGACTCCAAAATTAGTACACAGTAGGAAACCTCTCAAAGCTCTAACCATCTTTACTGATGGCTCAGGGTCATCCCACAAGTCTGTACTGACTTGGAAGGACCCTCAAACTCAAAAATGGGAATCTGACATAGAAATAGTAGAGGCACCTCCACAAATTGTGAAGTTAGCAGCTGTTGTCAGAACTTTTGAAAGATTCAAAAACAAACCTTTTAATCTGGTCACAGATTCCGCCTATGTTGCTAGTATAGCTATGAGAGCAGAACATGCTCTTCTCAAAGAGGTTTCCAATCCAAGGTTGTACCAATTGATGTCTAAATTAATACACTTAATTTCCCACAGAAAGCAACCTTACCATATAATGCATGTGAGGTCATACACTGACCTCCCAGGTTTCATTGCAGATGGGAACAGGAAAGAGGATGCATTAGCCATGGCAGTAGAAACTGTAATGTTCCAAACATCTTGCCCAGGCAAAGGTGTCACACGCATTTTTTCATCAAAATGTACCTGCCCTCATCAGACTGTTCAAGCTTTCAAAAGATCAAGTAAAAGCTATTGTTGCTACATGTCCAAACTGTCAAAGCTATCAGATACCATCTATGGGGACAGGAGTCAATCCCCGAGGTCTGAACAGCTGCCAGCTGTGGCAGACAGATGTGACTTACTTCACACCTTTTGGAAGGTCAAAATACGTGCATGTATCAGCCGACACGTTTTCATGAGCGGTATTTGCATCATCACATCCAGGAGAAACTGCACAGCACACAATAAAACACTTCCTCCTTGCCTTTGCCACCCTAGGAGTACCAAAGGAGATCAAAACAGATAATGGACCTGCCTATATCTCCCATAAGTTAAAGGACTTCTTCAGTGAATGGGGAATAGCACACAAGACAGGCATACCTGCAAATCCCACAGGACAATCCATTGTGGAAAGGACACATCAAACCCTCAAAAGAGTCCTCAATCAACAGAACATAGATGCGAGAATCTCATCTCCAGTGGAAAGACTTTGCAAGGCTCTCTATGTCATCTACTTCCTGAACTGTACAGCGTCAGAGCCTGACCCACTAATACTTCGCCTCTTTGCAAATACCACCCAAGCAAAGCTCACTGAGAAACCACCCATGCTCGTGAAGGACCCCGAAACACACCCGATTTCTGGACCTTTCCAGTTGATTACCTGGGGCAGAGGATACACGTGCGTACTACTACCCTCTGGTCCAAGATGGTACCCAGGAAAAAACATTAAACCATACCTAGGCACTGCAAACACTACAAATGGTGACAAGAATTCTCCTGAGTCAAACACAAAACCTCCCCAAAACAAAACCACGTCTGCCTGGAGGTGAAAACATCGATGAATACCCACAAACAGAAGAACAGACAGCCCCATCACGCGACAGCAGACAAAAAAGAAAGCTGAATAACATTCTGCTGCATCAAACCATGGATAGCCTGAACACAAAGATGTTCTCTGAATTATATGTTTTTACACCTTTTCTACCTCACAAAACCCTAATATTCCCTTTTCCTAACTCTTTTTCAAAACCCCTTAACCTTATCCCCCTCCCTTAGCTTAGAAAGAAAAAAAAAAAGGGGGGGGGGGAGGAGGGGAAGGAACAGAGAAAAGAACAAAGGAGTAAACCCTCCCCTCCCACCATAAAGATAACAAATTTTGCTTATGTTCCCTATCAGACGCCCCATTCCTGCCCAAAGATGAAAAGTATCTCCGTTGGTGCTGTCCTCACTGCTGCCTGGATGCTCTTCACCATACTTCATGCCTTAGGCTGGATTAGCCCACAGCCTAGCCATAATGTTTGGGTAACCTTAGCAAAGACATTTAAACAGGATAACTTGTACCTATCCATGGGGAGCACTGACAACCCACTTTCCACATGTCTAGTAGGAATTCCCTTCGTAGCAGATGATTGGCCCATCTATACCTCAGAGCTCCTCTGCACCCCAGGTAAAAGACCCAACCTGGCAGATACTCGGGACGAGTGGACAAAAATGCTGCCCAATGCTCTAGAGGAACCCCAAGAATTGGACCTGCTGGGGTTCTCCAAGGCCGCATACTGTGTCAAATTTTACTTTAGACACCCGGAAAACAATTGGCCAGAAATTGATCAGACAAAAAACATGTACCAAAAAGACATATCAGCAATTAACAAAGCCTATAACTATCCTGACTGGTTTAATTACACTGCTCGTGTGTCATCTGTGTCCTCTCTCCACCCCAAAGCATTACCCAAGGGAACGTTTCTCATCTGTAGTGACAGAGTATGGGCTGGGATCCCCTCCTGACTCCAGGGAGGTCCCTGTACCCTTGGAAAACTTTCTACCCTCACTCCAAACATCACCCTGTTACATAATTGGAAAATAGAAAGTGAATTAAAATGCCACAAAAGGTCCTACACTGAATTTGATGAAAATTGTGACCCCAAATTATACGATTGGAACAAACCAAAAAAGATTGCTGTCTCCCCATTCTTACCATGGGTAGCTGCAGCTAAAGCCCTTGGTGAAATAAATCACCTCGGGTGCTGGCTCAGTAAGCAAGCCAATGCCACATCTGCTGCCCTGAGTGATCTCTTAAAGGAAGAAGAAACCACAAGACATTCTTCACTCCAGAATCAAGCTGCGATTGACTTCCTGCTGCTGGCCCATGGACACGGCTGTGAAGACTTCAAAGGGATGTGCTGCTTCAATCTCTCTTCATGCTCGGAATCCATCCATGCAAACATCCAGAAACTGAAAGAACTCGTGAAGGACTTGAAAGTAGAAAAACCCCAGACTGGGTCAATGACCTTTTCAGTCAGTGGGGATTAACTGGATGGGTTGCATCTTTGGTTAAGGGAATGTCGTGGATTCTCCTTGTAGTTGTTATTGTATTAGCTATCTTCTCATGCCTTGCTCACTGTTTCAAAAGAACTATAGGGAATGTCCTTTTTCTGAAAACAGAAAGTGGAGTTGTAACAGGCCCAGGCCTGGCTCGGGCCCTGTGGAGAATAGAGGTCTAAAGATAAAAAAATGCCAAGTCATAGTGACTAAGCCAGAAGCCCTTCTTTCCCGTCTTCCAGACCCTAGCTTATCTTTCTGTCGCCCCATAGGTTACTTTTCCCTAACCCTTGCTATTGGACAATTTCTGATCCTTTCTACCCCTATATAAGGGACTATTTTAGCCCATTCTGGTTAGAAGAGCTGTCGCCGGAACCCTTCACAGACCTCCCAATAAACCATCGCTGTGGAACCCCAGAGCTGCCTTTCCTCTCTCTCTCACCATCTGCTTGCTTGGGAAGCCACTGCTAGCCAAAGCGCCTTTAGCAAGCTAAGAGCTGAAAACTATAAAAGAGCTGAGATCACTAAGAGCTGATAATCACTTAAGCTTGCTAAGGTAGCCGCGGCTGATAGCAGCTTGGGTTTCTGGACACTTAGCCTCCAAAAGGCTGAGCTATCTGGCCCTAGCTAACCTGCCTGCCTGGGGTCACATGAACCCTGCAGGTACCCAGCTATCCGGCTTTAAGTGGCGCCTGTGGCTTTAGGGAGGGGCTCACTGGGAGAAAGCCGCCAGTGTGATAAGTTTTTCACCTTAAAGAATCACCCAGAATGGCAGCGTAACCTGTGGGTTCAGAGCTCCCTCTGACCCACTGGTGTTAACTCTTGAAAAAGAAAACAAAGCAGAGAGAAGGCAAATCAAACGTGTTGTTTAGCATGCAGTGTAAGACAGCAATGTATGAAATCAGACAAAGTTTATCATACTGAAATGCAAAGCGATTACAACTTGTAAAATGAGTATATATTATTTGTTAAAGGCTCCTCCTAAGGTAAGGGAGGATAAGACCTCCCCAAAAGGGAAGAGGACTCAGGCTCCAAAGGTATACCCATTCGCACCCATCCCCCTCCTGGCAGTCCTATTTCATCCAGAACTAGGAGGTAACAGGCCCCTCTGTGAGAGGTAGTGAGACCAGAAGAAAGGAAAAGGGTGGAATTCTGGTTGATACAGGAGCCTTATATTCAGTTTTAAATAAAGCTTTAGTACCTTTGGAGAACGATTATGTTGTAGTGTGGGGAACAACTGGCCAGTCTGAGAAGGCGTACTTTTTCAAACATTTAATTTAACATGCCTACTTACTAGTTTTTGTATATGCCCAATTCGCTAAACATTCTAAAATCGGGAAGTTACTCTGGAGGTAAATGATTAAAAGTATACAAAGGTACTAGGCTTAACATTAATAGTCATTGAAATTAAGAAGGAAATTAGTAAAGAGATATTAGGACAATTATTTTCAGGGGTATGGGCCTCTGATGTACCAGGGAGTGCGAAGAACACCCCCCCCCCTCCCCCCGTAGTAATCAAGGTTAAGGAAGGGACACAGCCAGTGAGAATTAAGCAGTACCCCCTGAAAAAGATGACAGGGAAAAAATCAGCCCAGTAATTGATAGTACAGGATTGAGGGCTGTCTATAAAATAACAAAGAATTTTTATCCTGTGGTAGCCAATCCATATGCTTTACTAACTTGTTTAACACCTGAGCTAACCTGGTTTACTGTTTTAGACCTAAAAGATGCCTTCTTTTGCCTCCCTATCCACAAAGCCAGCCAGAAAATTTTTGCATTCGAATAGGAAAGCCCTAAAAGCAGCACAAAACACAGCTCACATGGTCCATGTGCCTCAAGGCTTCAAAAATTCCCCCACTCTGATTGGAGAACAACTTGCAAAGATCCAGAGTCCTAGGAAACTCCACAGGAAGAAGAAGCCTTTTGAATTTCCTAGGACTCCAAGGATACAGAGTATCAAAGAAAAAGGCACAGGCAGTGAAACAGAAGGTAATCTACCTGGGGTACAAGGTCAGTCCTGGTCAATGGACTTTAAGGCAAGGAAGCACTATGCCAAATGCCGAAACCCTAGACAACAAAGGAACTCCGAACCTTCTTAGGCATGGCAGGGTGGTGCCGGCTGTGGGTTTATAATTATGGACTGCTCGTCAGACCCCTCTATGCTCTTATTGCCAATGGAAATAGAGGTCTCCAGTGGACAAAGGAAGCCACATGGGCCTTTCACCAGCTAAAGAGTGCCCTCATGTCAGCTTCAGCTTTGGGACTTCCAGATGTAAGTAAACCATTCTTTCTATTCTCCCATGAAAGACAGGGAATTGCCCTGGGAATACTGGCTCAGAACTTGGGTCCATATCAGAGGGCAGTTGCCTTCTTCTCCAAGCAACTAGATGCAACGGCCAAAGGATGGCCAGGTTGCCTCAGAGCTGTAGCAGCAGTTGTGCTGAATATTCAGGAGGCACGCAAGTTTACCCTGGGACAGAAAACAACTGTGCTAGTGTCCCACACGGTGTCCGCAGTACTGGAAGTAAAGGGCAGCCACTGGCTTTCACCACAGAGGTTTCTGAAATACCAGGCCATCATGGCAGAGCAAGATGGTGTAGAGATAGTGGTAACTAATATTGTCAACCCAGCTTCTTTTCTCAGTGGAAATCAAGGAGAAGCAGTACACCATAATTACCTGGAGACCATTGAAGCTACCTACTCCAGCTGCCCAGACTTAAAGGACACTCCTTTGGACGATGCAGAGACCTGGTTCACTGACGGGAGTAGCTATTTTACCAATGGAAAGCGACTTGCTGGATACACAGTGACCACCTGCAGAGAGGTAATAAAATCCGGACCCTTACCAACAGGCACCTCTGCGCAGAAGGCCGAGATAATTGCACTGACCCGTGCCTTGGAAATGGCAAAAGGAAAGAGAATAAACATCTATACAGACTCAAGGTATGCATTTGGAGTCATGTGTGCACATGGAGCCATCTGGAAAGAGAGGGGACTGCTGACCTCACAGGGAAAGAACATCAAACATGCACAAGAGATAATCCGGCGGCTGGAAGCACTTCAGTTGTCTGAAAAAGGAACAATCTGCATATTAAGGCGCACCAGAGAGTAAGCTCAGAATTGGAAGAAGGAAATGAGCTGGCGGATAGAGAGGCAAAGGATGCAGTGAAAAGTGAGGTAATTATTGAAGGAGCCTTAATTCCAGATGGACAGATTTCCCTTGAAGGTAAGCCAGAATATAATAAGAAAGATAGAAAACTAATTAAAGATTAAAAAGGGACGTATAACCAAGTAGGGTGGGTTACCACTGAAGGGAAGCTGGTAATCCTTTCCCATTTGTTGTGGTCACTAGTAAGGGAAGAACACCAGAAAGCACACTGGAGAATAGATGCCCTAAAACCTACTTAATTGAGAGAATTGTTGCCAGGAATTTATATGCCACTAATATTCAAGTAACCTGACAGTGTGATCTTTGCCTCCAGACTAACCCCAAAACTACCCCCAGGCCGAAACTCGGTCAGATTGGGAGAGGCCATGGGCCTGGACAGCAGTGGCAAATTGGCTTTTCAGAACTCCCAAGGAAAGCGGGGAGTATCAGTATTTATTAGTACTGACAGATACATTTTCAGGGTGGCCAGAAGCGTTCCCCACCAGAACTGTCAAGGCTTGAGAGGTGACCAGGGTATTATTACAAGAAATAATACCACGCTTCAGCGTCCCAGCTACAATAGAGGATCACATTTCGTTTCCAGAATAGTGCAACAGATTACTAGCCACCTGGGCATAGATTGGAAACTTCATACTCCGTAGCGCCCCCAGTCGAGTGGCCAGGTGGAGAAAATGAATCATTTGATTAAGCAGCAGATTGTAAGACTAGGGCAAAAAGGTAATCTACCCTGGCCCCAAGCTCTTCCACTGGCACTGTTGCAAATTCAAACTAAACCTTGGGCTAAAGATAAGCTGAGTCCCTTTGAAATGCTTTATAGATGACCATATAGAATACAAAAAAGAATGTCCACCCACACTGAGGAGGTAACATTGGCCACCTACATGGTGGCTTTAAGCAAACAGCACAGAGAAATTGAGAAACACATAGCTGGAACTCAGAGCAGGGATCTAAGTGAACCAGTATATAACATACAGCCTGGAGATTATGTATATGTTAAGTCTCTTACAGAAAAGACTTTAGAACCCCAGTAAGAAGGACCATTCCAGGTGCTTCTCACCACTCTTACCACAATCAAAATTAAGAAGCAAAATGCCCATAACCACTGCACTCAATTAAAGAAAGCCCCAGAAGCCCCTTAGAAATTGACACCAAGAGACAATGAACCGATACTGAAACTTATTCAAGCAAAATTAATATATTGCAGCGAGAAGCAGTTTGTAATTTAATTTACAAAATTGTTTTGTATATAATTATAACTAAAGTCTTAGAGTTAAAAAGTACCTCTGTCCAAAGCGATACTGAATGGCCTTGGTCGCAGGCTTTTAATCAGTATACTAGATCCATGGAAGAACCTTCTGAGATAAAAAATTTAAACCTATCCACTGTGGTAATCCACGAGAAACATCCTTTAAGCCTGGACAATGTAGTTACAAAGACAAGTATACCTCAGGAGCAAAATAAGAAAAGATCTAACTAGGATATTAAGGACAAGATTAGGAGTTTTAAATGGACCAAGACCACAAGCTAATGGTAGAAAGGCTTAGTACACTTCAAAATAATGTGTCTTTAGCTTTCAGTTGTATACAAGCAGAGTTATGGATGCAGGCAACAGCAACTTTAATTACGGGAAGGGGGTGAAGGTGATTTTCCAGCTGAAATTGGAAAATTGGCTGAAATAGTGCAATTAATTTTGAAAGGAAGTTTCAATCCTAGTAGACTACAGTAAATTTTACCTATGATTCTGCTTCTAATGTAGCTACTGCCTTTGTGCTTACCATACGTAATGCCACTGTTTACGTTATCCACCCCATCATTGCACTAAGATTAAAATAATGAAAAAAACAGTTCTCTACCCTTCAAACATAAGGTGTAAGCACAAAAGGTGAATAAAAAGTAGGAAACAGTAAACTTAGAATCTTGTGTTATTAAGGAACAGCTAGGAAGCAATACTATTATTGCTCAAGATGTGTGTCTTGACACTGAACAAAGTATTTGCCACTTCAAGATTCATCCAAGCACTAATCAACAAACTGTGCTTGTATATACTGGTAAAGGTTGTGTATGCGTGAGAAATGTCCTTATCAAACGTACAGAGTAAAGCATTAATGCACGCCTATTGTCGTAAGAATTTGCATTAAGTAAAAGAATTTACATATTTCTTTTCATAAAGGGGGGAAATGAGACAGTGGAAATTTTCCAGACTAGAAATCCATTTTGATTTAGGTGAAATGTACATCTTTGAATTAAGTCTGTAGCTTGCAAACATAGCTGTTTAGTCTGCCTGTGCTCACAAAAAGCCTGTTTGAAGAAACTGCTTCAGCTGAAGGACAGAGATAAGGAACAAGGGCCCCTTGAACTCTGAAACAGACAGAGAGGCTGCTGCCGAAAACAGGGCAAGGTGACCCAGGAATTCTTTGGGATAAAAAATTAGTGGCAAATGTCACGTGAAATCAGTAGAACGAATATGTATGAACCTATTGTGAAATTTCATGCATATGTATTTGAGAGGAAGATAAAAAAGGATCTGGAGTTCCCAGAGGCACGCATATAATTTTTAGGAGAATGATTCCCAGCGCTGTAATAAACATACCGGCTTTACAACTTTCACAAAAGTTGTGGAGTTTGTTTCCTTTTCCGCAAATCAGGGCTCTTCACCCAGCTTGATAAGCTTAACCCTTCCAGCCAGCGATCTATCTCAGAAAATCCTCCATACAACACGTCATCAAACTTCACAACCATTTCCATGAGCTAACAAAAGAAAATGAATAGCAGTACGATTTTGCAAGGTAGCATGCCACAGTCTATCTACATCTATAGCCAAAGCATTCAAGATTAAGGAAGTTTCATTTATACTTTTTACTACAAAGCAAGCCAATCTATCTAATTCAGAAACTATCAGGGGTAACATTTTGCTTTCTTGTTCCAATTCCGTCCCACATATGTCCTGGTGTATAATTAAAAAAAAAAAACATCCTTCTGCTGATAATATCCCTAAAATGTCTAACTCTTGAGGTTTAAGTGAAATAATAGGTATATTGTCATCCCAAAGATCCCATAGTTCCATACAGCAGGTTGCAGCATTACAATTGTTCTGGGAAGAGCGGCACATTTTGACAAAATTTTGTATTACTTGTATATTTTGTGTGCCATTCAAGGGGTATCCCCACTAAGCAGGTGAAAAAAGGTTGTTCTGGTTGGTCCATAGACATACAAAATCACGTCTAATTCCAGACCAGAGCATAGAGCAGGGCACACACACCAGGCAGATACCCATAGAATGCCAGCATCTGTAGAAATACAAGAATACCTGTGCCCCCAAGTGACAAGGTCTCAAGGACCTTCCCACTTGTTGGTAATGAGGTCCCATACTAATACCTTAGTCTTGGGTAACTGGAGGTCACTAGAGGACTGCAGTGGCAAAAAAATGATTTAAAAAACCAGGGGTTTGGGAATTTGCCAATATTGTGAGATGATTCAGCGTATACAGAGCTTTGGCCACCTTACTCAGTGGGGTTTCACCACACATTCCCCCTTTTTGTTTTTTGAGGATGCACTTCAAAGTGCCATGGGCATGCTCAACAATGGCTTAACCTGTAGGGGAATGAGGAATACCAATGAGGTGCAACAAACCCCAGAGTTGCAGAAACTGTTGAGTGTTCTGCAAGACATGCAGGGCCATTATCAGTTTTTACCATATCGGGAATGCCTAGGACAGCAAAGGCTAATCGCCAATGTGGAATAACATCACAGCTTTTTTCTCCAGTATGAACTGAGGTCCCTATAGTAGATGAAAAGGTATCTACTGAAATGTGGTAGATTGTTTTTCTGTTGTAATCTTAAGGTGTTCCTTATTGTGAGCTTATAGTTGTTTGTTCCAAGTACCCCATTTGGTTTCCCCAATGGTTTTGCCCTGAAGTTGTTTACTACTATTTTCCCACCTAATCTTATGTCAGTCCCCATGTCAATCTCCCTTGCACCTCCATGATTTTCAGACCCTTCCCTGCCAATCCTGGAAGTACTGCCCTCTTCCCTTGTTCATCAAATGTAACCCCACCCCTTTCTCTAGAGCCTTCTTCGAAGTTCCACTGGTGTGCCAAGACTGACCCCCTCCCATGTAATCCCCTATTGATTACCTAGAATCTGATCGCCGCCCTATGTTCCTCCCCTGCTGTTCTACTATTGGTTATCTTCCCCTAGTACCCTCCACTGTTCTTAAGTGCCTGTTACCCTGTTGGAGCTTTGTCAC
The DNA here is from genome assembly GCF_022539315.1 of Serinus canaria. NCBI lineage: Eukaryota > Metazoa > Chordata > Aves > Passeriformes > Fringillidae > Serinus > Serinus canaria. The sequence goes on along the minus strand of NC_066342.1, from coordinate 8,108,389 downwards.
TTGTCCCTGGACCCTCTTGGAGATTAAACCCTCTTGAGAACTTATACAAGTGACCCCTCTCGTCTCCTTTGTTCTGGCTTCCTCGACTTGGGATTCCTATCAGCAGCAGCACAGAGCAGCTTTGCTAGCTTTGAGAGTTAGGCAGCTCTGCTCTACTGCCACCCAGACCGACCCAAGGGGCAGATAGGGGGCAGCCACTCTTGGCACGGGTCAGGAGGTGAGGGCTAGCCGGAGAATCACCAAGCGACTGTCCATGTCACTGAAACATGTACATACTTTAGACAACCAAATTCAGAGGTATGTGTAACATCCGTCTGCGAAGCTTGTAAGGCTCACAGACCACAGGGGTTAATGCCCATCTGCAGTGGCGCAGTGTGGCCTTGACAATCAGCACAAGTATTAACAATATTGCATGCCTCAGTATTTGTTAACAAAAATTGTGTTTGTAGGGCTTGAACGCCTTGGTGATAAAAGGCATGTAATGCTCTCACTTGTGCCAGCATATCTGGCTGTGGTGCTGTCCAGGCAGGGCTGGCTAACCAATCAGCTTGGGCATTACCTTCTGCTATAAAGCCAGGCAAATTTGTATGACTCCGAACAAGCAACACATAATAGGGACAAGTTCTGGCTTGGATTGCATGCCCCAAATTTTTTAACAATTCAAATAGTGCAGCATTATTAATTTCTTTTAACAATGCTCAGTCCAGTCATTGTATGATGTCTGCAACATATGCAGAATCAGTTACAATATTTAAGGGTACATGAGGGAAACGTTGAAAAGCCATGGCTACTTCACATAATTTGACGGAGGTGATCCACTATCGCAACCCTCTAGTGTTTGCCATCCATTGTCATCTTTCCAGGTCATGATGGCAATTCCTCTTCTTCCATGACCCGTCAGTAAAAACAGTGAGACCTTTCAAGGGTGTGCAATGGTTTTGCGGTTTTAAAGAGCGCAGTGGTCCCACTTAGTTGCAACAGTTTGTGACTGTGTAAGTAATAGGTAATTTGCCCCATAAAGTTTTGTAAGACACTTTGTAGTGCTGTGCTATTTGTAAAACACCATTCAAAATATTCTTGTTGTACTGGTATAATAATTTTTGAGGTATCTTTAGCATTCAGCTGCAAACACCTTTGATGGCATTTTATAATTAATTGTGCAATTAACTCAAAAATAGTAAGTGCTGTCTTTTTAGGTTGATGGGGCAAAAAAGTCCCCTTTAAAATGTGTAGTGGGTCAGACCACTGAGTGTCCCATTGACCAATGATAACTGTAGGGTGTAAATCAACAATAACAATAAACACTGTAATACAAATTTCAGAACATATCTGATAAACTTGTCAGTTTGTTATGGCCCACTTGACTGTTTGAAGTACAGTTTTCACTTCTGGAGTTAGTTTCTTTGGAGAAGTTAAGTCAGGGTCACCTTTAAGAATATTAAACAAGGGTTGATAATTGTGGGGTGGTTAACCTTAAATAGGGTCAGACTCAGTTGATGATACCCAAAAGTTTTTGTGCATCATTCAGTGTTTGAATCTCGGTTGAAAATTGTATTGTTTGTGGCTGTATTGTTTTGTTTGATCTAATATTTTAACTCCCAGGTATTTCCTTGGGAGTTGCTGGTGCAATTCCAAATTCTCAATTCTTGAAGTGCTTGTATAAATTTCAGCTGAATCTGAAAAAGGCCTTCTTTGGTTGGGGTTGCTAATAAAATGTCATCCATATAATGATAACTGTATGCTCCTGGGAATTGTTCTCCCACTATTGAGAATGCCTGTACAACATAACATTGCAAATTGTTGGACTACTTTTCATACCCTGTGGCAGCACTTTCCATTGGTATTGTCCGACTGGTGCTGCATGATTGCTAGAGGGCACTGTAAATGCAAACTTTGGGATATCATCAGGATGTAAAGGAAGAGTGAAAAAACAATCTTTCAAGTTGTGGTGGTTTCAGTTTGAAACTGGGTGGAAACACTAATTTTGTGTAGTGGTCTTGTTTTGTGTCGTGGGGTGACAGCCTTTATCCCAATATCGTGTGTTGTGTCTGGCATCTGCGCCTTTCTTCCCCCCCGGCCGTCTTGCCGCGGCGGGGCGGGGAGGGAGGGGGTGAGGGTGACCGGGCACCTTGGCTTTTGGCTTGCTTGCTGCTGCTGCTTAGCTTGGCTTGCTTGGTTTTTGCGCTGTTCTTTTTTTTTCCCTCCTTTTCTTTCATTCCCTCTTTCTTACCCTCCCCTGAAGATACTGTACAGGCTCCGGACCTGGCCTGGGACGTCCAGGACCCCCCGGAGTCTGCGAGAGAAGCTCAGCACCCTCCACAACACTGCCTGGTTTCTTTTTTTCTTTTCTTGTGTTTGGGAGTGTTCCTTTGTTACTTGTCATTAAATAGGTTTTATTTTCCACTTTGCTCCTCCGAGGAATTCCTTCCTGAACCCGGTATTGGGGGAGGGGTGGTTGGAGGTTTGTTTCTTAGGGGACTCCCTTTTGGAGATTTCCCCTAATTTGTCCTAAACCAGGACAGTTTGTTAATTTAGGATTTTTTTAATTTTGAGATTTCTTAATGTGCTGATGAGTGTGGTGGGTTTGGTGTTGGTTAATCACTAATGTACTCACTTCTTGTTGTAAGATTAGGAGAAAGGCAAAGTAGGTTTAAAACTTTAAAAGGGTATAAAGAAGAATTTATTAAAAGTAACTAAAAGGAAAAAGTTGTAAGAATCAAAACAAATTCTTTAGAATATTTCTCCTCCCCTCACAACCTTTTTTTTTTCCAATGATAATATAAAGAAACAAAATTTAAAATTTCTAGTCAGTTTACTACTTCTAAAATAGTTTTTCTTCAGTTCACTTAGGGAGAGAAGTTCCTCTTGTTAATGTTATGGAGACTTTTCTATAAGATGAAGAAAACCAGTTGTATTGTGGTTCTCTCATGAAAATAGCAGCCACCCAGAGAAACCTGCTATTGTGAAGCCCCTCATATTTTCTACAAGCCTTCCCACAGCTTGTTTATGGGTTATGTTGACTTATGGAGTATTGTTTTAAAGAAGAGCTGTTTAAAGGTAAAAGTTTTTAATATTTATTTTTAACATTATCTTCATCCTTGGGAACAGAGATCTTCTTCTCCTGGGAGTACAAGACTACTTTTTAATCTTTCTCTGTTAAAACTTCTCATGGGATTACAGCTATTTTATTATCTGCTTTTTTTAGTATGGAGGCCTTTGCTCAATATTAATTTGAACCCTTCATCTCCCCATAGTTTCATGCATTATAGGGGAAAAGAGTCTTTTCTTTGTAGTTTACAAGAGTATTTCAACTTCAAAATCAAGGCATCTTCTCATTCTTCCCATGTGGGACTTAACTTCTTCCTCACTGACTATGATGTTTTCATGTTGTTCTTTTATATGCTTGTATCTTGATCCTTTCTCTCACTCAAGGGAGGATTGAAGCACTGAAAGAGTTAATATGCCACCTGGGCCCTTTAAATGGTCACCTGACCCACTGGTAACTTGTGGCAGGAGTTGCGGCTGGGGTTGTGTTAGGATCAGTTTTATGGTTGGTCTTTGGTTTTCTCTGCATTTAATTCCAGTTGCAGGGCCACTCTGCATCGGTTGAAGGGCTGCCTCTGGTCTCAGCCACTCTGGAGGGAGGGGACCTGACAGCAAAATCTTAACAGCCGCGGCTAGCCCTGCTCTGGCCAGGGCTCTGCAGCCTACCCCCCCTTCCTGCCTGGTAGCTGCTGGGGCCCAGCCTGGCCAAGACAGGGCTTGGAGTCCCCTGGACCCCTGGAGAGGAGCCTGGCCCCCCATGTCAGAGTGTCCCTTGCTCTGCATGGGACAGGGCCCGGAGGGCTTCCCAGGCCTGGCCAGGATGGGACCCAGTGGGCCTAGGGTGTTTTGTCTTCTTGCCGGCCGGGAAAGAAAGTGCAAGTTCTCGGGTTTCTTTCATCCTTAACATGTGTCTTTCACAGAGGCATGTCCAGCTTCTCAGTGGTTCAACAGACTGTTAGTTACACAAAAAGCTTTTGTATCACTTCCCCAAATTCCTCCCATGTCAAACTGTGACACAAGTCGACAATCAAAATATCCCAGGTAGCAGGTATCATAGTTGGGGATGACATTCCAGACTGTAAAGCACCCATACTTTCCATAACTGCATTAATTTTTCTTAACTCATGGAGTACCCTCCATTTACCTGATTTCTTTTTAATCACAAACACAGGAGTGTTCCATGGACTTGTTGATGGCTCAATATGTCCTTGATTTAATTGTTCCTGAACTAACAATTTAAGGGAGCATAGTTTTTCTTTTTCAAGGGGCCACTGATCAACCCACACAAGTCCTTCAGTGAGCCACTTACAGGCTAATGTAGGATGCTTTACACCCTTCAGCACATTGGCCCTTTTAAAAATCTGTTCCCAGCCAAAACTCCCCATGCTGACAAGACATCTCTTCCCCATAGGTTGAGTGGCACAGCAGCAACATAGGGAGAGACCATGGCTGTCTGTCCTTCTTGATTCCCAACTAACACAGGTTTACTACTTAAGTAACTTTGTGTGGTACCTCCAATGCAGCAATAACAGATCCTACAACTGTGGTAGGCCATGATTGAGGCCATGTGTTAGCAGATATGATAGTAATATCTGCTCCAGTATCTATCATCCTACTAACCTTGATGTGGGATGAATTTGCCTGAGGCATTGTAAGAGTACAAACCATGTTTGGTCTTCAAACAGATATGACCTGAGTCCAGTATACTTGAGGTTCTCCCGTCAATCCGAAGCCTCAGTTTCCTCACAGCTTTGCATCTGTTTTAGGAACACAAGACTTAAAAGGTACAAGTTGAGCAATGAGACTTTTAGCTGGAGTGGTTACAGGAGTAGGTGTTGATACCATAGCACATATTTGTCCAGTATAGTCTGCACCTATAACTCCCAACATTAGGCTTTTGTGGGAAATATATACCATCCCTGCACTCCCTCTTTTTTGTTTTAGCAACTATGACACAAACATATTTCAATCTATTAAATTCAGAAGAGTGTTTAATATAACATGCACTTTCCTTACCATGAACAACAAAACAATACATCTAATAAAACCACAAGCACTACTGAGCAAAAATCAGTAAGGTAATACTTACAACTGCCTAAATACTTTACCATTACCTAGAGTCTGCCATTGCTGGGGAGCCCCATTTCGTGAGGACCTGGAGAACCTTTTCTGAGAAAGGTTTCCAAGTTTACCTCAAAAGGGGGTCCAGCTTTTGTAAGACCAAATCAGCAAATCAAAGTGACTTGATTACACTTGTAATGCAGAAATACCTGGGTCTGATGGTATAATCCCCAGTCAGCCAGGGTAGGGCTCAAGCCTTGACTGAGACGGTTTCCCTAAAATATATACAAGCAAACCTTTACTAATATAATAAAAAATGCATATAAGTAAGATTAAATAATTATCTTACAACTAAACCTCTTTATAAAAAATTATGTATTAATGCTATCTAGATCCAGAAATATACTACAATCACACAGCTAACCTTAAATTTCTCTAATGAACATCCATTTAATTAAAATATGAAGTTAGTTTTTAACAAAAGCAAAAAATAACTTAACAATACCTAAATTTTCCAATTTTCCTTCACAGAAGGTATATAAATCCAGGCCTGGGACATTACAATTATATAAACTCCCTAAGTGGTTTCAAAAGACAACAAGCCCTGAGTCAGAAGTTGCTGCAGGATGAGAGGATTACAGTCTTTTATTCCAGTGTTAACCTTTTCCACATCAGGGAAGTAGCAAGGTGTAGTGGTTTTGGTTTGCCAATTTGAGATTTCTTGGCCAACACACTATTAATGTGGTGGGTTCAGTTCTGGCTAAATGCCAGTGTACCTATTAGAATATACTTACTAATTTCCTGCTGTGAGATAGGATTAGGAAGAAGGCAAAGCCAGCTCAAAATGTTAAAAGGGTATAAAGAAAGCTTTATTAACAGTAACTAAAAGAAAGAAAGAAAAAATCAGAATAACTTTTAAAACACTTCTCCTCCCCCTACAACCTTTATTTCTTACTAACAACATGCAGAAACAATTCAGTCAGTTTATCACTACTAGAATAGTCTTTCTTCAGTTCACTTGGGGGAGAAGGCCCTCGTTAATTTATGGAGACTGCTCCCCAAGAAAATAGTTTTTTCTCAGTTTCTAATTTTCACAAATAGCAGCTGCCCGGAAAATCTGCAATCGTGAAGTCCCTCCTATTTTTCACAGCTTTTCCTACAGTTGTGTTTATGGGTCATGTCATGAGGTACTATTTTAAGGATGAGCTGTTTGAAAGCAAAGGTTCTCTTTATCTATCTCTGAGAACAGAGGTCTTCTTCTCTCTATGGGGGCACAGGGTTTTCATCACTCTTCTCTTTCTCTGTTCAAACTTTTTATTAAATTCACAGCTATTTCAGCATTAGCCTGCTTCAGCATAGATTTGAACAATCCATCCCCCCAAATTTCTTTAATGAGTTATAGGGAAAAAAGTCTGATGTATCAATTACATTCTTCTCCATAGTTTTATAAGACGATTTCAGCCCCAACATTAAGACATCTTCTCATCCCTCCCATCTGGGACTTGACTTCCTCTTCACTGACCTCGGTGTCTGCACTCTATCCTTTTCTCTCATTCAAAGGAGGATTGAAGCATTGAAAGAGATAATATCTTGTCCGGGGCCTGCAGATTGTCACATGACTCCAGCCGGGCTCAGTAGCCTGTGGCAGGAGTTGTGGTTGGGCTGGGGGGGGTGGTTAGGATCTCAGCAGCCAGGCCAAAACATAGCAGCAGCACGCCGGGGCGGAGACTGATGGCGACTCCTCCCCCCTGCCCAGTGGTTGTGGGGGAGCCTCAACAGTGGTAGAATCTTGGCCCAGCCAGCCCAGCCTGGGGCTGCTCCCAAGGCCCAGAAGACCCTGGCTTGGTCTGGGCTAGCGGCAAGGCAGAGTTTAGTAGCAGCAAGATGTTAGCAGCTGCAGCTGCGGCCTGGCCTGTCCTTGGCCCCACAGCCTCCTCTCCCCCTGCCCAGCAGCCAATAGGCCCCACAGGCTCCCTGGGAAGGGGCCAAGCCCGTGGCAGGGGCCACTTGGCCTGACCAAGACAGCTACCTGCTTCCAGACCAGAAGGAAAAGAGACCCTCCCGAGCTTTTTCATCTTTAACATGTATGTTCACAGTGGTGTATCAGCTTTCTCAGTGGTTTAACAGATTGTTAATTCTGAAAGCTAATTACTGATTGGTTTTTGTCAGACACGGAAGAAACTGCTAGCAGCTTCTCTTAGAACATCACTTCTGTGAGTGCCTCTAATATAAAACCACCACACAAGGTGGGAGCCGTTCTTCCAGTTTCTTCAAGAAGAAAAGGGTACTTTGAAAAAGCATATCAGGTAATTTCCGAATGAAAGGATAGCTTACAATTTAGAATTATTACAGGAGCATCTATCACAAAAGCAATCAGAGTAATGCAGGGAGTCGCAAGATGGTATGGTAGAAAAGGCAATCTTATTAGTGAGGGTCCAGAATAGTGGCAACACAGGCACAACAGTATCGATACCCCCAAATCATGCAGCAATAGCCATCTGAATAGTAAAAACAGGAGAGTTCCATGGGTCAGCTGCAGAAACTACATGCTTAGCTTGCAGCCACTCCCACACAAGCCAGTGCAACTGCTGCAGTCCCCCCGAGGAAGGGGTTACCCATCCAACCAGGTTCTTTCTCCAGCACAGTGTCAGCTCACAAGGGTCAGCAGCCGACAGGACCCCTGGCTGCAGGCACACAAGATGGCATCTGCACCGCACCGGGCAAATCCTGCAGTGTGCAGGGAGCAGGGACTTGATTCCTTCTTTACTGACCTTGGTGTCTTCACGTCGTTTCTCTGCATGTCTTCACTTGGTCCTTTTCTGTCACCTGAGAGAGGATTGAAGGTCTGCAAGTCTCACTGTGCAGTGAAAGAGTTAATAGCTCGCCCAGAGCCTGCAGATGGTCATGATGGTTTCTGCCCGGCCATGGCCGGAGCACTCGCGGTGATGGATTTCAGGCCACTCTGGGAGCTGTGTCAGAATCTCAGGGTGCCCAGGCCAGAATGGCGGCAGCTGCTCTGGCAGCATAGCTGGCCTCCAACCCCTGCTTCATTCAATTTCAGCTGTGGGCTGATGGTTTCCCCTCCTCCTGCCAAACAACTGCTGGGGGAGGGGCACTAGTATCTCAGCAGCCAGTCTAGGACTCAGCAGCAGCTTGTCCTCCCCTTGCCCGGGGGTTTCTGATGAAACTCAGCAGCAGCAGCAGAATTTCAGAAGAACCGCGGGCCAATCTGGCTACGTGGTGGGGGGGAAGGGGGGGGGAATGAGACATGACCCGGCCAGCGCTGCAGCAGAGGTAGGGCCCAGCCTGGCCTGTGACCTGTTGAAGATCTGGAAGTAAGAGAACTTTTCCCAGGCTTGCCCGTCTTTAAAATGTGAATCTCACAGAGGCAGATCTAGCTTTCTTAATGGTTTAATAGGTTGTAAATTCTCAGAGCTAGTCAGCAACTGGTTTTGCTAGGCACAGAGGAAGCTCTTAACAGCTTCTCTCAGAAAAAATCACTTCTGTGGTTGGCTCCAATGCAAAACCAGCACAGTTCCATACACAATTTTCCACTTGGGACCCCATTGTCCCTGTTCCTTTAGTAACACAATCTTCTCAGCTATCATTCTTGCACCAGTAATATCCTTGTTACAGTCTTTCATCAAAGCGGTCAGAGTGAGCAGACATGATGTCTTCACTTTTGTTCTTGGCTTGAGTTTATCTCTCTCACAGCTTCCACTGTACTAGGGCCAGGACGTCTGTGGCGCTACCCAGCTCAGCTTCTGTAGCTGTCTGATCTTCCACAGAAAACAACTAGGAGATTGAGATAAGGCAGTTTATTACAGTGAAAGAAAGAAACAAGTGAGAGTTTGTGTGGGCATAAGAGGAGGGAAAAGTCAGTCTCTATTTCCCATCAGTGAGCAATGTTCAGACACTTCCCAGGAGGCAGGGCTGCAGCACATGTAGCGGTTGCTCCGGAAGGCAAACACTGTAGAATCATGATCATGAATGCCCCCCTTCCTCGTCTCTCCCTTAGCTTTTATATCTGAGCTGATGTCATATGGTATGGAATTTCCCTTTGGTTAATTTGGGTCAGCTGACCTGGTTGTGTCCCCTCCCAGGACCTTGCCCACTCCCGGCCCCCTTGATGGGGGGAAGGCATGTTAGAAGGACAGCGCTGCTCAGCAGTAGCTAAAACACTGGTGTGTTGTCAACACCCTTCCAGCTCCCAATGCAAAGCACAGCACTGTGAGGGCTGCTAAGGAAAAAAATGGACCCTATGTTTGTCAGACCCAATACAGAAATCATGCCTTAGGCAAGCTGGAGAAGTAGAACTCAGGTCTTGGTTACACTTTTCATTAGAAACAAGGCTGAAAAGAGCAGACTGGGCACCTTTTTGAGCTGTGATGGCTGCACCATGAGTTGGGTCTACCACATGGCTGGTGGGAAGGCAGCATGACTGAATGGACTTGGGTTTGGATGATCTGAGCTCTGACATTGCTGAAGATTGATGAAAACCTTCAATTCTCAGCTTCAGTTTTCCTCCTTTGAAATGAGTACAGCTCTACTTATCCTGTTGGTAAAATACTTTGTGAATCAGCTTTCACCCACCATCATCTTTAGAGCTGCCAGCAACCCCGGATTAGCAAGAACTAAGAAGGACTGTCTGAACATGTCTCTAGTCCTCAGAACAAAGTCCTAGGAGAAAATACTCCTCTTTGGGAAAATGAGAAATGTCTCTAGGTGTTACAGTCTTGTGCCTCATCTTCTTCAGGTGATGCCTTAAGTTTTAGCTTTCATATTTTTCAGATTCTGTACTGCATTAGTACATCATTCTGAACTTCATATAGAGTGTTAGTAAGTTCTCTTTACAGTTTAGTTAGACAAAACAATCCTTTTCCAGCCTGAGAACCAAGGACACCATTGTAGCTTCAAGCCCCAAAAGTATAAACAAAAGCAAATTGGGGGGAGCAATTGGGAGAATGTGACTTCATTACCTGAAGTTGTAATTGGACAATTAACCCCAATATGCAAATGGACCAAAACTTATAAAAGTGTGAAAATTGGTGACCCATCATCCATCTTGGGTGTAGCCTCAGCCCAGCTCTTGTACTGCCCAAGGTGTATCCTTTGAAGGCCTTAGGTCAATTCTTGTTTCTCCTGCTCCTGGGAGCCCACATCCCCTGCATTCACCTTCCTGCACGTTCTATTCTCTCCCACACATCTTCTAATGATGCTTTTTCTGGCTGTATTTGGTTTGTATGGCCTGGATTTGGTAGTGGGGGGGCTACAGGGGTGGGTTCTGGGAGAAGCTGCTAGAAGTTTCCACCATGTCTGGCAGAGCCAATCTTTGGTGGCTTCAAACACAGATGTGCTGCTGGTCAAGGCTGGGCCAATAAGAAATGGTGGTAATGCCTTTGTGATAACGTATTTAAGAAGAAAGAAAAGAAAAGTGATTGCACAGTTGTAATTGTGGCCAGAGAAGAGCAGGGTGAGAACATGTGAGGGAAACAACTCTGCAGACACCAAGGTCAGTGAAGAAGGAGGGGGAGGGGGAGGACATGCTCCAGGCATCGGAGCCAAGATTCCTCTGCAGCCCATGGTGAGGACCATGGTGAAGCAGCTGTTCCCCTGCAACCCATGGAGGTCCATGGGGGATACAGAGATCCACCTACAGCCTGTGGACAAGCCCCACGCTGGAGAATATGGATGCCTGAGAGGAGGCTGTGATACTGTGGGAAGTCTGTGGAGAGAGGAATCCCCACTGGAGCTGTCTGTCCTTGAAGGACTGCACCCTGTGGAAGATTGACCCATGTGGCAGCAGTTTTGGGGGAACTGTTGCCCGTGGGATGGACTCACATTGCAGCAGCTTGCAGAGAGCTGTTGCTCAGAGGATGGATGTTGCGGTGTGATGTCATGGTTTGCCTCACATACCCCGGGTTTCTCCCTGAAGATTTCTTCCCCAGGTGTGTCAGGCACTTCTCCCTTCCCCTCCCTTGCCCCCTGCTGAGTGCTGTCTGTCAGCCCTGGCATTCCAGAAGGACATTGAGTGATTGACAGAATTCAAAAGATGCCCTCCACCCCTGGAGGGACATTGGGCCATCCAGGTGTCATTTGTCCCTTGAGACTTCCCCTCCCGTACCTGGTTGGTGGTCCCCCGTGTTCCTTCTCTCCCCCTCTCCCCCAGGTAAAAAGGCGAGCAACCACATGGTTTGGGAGTTCTGTTGGAGCTGTTGCTGGGTTCAGAGGCCTGTGGGCCAAGAATAAAGCTCTGGATGGAAACCCTCCATCAGAACTTCCTTTTCCTTCACCATTGCCTTAAAGCTTCTCTGCCAAGGTAAACCTGAGCTCCTGCATGCCTGGACTTGTCTGCATGCACCCAGCTGCAGCATCCAGCTAGCCAAAGGTGTCTCTGAGGTGAAATCACCACAGTTGCCGCCTTTTGGTCAAGCAGCAAGGGCCAGACAAGCTCAGGCACGTCCTGTCTGGCTATATTGGTAATTATTCCAATAGAGGGACTCACATTGAAGTTCATGGAGAACTTTCTCCCATGGGACCCCACAGTGGTGCAGGGGAACAACTCCTCTCCCTGAGCAGCGGGAGAAATAACACATGATGAACTCACCATAACCCTCATTCCTTGTCTCCCTGTGCCACTCAGGTAGGAGGTAGAGCGGGGAAGGATGGAGGGGTGGGAGGAAGGTGTTTGTAAGGGCTTATTTTATTTCTCATTATTCTGATCTAAATTGGTTTGCAATAAATTCAATTACTATCTCTAATTTAAGACTGTTTTTCTCATGATGGTATTTGGTGAGTGATCTGTCCCATTCCTTATCTCAACCCATGAATGCTTCATTATATTTTTTCTCCCCTGCCCTGCTGTGGATGGAAGTGATAGAGCAGCTTTGGTGGGTGCCTGGCATCCAGCCAGCATTAACCCACTACAGTCTTTGGACTTACCTGCTGGTGTGGAGATCCTCCCTTTCTCTCCAAATCTTCACTCATCTCCACCTATCAGCAGAGGTACCCCAAACAGGAAGGAGGGTTGGCAGCAAACAGTACTCCAGCATCCATAAAGCATGGGTGAGGTTGGAACATATGCATAATTTTGTTTATACATGATGTGCAATGGAGAAACCATCAGGGTTGCTCAGACTCCATTCCTTCAAGGAGAAGGACTCCCACACCTACCTCTACCAAGGAGATGTGATGTCTCAGAGCACCTGAGTCCTTCATTCTCTTTTTCCCACTGGGCTTCTTCACACTATGAAATGATATTCCTTAACTACAAGTTTCCACATGCTAGCAGGTCAGGCTGAGCAATGACAAGAGACTATGATTTATCCTTGGTCTGCTAAGAAAATAAACAAGCTTATCTTGACATGGGCTTTGCTTCTTATCACATTTCTTTGGTAAAAATATGCCTGGCTGAAGTCCTCCCCTTCCTTCCCCAGGAGCAGCTGAGGGCTGTTACCCCAATTTAGACCCTTTTGCCTTCCCAATAAAGTGGCTGAGGAGGAAAGAGAAACATTTTCATTCCCTGCTTCCTGCAAAAGCTGTTAGAAGATAAGAACTTGACATGCTCTTTCTTTTGAAAGGAGAAGAAAAAAGAAAAGTATTGATAGTGGCGCCCTGGAAAATGCTAAGATAAACTCTGAAATGTTAAGCCTTGTGTTTTATCTGCATAAGTAGTAGTAATTAAAATAATTATTGTATAATCATAAGAAGAACAATGAGAAACTGTATGTTCCTAGTCTAAGGCGGCTATGCTTGGCTGAAATCTATAGAACAATGTAAGTTTAATAATTAACATGAAAGTTATATAAGGATAGAATATAAAAACATGTTCATACCAAACCTATGTCGGAGTCAGATTTAGGTTTGTACCCCTGACACCCAGAGCTCTTCAATAAAAGCACCTGCATATAATAATTTCTTGTGATTATGTGTTCCTGAATGCTAACATTTTGGCGACCCAGGTGGGACCCTGTGAGTGCTGCTGAGCGAGTTCGCGACTCGATCACGCTCCAGCCGGCACCGAGGGATTCTCGGGGAGCCCATCGACTGCGACCACCTCTGCCACTCACAACGTCTCCGGGAGAGAGGTAAGGTGCTTTTATTTTGGTTCGGGTGCCTGCCAGTAAGACGCAGCGAAAGCTACGCTTGGTTGGGCTAAGGAATTCCTGGTGGTATTGCCTAGGCGCCGTTCCGTAAGACAATCACGAAAGCGTTGCTGGTTCGGCTTTGGTATTTTTGGTTGGAGAAGATCAAAGGGATTTTGGGCAGCAATGCCTCTATTCCACAAACCTCCTCATTTGGGGTGCTTAATAGCACATTGGAAACAGGGTAATTTTGGGAAGAATTATGTAAAGCTAAGTTGATTAATAACTGTAATACATGGTGGCCAGAATGTGTCTTGGAGAATGGCGAAAAATAGCCAAAATACGGGACTTTGCAATATAACAGTATTTCACAGTTAATGTCGTTTCGTAAGCAAGAAGGAAAAAAAAAAATAAGAAAAAAAAGAAAAAGAAAAAAACAAGAAAAAAAAAACAACAATGGATGAGGTTTCGTATATTGATTTGTTTTTCTATTTATGGAGAAAGCCAGAATGGCGGGATGAATGTAGATTAATGGTGGTTAGAGCTTCTGCAAGTGATAAGTGTGGAGTTTGCGAGAAACATTGTCTAAAACAGTTGGCGTTGAATAGGGAAAATTATACAGATATTGATTTACAGGTAGCTCCAATAAAACTAAGAGAACCTAACCCTATCCCACCTGCTTTATCTGTCCCTATTCCACTGCCTGCCCCTACCTCACCAGATCCTGAACCTGTCTCATCTAGTACGCCTTTCTCTCTTTATCCTCCTCTCCCATCTACACTTGATTCCTCTTCCTCGGAAGGTGAGCAAAACCTAACTGTGATAGAAAAGAGGGGGAGGGATGCAAGTGAAAAAGATAGCAATAGTAATGAATCAGCGACCCCAGTAGCCCACAGAACCTGAAGCCGGTCAAAGCTTGCCCTGGTTGTGGAAAGAAAAGACATAGGCAGACAAAACCGGACTGTGATTGCTCCCTTGCGATAAGGTGTAGAAGGGCCAGTGTTTGTAAAATTGCCTTTTTCTCCTGCAGATTTAATTATTTAGAAACAGTCAGCTGGAACTTATAGAAAAAATCCTGATAAGGTGGCACGAGTAGTAAAAATAGTTATGAAAACTCAGAATCCTGAAGGTAGCCTGGAAAGTATCTAATAATCGTGAGCGAGAAGCTAGTAAAAGGCAGCAGCACAATCTTTGGCAGTAATACAAGGAAAAGAGAACCCAAATTTCAGGAGATGTGGCAAAGGTAGTTGTGGTAGAGGACCAGTTATGCAAGGGTGAAGCCTAAATCAATGTGTGTATTGCAAGCGGGAGGGGCATTGGAAACTAGAGTGCCCAGACAGGTTTCACCAGGGCAATCAGTTCCAGCAGGAAAACGTTACCAAGGCGATGATGTTAGGAGAATATAGCAGCTGATTAGACATAGAATTTGTAAAATAGGTTAGGACATAATATTTCCAGTAAAGGAACCAAATAGTGAATATAGATTAGTGAAGGATTTAAAAGCAATAAATAAAATAAAAAAGGACATTTATCCAGTGGTAAAAAATCCCTACACATTGCTAACATCTGTAAAAGAGATATACAAATGGTTTACTGTAATTGATTTAAAAGATGCCTTTTTCTGCATCCCCCTTGACAAAGAAAGTAAGAAACAGTTTGCCTTTGAGTGGCAAATCCCAGGGAACGGAAGAAAGACCCAACTCACCTGGACACGACAAAGGACAGGAACTCACCGACCCTATTTGGAAACCAACTGGCAAAGGAACTGGAGATTTGGAATGAAAATGGGCAAGTACCAAGAGACCAATACCTATTGTTTCAGTATGTTAATGATATACTAATAGCTACAGAAGAAAAAGTGACTGGTATAAAATATCCTCTGAGATTTTAAATTCACTGGGAATGGGAGGTTATAACGTATGCAGAGAAAAGGCACAAATTGCCCAACACACTGTGATCTACCTGGGATGTGAAATTTCACAAGGGCAACGAAAACTAGGTAGTAACCGTAACCAAGCTATTTGTGCTATTCCAGAGCCCCAGAACTTACACGAGCTGCAAGTCTTCCTCGAACGGCAGGATGGTGTCGCTTGTGGATCATGGACTATGGACTGATTGTGAAACCCCTGTATGAAGCTCAGAAGACACAGCCATTCACCTGGGGCAAGCTACAGAAAGAAGCCTTCCTAAAAACTAAAAATAAGCACTGACAACTGCTCCAGCATTAGGGTTACCTGATCTGTCTAAAGATTTTTAGCTGTTTGTACATGAAAAGCTACGCCTGGCACTGAGAGTACTGACCCAACGTCTGGGAAGCTGGAAAAGGCCGGTGGGCTACTTTTCCAACCAACTTGACAACATAAGTGCCAGGTGGCCTCCATGTCTGTGGGCAGTCGTAGGCACTGTGATGCTGATACAAGAAGCCAGGAAGCTTACTATGGGAAGACAGATAGATGTCTATGTACCACACATGGTAACCACTTTCTTAGAACAGAAGGGGGGCCATTGGCTATCTCCAAGCAGGATGATAAAATTCCAGTTAGTCCTGACTGAGCAGGATGATGTCACATTAAAAACAACTAACCTTTTGAATCCAGCTTTGTTCCTACGTACCACAACTGAAGGCAGCCCATTGGAACACGACTATGTAGAGGTAATAGAGTACACCTATTCAGCCAGAGAAAACTTGAAAGACGTCCTGCTAGAGCAACCGGAGTTGGAGCTATTTACAGATGGGAGCAGCTTCGTGGAAAACGGAACCAGATACCCTGGATATGTGGTAACAACAGTCAGCACAGTAGTGAAGGCAAAGGCATTACCACCAAATAGATCTGCCCAGAAGGCAGAACTGGTTGCTCTAACCAGAGCACTAGAATTAAGTGAAGGGGAAAAGGTAAATATATGGACTGACTCAAAATATGCTTTTGGGGTGGTGCATGTACACGGAGCACTGTGGAAAGAAAGAGGATTATTGTCTTCTCGAGGTTCACACATTAAACACCAAGGTGCAGTCCTACAATTGATAAAAGCAATACAAAAACCTGAGCAAGTGGCAATTATACATTGTAAAGCACACCAATCAGGAAATTCCAAAATCTGTGAAGGAAATTGAAAGGCAGACTGGGCAGCCTGAGAGGTTGCTCGAGAGGTGCAAACAACAATGGCATTGATACCTTCAAAGCTCAATATATCCCAATTTAATCTGCCTCCAAAACCAAGATATTCAGTAGAAGATGAGAGACTGGCGCGTTTACTAAATGCACAAAAGAACTCGGAAAGATGGTATTTGACTGCACAAGGACAAATAGTGGTACCCCCCTTGATAATTAGAGAAGTTCTACAAATTAAACATAACGAATGTCATTGGGGTGCAGAGGCATTGGTAAAATTGCTAAAGCAGAGTTTAATTTCAGTACGGATGTTACCAATGGCAAAATCAGTCATGTCGAAATGTGATATCTGCTTGAAAAACAACCCAGTGGCTAAGCGACAGGCACAGCTAGGAAGAATTCAGATAGGAATAGAGCCAGGAGACTATTGGCATGTAGATTTCATAGAATTGCCAAGAACTCAAGGATACAAATACTTGTTAGTAGGGATTGACACATTTTCTGGATGGCCAGAAGCCCTTCCCTGTCGTGTCGCCCTGATTTTGTAAAACCTTGTAAAGCCTTCTGATGTTTATATTCTTTCAACAAACTTTCTCACACACAATTCTGTAAATAACCTATGTTTTGCATTCTTTCATGGAGGTGGAGAGAATTGATGGACCCTTGGTCTGTCCAGTGGCATTGGAGAGGCGGCACTGTCACCCTCCAATCCACTGTCACCTTTGGAAAACTATAAATGTTGGAGTCAGAAAATAAAGGTCCTCTTTTTTTGTTCCCCTCAAGAGCAGCAGTGTCTGTGTCATCATTTCGTGCCTTATCTCAACATCTGGTGAACCCCTTCGTGTGAATTTGAGACCTCGAGTGTCGTGCGGCCTTGCTGGGTGAGGTTGTATCCTTTCCCCCCCTTGTTTGCCTGGCGTTGCCTGCTGCTCTTCTGAGAGATGGCAGCCTCTGTGAGTTCCTCGGATGATTCTGTTCTTTTAGACCTCTGGAAAATTCTCCTCGACCGGAGGGGAGTTTCCCTTTCCTGGAGTGAGTTTGAGAGTCTGTTTCTGTGAGCCAGAGAGCAAGGGTTTTTTTCGGACCCTTTGGAGGCGCTCTCTAGGGAAGCATGGTCTCGCGTGGGGGATCGTCTCATGGTTGCTCTCCTTGATGATTGTTCGGTGTATGTGAGATCGCTGATGGTGCACTGGCAGAAGTTGAGTGACGTTTGGCGGGGGTCTCCTCGTTATAGCTCTCGGGGTTCCCTAGGGACCCCTTCTGTCTTGGATGTGGAGGAGGGGGAGTCTGATCTTCTGTATGACGCAGGACCCTCTCCTCCACCCCGAGGGGGAGAGCTGGGGGGCAGCTCCGCCTCGGAGGGCGATGTCTGTTCCCCCGGGATGGATTGGGCTCCTGGCCAGCTGGTCCCGAGCCCGGCGGGGGGTGCCCCGCGGGCATCTGGGGGTTCGGTGGAGCCGGGGGGCCGCCCTCGCCCCGCCCCGCCCCGCACGGCCGGCGGGACAGAGGGGGACCCTCCCTCCCTGTGTGCCTTCTGGCGCTTGGGGACGGCGGGCAGTCACAGGCCCCGCTACTGCCTCTGTTTGACTCTGATTTCGTGACGACTCTGTGTCCGCACTGTGGCGTATCCACCAAGTACCCCCTGGCTGCGGTAAGGACGGCTTCGCCTCCCCCTGGGTCCGGCTTCTCGGAGGGGGAGGCGGTTTCTCCTGTCCCTGGGCAAGCGCAGTCCGTGGCCGCAGCCTGGGGCGGGCCGTCCGTCGCTCCTCCGGCGGGCCCAGCCCCCGCAGTAGGGCAGCCCGCCCCGCCCGGCAGAGGTGGTACCCGCTGCCGCCCCTCGCGGCACGGGTCTGGCGCTCATCGGGGCTTTGCCAGCCCCCTTTGTGCCGGCCTGCTCTGACGTGACTCCATGGGCCGTGCCCCTCTCGGCACCCGGCCCCGCCCCCGTGTCGGGGGAGGGGGGCTCCACGCCGGTTTCCCGATCCGTGCCGGCGCCCGCGCCTGCCCCCCCCACGGAGCCCTCTGCTGGGGCTGCGTCGCGGCAGGGCGCTGAGGTGTTTCAATTTAGCGCGTCTACCGACGCTGCCGGCGGGAGGCCAGTGACTCCTCGGGGCCGTGGTCACTCCTCGTTGGCTTTGTGGACGCTTCCTTCATGTCAGGTGACGGTGTGTCCGAAGGAACCTAACCGTTTCTGGCAGGAAGTTAAAGCTAAGACTGACGAGATGTGTGATCCTGCATCCCCACGGCAGCTGCGGGATTGAGGGGGAGTCTCCTCTGGCTCTGCTGATGCTGCAGGAGATTCAGGGCCTGGCGCTGTCGGGCTGGCTCCCAGCCCAGCATCTTCTTTTGTCCCTGTGATGCCCACAGGACAGGATGTGGCAGGTGCTGCAGCTTCGTCAGAAAGTCTCCAGGCCTTCCCTGTGATCAGGGGTGTTACTCACAACACCCATCAACCTATTTTGTTTAAGGTAGAGCAGGAACTTTGCGATGCGGTTGCTAAGCATGGTCTGGGGTCTGTGGAAGTTATGCACATTCTCCGGAGAATTACCGCGGACGTGCTGACACCTCACGACATCCGCAAGCTGGGCCATGCTCTTTTTAACCCTGTGCAATTTGTGGTTTTTGACGCCAAGTGGACTCGCCTGGCAGCTGAAGCGGTGCAGCAGAATGCTGCGCTGGGGGCGCAGGACCCCCGGCGTGCGGTTGTCGCTGACATGCTGTTGGGCACGGGGCATTTTAGTGATGTTCAGGGGCAGGTTGGCTATGATCCTCTTGTGCTTCAACAGGCCCACGAGCTGGGCGTGGCGGCACTGATTCAGGCTGTGGAGGTGGCTGCTCCGCAGGCGCCGTATGAGACCATTCGCCAAAGGGCTGATGAGCCGTTCATGGACTATGCAACGCGGCTGTCTGCAGCTCTGGAGAGGCAGGTGTCTGATGCTATGACAAGGGATCGCCTCCTTTCGAACATGTTAAAACTTAACAGCAATGAGGCTTGTAGGAGGGTCATAGCGGCTCTGCCTGCGACTGCTACTATCGCAGACATAGCAGAGGCCTGTTCGAATTTCAACCTTGTGAGGCCAAAGTTGGGTGCCGTGGCTACTGCTGTGCAGCCAGTCTGGGCGGCGCCGCAGAGCCAGTGGCCGCAGCAGGGGAATGCGCGGAATGGCAAGAAGCGGGGGAAGAAGGCGCAGAAGGCCAAATATCCCATGTTTTTATGTGGTCGGTGTGGACGGCCTGGTCACATGTCCAATGCTTGCAAGGCGACGGCTCATGTTAATGGCCAGGCTTTGCCGGGTTCGGGAAACTGGAAGCGGAGCGCCCCGGGGAGATGCGCTCCGACACAAGTCTCTCTCCAGACCCCGGAGCCGATGGAGGTCTGCTCTGCCGGCTTGCGGCCAGCACCCGCGGATCAGCAGGTGTGGATGTCTGCACCGCAGCAACTGTTGTCTTAGAATCTTGTCGGATACACAAGATTCCCCTGGATGCTTTTGGTCCCTTGGGTGGAGGCATGAGTGCTCTCCTGATGGGGAGGTCTAGCGCCACCATTCAGGGCATCATTGTGCACCTGGGGCTCATTGATGCAGACTTCACAGGGCAGATTTGTGCCATGGTTTCCACACCCACCCCCCCGTCACAATCCCAAAAGGGACGCGCATTGCTCAACTTGTGCCTTTTAAGTCCTCTGTTCGCAGGACGGCTGACCGGTCACGTGGTGTGGGCGGCTTTGGATCCACTGGGTCGCCTCAAGTTCACTGGACCACCGTCCTGTCCAAGGACCGTCCCGAGATGCTGTGCACCCTGTCCAACCCTGGTGCGACGCCGTCGGACATCCGCCTCCGCGGACTTCTTGACAGTGGGGCTGATGTCACGATTCTCTCCCTTGCTGCCTGGCCCCCGGAGTGGCCCCTGGATCCGGTGGAGACGCCTGTCACAGGACTGGGAGGGACGGCGCAATGTTTCGTGAGCCAGCGGCCCGTGCTGGTCGCAAACCCGGAGGGACAGACGGCCTGGGTTAGGCCTCATGTTACCTCTACCCCTGCTAACCTCTGGGGGAGGGATGTTCTGTCCGCCTGGGGGGTGCGCATCGGGACGGGTTTTTGATGGGGGCCACTGCGACGAAGGGCGCAGACTGTTCTACGCCTCCTATACGGTGGCTGGTAGACAAACCTGTTTGGGAGAACCAGTGGCCCCTCCCTCATGAAAAATTGGTCGCCCTTCGAAATCTGGTGCAGGAGCAGTTGGACCAGGGTCATCTGGAGCCTTCTACCAGTCCCTGGAACACTCCTGTCTTCTGCATCAAAAAGAAATCTGGGAAATGGAGGTTGTTGCAAGACCTCCGAAAGGTCAATGCCGTGATGGAAGGCATGGGAACGTTGCAGGTGGGCATGCCATCGCCTACCATGCTTCCCGCGGACTGGCCGATCCTCATTGTGGATCTGAAGGATTGTTTCTTTACAATTCCTTTGCATCCCAATGACAGGCCGAAATTTGCCTTCACGGTGCCAGCAATTAACAACGCTGAGCCGGCACAGAGATATCAATGGAGGACGCTGCCCCAGGGCATGCGCAATTCCCCAGCCATATGCCAATGGTATGTGGCCCAGGCCTTGTCTGGAGTTCGCAAGCAGTTTCCTGATGCACGTCTGTATCATTATATGGACGACATTTTGGTGGCTGCGTCCACCCAGGATGAGCTGCTGAGGATTCAGCCTCGGTTGCCGGATGCTTTGCATGCTCATGGGCTGCAAGTGGCTCCAGAAAAGGTTCAACAACAACCACCTTGGAAGTATTTGGGCGTCAAAATTCTGGAACAGACAATTTGTCACCAAGAGGTGCAATTTGTGCATTCTGTGAAGACACTGAATGATGCTCAGAAATTGGTAGGTGTCATCACTTGGTTGCGTCCATATTTGGGACTGACCAATGCACAGCTGTCTCCACTGTATGATTTGTTGAAAGGAGACAATGATCTAAAGTCACCTCGCACATTGACCCCTGAGGCGCAAAAGGCTCTGGAGGTGGTTCAGCAAGCTGTTTCGGCTTGCCAAGTTCATCGCATTGATCCCTCCGTTGATGTCACTGTGTTCCTCACCACTCCAGATTCGGATCCCACAGGTATCATTGGCCAGTGGAGTGACAAATGGTCTGATTCCTTGCACATCTCGGAATGGGTTTTCCTGCCCCATCAGCCGCAGAAGACGGCAACTGCATTGTTTGAGCTAATCGCTCGCTTGATAATCAAATGCCGGCAACGGTGTTTGCAATTGATGGGTGCGGATCCCGCAAAGATTGTACTCCCGGTGCAACGGGAGGATTTTGACTGGAGCTTTGCAAACAGTGTGTCCCTGCAGAGTGCTCTGGAAAACTTTTCAGGGCAGATCACTTATCATCTGCCCAGCCATAAGCTGTTGCATGTGGCGAAATTCACACAAATGTCTTTGCGGCCCAAAAATAGTCAGGAACCCGTGCAAGGACCCACCGTCTTCACTGACGGTTCCGGGAGGACCGGAAAGGCCATTGTTACCTGGAAGGATGGATCTGAGTGGCAGGTTTTGGAAGGTCATGAGGATGGATCAGCCCAATTGGTTGAACTGAGGGCTGCTGTCATGGCATTTGAGAAATTTTCCCAGGAGCCTTTCAACTTGGTCACGGATTCCGCCTATGTGGCCGACATCGCGCAGCGATTGGGTCATTCGGTTTTGAAGGAGGTCAGTAATCCTGCCTTGTTTCATTTGCTGAAGACCTTGTGGCATGCCATTCAGGCTCGGGTTCATCCCTTCTATGTTCTGCATGTGAGGAGTCACACCTCTTTGCCAGGCTTTATAGTGGAAGGTAACGCGAGGGCTGACAAGTTGGCTAACCCAGCGTGGGTAGCACCTCAGCCTGATACACTCGCGCAGGCCAAGGCATCACATGGGTTTTTCCACCAAAACGCACATACCCTGCAGAAGCAGTTTCAGCTGACGCCAACTGAGGCTCGTGACATTGTTGAGTCGTGTGACGACTGCCACGCGCTTGCTCCGCCTTTGCCGGCAGGGGTAAACCCCAGAGGCCTTAGGGCCTTGGAGCTTTGGCAGACCGATGTCACCCAGATTGCCGAGTTTGGCCGGCTCAAGTATGTGCATGTCACGGTGGACACGTTCTCCTCTGCGATGTGGGCTTCTGCTCACACTGGAGAAAAGGCCCGTGATGTCATTGCCCACTGGAGGCAGGCCTTTGCCGTTCTGGGCATACCTTCTGCTGTGAAGACCGACAATGGTCCTGCTTACGCATCACAGAAGGTGCGGCAGTTCCTGCAGTTGTGGGGTGTCTCACACAAGTTTGGTATCCCTCATTCTCCAACCGGTCAAGCTATTGTAGAACGCGCTCATGGTACTCTGAAGCGGGTTCTTCAAAAACAAAAACGGGGAATGCAGGGTGAAACCCCGCACAGTCGGTTGGCAAAAGCTTTGTACACAATCAATCATCTCACTGTGCCGCAGAACTCAAATAACCCTGTCATTTTGAACCATCATCTCTCGTTGCAGGCTGCGGATGAGGCACTTCAGCCTCGAGCGAAGGTTCAGGTGCGGAATTTAGTCACCAAACAGTGGGAAGGTCCCTATGACCTTATCGCTTCGGGGCGCGGGTATGCTTGTGTATCCACAGATACTGGGGTACGCTGGGTACCTTCGAAGTGTGTTCGCCCTGACCTGCGACCGCAGAGACAGAATCCGGCCGACGGGCAACATGGAGACCGTGACCAACCTGAAAGGCATCAAGCGGGTGACTCATCGAGTGATGACTCGGATGCAGACGACGCGAGTGATCGCTCTGATGACTCCTCCGCAAATGGACACTGAACATTGTTCATGTTGTTTTTCACATTGTTCATTTTCTTTTTCGTTTTTTCTTTTTTAGACAGAAAAGGGTGAGATGTCGCCCTGATTTTGTAAAACTTTGTAAAGCCTTCTGATGTTTATATTCTCTCAACAAACTTTCTCACACACAATTCTGTAAATAACCTATGTTTTGCATTCTTTTATGGAGGTGGAGAGAATTGATGGACCCTTGGTCTGTCCAGTGGCATTGGAGAGGTGGCACTGTCACCCTCCAATCCACTGTCACCTTTGGAAAACTATAAATGTTGGAGTCAGAAAATAAAGGTCCTCTTTTTTTGTTCCCCTCAAGAGCAGCAGTGTCTGTCATCATTTCGTGCCTTATCTCAACACTGTCGCACAAACCAAGCAAAGAAAACAGTTAAGTCGTTACTACAGGAAATTATTCCCAGGTTCTGGGTACCCCTAGGGATATCATCAGATAGGGGGCCCCATTTCATAGCTACAGTATTAAAAGAAGTAAGTAGATTGCTGGGGATAGCTTGGGACCTCCACAAACCATGGAGACCCCAGTCAAGTGGACAGGTAGAGAGGATGAATCAGACACTAAAAAGGCAAATCAGTAAAATATGCCAGGAAACCAAGCTGCAGTGGCCCCAGGCTTTGCCAATAGCACTGTTGAGGATTAGGATAAAACCTAGGAGAGGGACGTCAGTCAGTCCTTATGAGATATTGTATGGGAAACCATATGAATCTCCTGAGCCTAACCCTAATGTACACATTACAAGAAAACAGGAAGTGTATAATTATGTTCTGTCTCTTGGGAAAACTTTAGCATGGCTCCGGAGCATCGTCGTGTGGAATAGACCAATAACTCTTGAGAACCCAGTTCATAACATACTTCCAGGAGACGAGGTGTGCATTAAAAACTGGAACGAAGAACCACTGAAAGAAAAGTGGAGTGGACCCTATCAGGTACTGCTGAGCAGCTTTACAGCAGTGAAAGTAGCTGGCATGGTCCCCTGGATTCACTATACTTGAGTGAACAAAGTCCATCCTGAAACACAGACTGTGTAAACTGTGGAACCAAGACTGCAGATAAGATGTCTTTAATTACTTTGAGAATGCTATTAGTAATTGTGCTAATGTTATGGTCATTAATGTCTTTGGGATGTGGGATGCAAAAAGATCAACTAACCACTCTTCATTCTAGAATGAAGAGAGAGGCAGAAACACAGGTGATAAAAATTTCTAATGCAGTTCGAGCTGAGAATGTAATGATTGGATTACTGAAAGATTTTGCCAAAATACCAAAACACCAGTAGAATAACTGCCTGTCTGCCAATACCTAAGGCAGCAGGAGATTCAGTAAATTGGGGAATCA
>NC_066342.1:7945812-8083387 GCF_022539315.1 Serinus canaria | reverse complement strand
TCACCCTCCAATCCACTGTCACTTTTGGAAAACTATAAATATTGGGGTCAGAAAATAAACTTTCTCTTTTTGCTCTTCACCTTGGAGCAAGGTGTGCGTCTGGTTCTTTCGTGTCCGGTAGCGACAGAGCATACCCAAAACTCCCCTCTAAGTGGAAAGGGAGCTGCACTCTGGGATTCATACAGCCAGGATTTTTTCTTTTGCCAGGACCTGATGGGGATCAATTAGGGATACCAGTTTATGAGGATTTAAAAAGAAACAAAAGGGAGGTGATTGGAGGATTCCAAAAATGGGGAGATGAGGAATGGCCCCCTGAACGTATGCTAGAGACATATGGGCCAGCCACCTGGGCACAAGATGGGAGTTCGGGATATCAAACCCCAATTTATATGCTAAATCGTATTATAAGACTTCAAGCCGCTGTAGAGATTATTACAAACAGAACTGCTTGGGCAGTGGAATTAATATCAAGGCAACAAACCCAAACGAGAGCGGCTGTGTATCAGAATAGGTTGGCTTTGGATTATCTATTGGCTGAAGAAGGGGGTGATTGTGGAAAACTTAATACATCAGATTGTTGCTTAAAAATAGATGATAATGGGGATGCTGTCCTGGATATAGTCAACAATATCAGAAAAATTGCCCATGTACCAGTTCAAAAGTGGGAATCAATGCTAAATACTAGCTGGTGGGATAACATGCTAGGAATAAAATGGTGGAAAAAATTAGGCTTTTTCCTTTTATGCGCTACAGCTGGTCTAATATTTCTTCCTTGTTTGATCCTCTGTTTCATTCGGCTCATCACCAGTGTAGTCCAAGGCATGCAATTGGTGGCCATGGATCAAAAGTTGGCTACAACAAACATGGTGCAAAGGATTATGGTATTAAAGAAACAAAATAATATAGAAGACCCCTTCAGAGAAGCGAGACTGATCTGTGAAGAAAATGAGCGGCTGATGAAGGCTAGAAAGCCGTGAATACTGCTCAAGCCAAATTAGTTAGAAAAAGAAAGAGGGAGGATTGTGAAAAATGCATAATATATGGCTCTACGCAGAAATTTACTATATGTATTTTGCTGTATTAACATTTTAATAATATGATAAATGTAGTCGTGTAGTAAAAAGGTAACTTTTGTAGTTGGAATAGAATCTATGTTATGTAGGATTTTTTAGGACTTGCAGTGAGATAGCAGCCACAGGACACCTAAATCTTTCAGAGAAAAGGAATTTATTGTCCTCTTATCAGAAGAAAGGAACTTCCTCTCGCCTCGAAGGCGCTGTTGGGATTAAGAGGAAGAAGTTGACACTGACCAGACAGAATCCTGTGTTTGAATGGAATTTATGCATCATGTATGAAGTGTATGAATATGCAACAGGCTGTTGCTTTTAAGGGTTAATCCTTTGTTAACGGGTGTCCTTTTTCGGTCTTGTGCTGCCCAAAAAAACGTACCCGGACATCCATAACTCTTTGTTTTTGTTGTCTCATATTGTCCTAATCCCAATTGTCCAAATTTTTATTACTCTAATTGTATTACTATTTTTATAACCATTTTATTTCTATTAAACCTTTAAAATCTTAAAAAACAAGTGATTGGCGTTTTTCACAGGCAGGAACACCTTCCACTAGACCAGATTGCTCAAAGCCCTATCCAACCTGGCCTTGAACATTTCCAGGGAGCTCTATCTGGAGAGACAAGTTTTGTTTCTTAATTGATTTGAGTTTGTATGAATGAAACAGGCTCTTTTGCCAAGAAAGGTTGGACCAAATTATCCTTGAGGTCCCTTCCAACCTCGTATTCTATGATTCTATGATCCCTGACACTGCTGCAATCCTGAAGACCAAATAACACATTTGAAGGCTCCAAGTAGCTAAAATACTTCCAGCATATACAAGGAAGTTTCTGTTCCCCATCTTCAGCATTACATTATTATTCTTGCATGCCTTCTCCTTCTGCTGCCTGATTCCTGTGGAGTCAGAGTTTGGCAGAGGTGTTGAGAAACCACATCCATATAATATGTGGGAATATATTCTTCCCTATAATAATGGGAATATATGATTCCTCATAATATATAGGAATTATAGGAGGACATCTCAGAGCAGCAAAGGTCCTTTGTGTCACTGGGGGCACAATACCTCCACCAAGGACCAGACCAAGGAGCTCCTCCTTGGTCCCACTGGACTCGATAACTAACTCCACATCAAGCACATGTCCTTCAGACATATTTCCCCATCCCCCTCCCATCGTAGCATGATGTCCCTGACGTGGTGATAATTTGTATTGATTCTATGATTTTAGAAGGCTGATCAGTTGCTTTATTATACTATACCATACTATACTATACTATACTAATTAGGAAAAACTCATTGCTCTTGTAGACAGTCTGATACAGCTTTGACCAGATTGGTCAATTGAAATCTAAACACAATTACTAGTGGCTAATTAAGAAATCACCCTTTGGTAAACAAATCTCTATAACACATTCCACATGTTTACAACAACAGGTGTAGCAAGTAAAGATAATAATTGTTTATCATTCTTTTCTCTGATCTTTTCACAGCCTTCCCCAGGACAATGCCTGGGAAAGTTGTGCCGTGCTCTCTATGGCCAGAGAGCTGTGGCCACACCCTCCCTCCCTCCTCCTTACATCACAACCTATTTGAGAGAAGAACAGGGAACTGATTACCTCTCCTACCCCAGCAGCATCACATCCTATACCACATCCAACAACACCTCCAGTTTTGAACACTGGCACAGACAAAGCAAGCATCAACTTTTGAAACTGTTGCTCTGAGCTCCTATTGCAGTTCATGGCAGGTGAAATGTGGCAGCAGAGTTCATATAAAGTGTAGTCAGAACTGTATTTCTGCCTCTGAGCTATTAACCAGAGCAGCTGATATTTTCTTGGCTTTCTAAAGGTCTCATGCAATAGCTGGTCACATGGAGAAGAAATTATAGGAGTGCTTGTGACCCGGATAAGAATAGGTTCTCACTACAATGGCCCTCATATACCAATAGCCTATTCTTCCCAGCCCTTTTCTCACATTTGAGCTTTTGCCAGGAGCAGCCAAGCCCCCTGAGCAACCTGAGTCAGGTCCAGAACAATTGTTGAGACGAGAGGAGTTGGTCTTGTTCCTCTGCAGTTGTAGCACACAGCTTGTTCCAGCCATGGATGTTTACTACTCATGAGCTGGAGGTGCTTGCTGACACAGGTTATTCCTGTTCACCATCTGGCCTGAGGACACAGCAGAAAAATAATTCCTGGTGCATTCACCTGGGTGTTCAAAAAACTAACCTGAAGCCACACTTCTCCATGAAAGGACATGATTTATTAGACCATTTCTCATAGACCATTAGATCATATCTCTCAGAAACCCTCACCCTCAGCATCTCGTCATGCAGTAACAAATGGTACTGCATCCCTGCCTAGTGCCCTTTTCACAAACAGATGTTGTTCCTATCACTCCCATACACATCCTCCATCAGTTGAAGTCACCAGCAGCAGTGACATGGGGAGTGGATATGTGGACATTTTTCTTTTGGATTTGGGAGAGCATGGAGGAAAATCTTTTTTGGCAAAAAAAAAGAGGGTTTGTTTTGCATTTAAACCTTTTCCTCCTGTTTAGAGTAAGCCTAGTAGAATCCTCCTTTACTGAGTTTAAAGTTTAACTTTGGTTTAGCACATACTTAAATATTTTTATGTCTGCAGAATGGCACTTGCTGTTCTAGTGTGAGTCCTGGGGATTCTGGTTTCTATCCTAAATGGCATCAGCATTGCAAATAGAGAGGGCTCTGCTTAATTTCCCAAATACTGGTGTTTTATACAAGCAGAGACACCCCAAGACATCTGCATGAGTACAGGACCTCCAGTACCCACTATAAAAACCCAGTCCCAAATTTTAATGGCAGGGTCTTCTAACATATCCCTTCTCAGGCTGTATGTGTGGAGATTTCTCCCCTGAGTGGGGATTCCCCTCAAGATTACTCCTCAAGGATGAGTGAAAGAGATTTGCCTACCATCACTGGTATGGGTGAGTAACATCAATCTCTACTTAATAACTGGTTTTGCTAACTTTAATACAATTGCTTGAAAACAATTGCTTATATATATGTTAGCGTTCAGGAACACATAATCACGGAATGATTATATGCAGGTGCTTTTATTGAAGAGCTCTGGGTATCAGGTGTACAGACGTAAATCTGACTCTGACATGGGTTCGGGATGAACACGTTTTTATACCCTTATATAACTACATATTAATTATTAAACTTATATTGTTCTATTGTATACATTGATTTCATCCAAGCATGGAGTTTTGTAATTTCTATCAAAGCCCCCAACATAGTTTCTCATGATTCTTGTAACGATTAGCAAAAAATTATATCCAATTACCGAGCAATCATAACATCTAACAATCATATCATTTATCATAGTTATTAAATTATTATACAGGTTACAGGTGCAGCCTAACATTTTCCCAGGGCCTACCTTAACATTTTCCCAGGGCCTACCAGGCCTATCCTTCCTTTCTAACTCCCCTGAATATTCCATGATTTTAGAAACATTTTATCCCTATACTATCATATATATATATATATATATATATAGCTTCAATATTGCTTCATAGTGCACTACATTCTAATAGTTGTTACAGCTCCAATACCGTGTAGGAAATAATTCTGATTAAGATATTTTTGTCTAATCATTATCATAATAAATCAAATATATTTATATAAATATATCTGGTTTGCCATCCCTAATCCTGCAAGACAAAGCTGTATAAAGGTTCAATTACACCTATATAATCTTTTACACATAAATCATTGACAAAATCTGGGGCTAAGATTGGATCCAGCTGCACCCAGGCTCCTCTCTGAGAAGTTTAAAAATCAAGGGGATCCTTTCTGCACCTTGTGACTCAGTGGGAGGGCTTCTGTAACAAACTTTGTCTGAAGCTCCCACTCTGCCCTCAACAGTAGGCTCTTGGTCATCTGCTGGGATCTGGTGATGGGGGGGACTGGAAGGCGTCAGAGCTCCCCTGACCTTGGATAAGAGTGGGGATCTCAGCCCTGGCTTTGCTCTCTGATGTTGGCCTGGCCATGGGCAGACAGCTTGCAGCACCGGAGTTGTATTTTTGGTGATTTTTGGTTTCTCAACTGTTTTTCCAAGAAAGTAATTTGAAGATGGGGATTGGGGGAGTTGGACAAGAGGGTCAAACCCATCTAACAGCATCACTACTATACCATCCACAGCCTTATAATCCAGCTCTCTGCTATTTAAGTCTGACTGCAGCTATAACTGTAAGCTGTCTGTGTAGATACAGTTTATATCTTCACTGACAGCAGTTAATCAGTGTAGTATATGATGTAGATAATTAATGCTTTGGAAATTGTATAAAAATTATAAAGATCCAAGCATGCATCTGACCCCCATGGCCAGAAGCAGGGCTTTTCATTTTCAAAAGATTTCCTGGACTCTGCCCAGATAAAATCATGACCATTAATGAGTGAACGAGTCTTTCCTGGACAATCAGCGACCATTTCCGAAGAATGTCCAGAATATTTACTGAACAAAACCTGGGAGAGATTACATTGAAAAAGCTGCGACTCTTGGCTACAGCTGAAAGGAAGACAATTTTGAGGAGCCCAGACAGCCATCCAAACGAATGAACTGACTTTTGTCCGGGACTGCATCTGTATAGTTCCCGTTATACATATGTAGGAACTTACAGAAATCTTAGGTCATTTCTGCTCCAGGCAGAATAAACTGTATATAAGCTGGCTACCTGGAGCACTTGGTGCGACACTCTGGGGAGACGCTGACACTACATCGGTCTGTCCCAAGTTCACCCAGCATCAAAGTCCGGGGTTGACGCTGTCTTGGCTGTGGCGGTTTTATAATATTCTATTTTTTGGTTATTGATCTAATAAATTTATAAAATATTTTTTATAAATTTGGCTGCAGAATTGATCATTTATAACAATCAGCATAAAAAAAGCACTAATTTTCTTGCTCTCCTTCCCCAGCTGTAGGAACACAGCAGCAAGGTCACACTGAAGCCTAAAAGACTGGTCCCTTAATGCTTGGCTCCAGGTGTCCACATCCGTAAGGACCTCCTGGCCCTGGAAAGGACAAGAGGGCTCCCATCCTTCACAGGAACTTGCTGGCTTGACAGACAGTATTCAATCTCCCCTCTAGACCCTTCAGAGATGCTTCCCCGTCTTCTCCTTTTGCCAGGGAGCTGCTTGTGTGCTGCTTGTTGCATGCATGCTGCATCCTGGCAGATACTCTTTCTTTATTCAAAGAACTTGCTGGATACTCCTTGGGCTTTGCTTACTTGTCTTCATCTCTGCTTCCTTTCCTCTTGAAAGCTTCAGAGGAAGAAAATATTTCCTGGATTGCAATTATTAAAATATACCAATTTTATTGAGCATTTTGAATGCTCAGTTACTGCTGCAGTGAGCACATAGCTGGAGAAACATGCTTGAACAGAGGCATTGCATAAGGCACCTCATAAAGGCAAGGAAGAGTCTGCTGAAGGAGCTCAGGATAGGGGACAACATCAAGCGTCATCTGGTTTGGGAGTCTCAGCCGGGGGAGAGGCACTAAGTTGAAGAGTGCCATTCCTAAATTGAGGACTGCTATTCCTAAACCACAGCATTACCAAAGCCGCTCTGCCACTCTCCTCTGAAGTTGACAGTGTCCTGGTTTTGCATGGGAGACATTTATGGAAGTGATGCAAAGCTTTTAGCCACTAGAAAGTTGTACACTCCTCTGTGAAAAAACATGTGTTAAAGATGAAAGACACCCGGGAACTTCCTTTTTCTCTTCCGGCCGGTAAAGAGGTAACACGCACCGGCCCCCTGTCTCGGCCAGGCCGGGCAGCCCTTGCCATGGGGCCGGGCCGGGCCGGGCCATGGCTGCGATTTCTAACATCTTGCCGCTAGCCCAGGGACGAGGCAAGTCCACCAGCCCCCAGGAGCAGCCCCAGGCCGAGCTGGCTCAGCCAAGATTCTACCACTGCAACCACCGGGCAGGGGAGAGAAGCCACACACACACACACACACCCCCCCCCCCCCCCCGGCATGCTGCTGAGAGTTCTGGCCTGGCTGCCTGGCTGATTCAATCCTAGCTGCCTCCCCAGCCACAGTTCCTGCCATCTGTAGCACCCAGCCTCAGTGGGGTCAGCTTGACCATCTGCAGGCCCCAGGCGAGATGTTAACTCTTTCAGTGCTTCAATCCTCCCTCAAGTGAGAGAAAGAAACAAGATGCAAGCATGTAAAGGAGCAACATGAAGACATCCAGGTCAGTGAAGAAGAAGTCAAGTCCTAAGTGGAAGGGATGAGGAGATGCCTTGATCTTGGGTCTGAAATCCTCTTGTAAAGCTATGGAGAAAGACTCTTTTTCCTTATAACATATGAAGGTATGGGGAGATGAAAGTGTTCAAATTATAAATATCGAGCAAATGCCTCCATGCCAAAGTAAGCAGATGTTAAAGTAGCTGTGATCCTATGAGGAGTTTGAACAGAGAAGGATAAAAGGGTGATTAAAATCTTGTGCCCCCAGGAAGAGAAGAAGATCTCTGTTCTCAGGGATGAAGATGATTTTAGAGATAGATAATGAGAACTTTTGCCTTTGAACAGCTCATCTTTAAAACAGTACCCCATAAAATGGAAGGGACTTCATGATTGCAGATTTCCCCAGGCGGCTGCTATTCATGAGAGAGCCACAAGAGAACTGTTTTTTTCCTTGTGGAGAAGTCTCCATAACATTAACAAGAGGGACTTCTCTCCCTAAGTGAGCTGAAGAAAAACTATTTTAGAGGTGGTAAACAGACTGAAATTTTAGGGTTTGTTTCTTTACATTATCAGTGGGAAGAAAAGGTTGGGGGGGAGAAGTGTTCTGAAGGTTTTGTTCTCATTTTTATTACTCTATCTTTTAGTTACTGTTAATAATTTTTTTTATACCTTTTTAAAGTTTTGAGCCTGCTTTGCCTTTCTCTTAATCCTACCTCACAGCAGGAAGTGAGTGCACTGGTGATTGGCCAGCACTGAAACCCACCACACTCATTGGTGCACTGCCCAGGAAATCTCAAAATTGGTGAAATCTAAAATTGGTGAACCAAAACCACTACACGAAATTGGTGTTTCTTCCTGTTTCGAACTGAAACCACCACAGAGGGGAGAGAAAATAAAACAAAAGGTTCTTGAGTTAAGGACAAGGAGACTGTAGAGGCTCAGAGAAGTTGGCTTTAGTTACCACCCTTGAGGGTGAGTTCTCACAGAAATCAGCCACCAGATACCATCACAAGCAAAACAGAGTTGACCTGGGGATGTTAACTGAATTTATTACCAACCAAACTCAGAGCAAGACAATGAGAAGTAAAACAAATCTTAAAAATACCTTGTCCCCACCCCTCCCTCCTTTCTGAGCTCTACCTCTTCCCCCCCCCCCAGTGGTACAGGGACTCAGGGAGTGGGGCTTATAGTCAGTGTCATTTCTACTGCTGCTCAGGGAGGAGTCCTTCCCCTGCTCCAGCTTGGGGTCCATCCCATGGGAAGCAGTTCTTCACAAACTGCTTCAACATGGGTCCCTTTCAACTGGGTGCAGTCCTTCAAGAACAGGCTGCTCCAGAGTGGGTTCCTCACAGGGTCACAAGTCTTACCAGCAAACCTGCTCCAGCATGGGTGTTGTATTGCACTAAATAGTTTATTTAGTTGTTGTTGCACTGGTGATGGGCAATTTCTACTGAGCATGTTGGGTAAAGTAGATGGGTTTTCCCCCTCCCTCATCACATGGTCTCCCCCTCACACCCCCCCCTGTTAAACACACCTGGTCTGTCCCATAGGTAATTCGCCCCTACCCAGTGGCATCCCATTGGCTCCGGTTCTCTCTCCCCCACCCCCACCCCCACCCCCTAGGGTATAAAAACTCCTGTGTGAGCGTTCCAAGCCCTCTTTTTTACCTGGGTGACCCATCACCTGTGTCCTGCCCCAAGCCAATAAACAGGATACTTGCACCCACGTGGAGAAGAGCACCTCTCATCTTTTACTTTCGTCTATGCGGGTCCGTGTGGGCTAGAGTCTTAAGCTAGCCGGATTGGACTCATATAAGGCCCAGGAAAACCACGGATTACCGCACATGGGCTCCTCTCCAAAGGTCCGCAGGTCCCTACCAGGAACCTGTTCCAGCGCAGGCTTCCCATGGGGTCACAGCCTTCTTTTGAGCATTCACCTGCTCTGGCTTGGGTCTCCTACACAAGTTGTGGGTGGGTCTCTGCATCCCCCGTGGACCTCCATGGGCAGCAGGGGCACAGCTGCTTCACCATGGTCTTCACCATGGGCTGCAGAGAAATTTCTGCTCTGGTGCCTGAAGCACCTCCTCCCCCTCCTTCTCCACTGACCTTGGTATCTGCAGAGTTGTTCTTCTCACATATTCTTGTTCCTTTCTTCTCTGTTAGCAATTACATCTGCCCAATAACATTTTTTCCTTCTTAAATATGTCATTGCAGCGGCTTTACTGCCATCTCCAGTTGGCTTGGCCCTGGCTAGCAGCATGTCCATCCTGGAACCAGCTGGTATTGGCTCTGCTGGACATAGTGGAAGCTTCTAGAAGCTTCTCACAGAAGTTACTTCTTTAAGTCCCACCCTCTACCAAAACCTTACCATGCAAACCCAATACACAGGGGTTTGCACCTCCATTCCAATGCACAGGCACTTAGCTCACATGCAAAGCCTCAGATCAAGGCTAAGATTATGCCAAGAGTGAACCTTAAACACCAGGTTTGGAGATCATGCTATGAGGTTGGGACAGGGTACCACAGCCATGAGCTGGGACTATAGGGAGGAGGCGGAGGCAGTGGTCAGTGATGAGCTGTGAAGAAGTTACTAATGTATAGCAACCTCCTCCTTTTTTACAGCAGACTTTGCCCTTTGCCTGCTTGTGGGAGCACAGGGCTCTCCACTGCTTCACTGCAGAAATGGGGAAGCTGTCCCAGACTTAAGGGACTTCTAAACCACACTGAAAGATGAGTAAAACCACCTCCTACTTTTTTTTTTGCCAGGCTCATAAATTGGCCTTTTCTGAGCCCTATTCTCAGCCAGAGCAGCCTGCCTCTTTCTTTGCTCTCTAAAACTATGCATCTGTCCTGGTTCAGGGCAAATGTGGGAGAGAACGTCCAAAGGGGTTCCTCTAGAAAAGCAGATTCAATTGGCCCTTCTCCCAACCGGTTTGGGAGAAAATACCTCCTTAGAGAAAAGTGGAAAAAAGCTGTTTATTTAACAATAAAACCTAAACAATATTAAACAATAAAACCTCTTGCTGCTTTAAAAGAGATTGCAAACTCAGAAAAGTCTCTTCTTCGGGTTGCAGCTTGGCTCACTCAGTCTCTTATCAGTCCCTCCAGCACTGGAAATGTTGCCGCCCAGGCCCAGCCCAGTGGGGTACTTATCCCCATATCGTCAGCTTACTACAAAACTAATATATATTCTAACTCTACAAACACATACATTATACATTCAATGTACAGCTATATATAGACGATGGTAGTAACATTCAGCAAACAGGGGTATTTACACATAGTTCGGACCCAACAATCAGATTTCTTTGAGGTACACATCGTGTTCTTCCATCTTTCTGCATTATCTACTATGTGCAACTTGGTCTTTGAGCAAAAACAACTCTACGAATGTGTTTGTTTGTTTTCGAGGCAGAATTGATTTAAACTGTCTTTTCTAACAAACCTTTGACATGCACTACTGGGACTTTGTCTCCATTTACTCTATGCAAAGGCTCAGATTGGGCGGGGCCTATTGGGTTAGTAGAGCTTTGGGTGTTAACTAACCAGGTGGCTTTTGCCAGATGCTGCTCCTAATTTTTGAAAGATCCCTCACTTAATGGTTTTAAGGTGGTTTTCAACGGTCCATTGTACCTCTCCACTTTGCTTGCAGCTGGTGTATGGTAGGGGATGTGGTACACCTACTCAATGCTATGTTCCCTAGTCTAGGTGTTGATTAGGCTGTTCTTGAAATGAGTCCCATTGTCTGACTCAATCCTCTCAGGGGTATCATGTCTCTAAAGGACTTGCTTTTCAAGGCCCGGGATGGTGTTACGGGCTGTAACATGAGGCACAGGGTAGGTTTCTAACTATTTTGTGGTGGCTTCTACTATTG
Source organism: Serinus canaria (assembly GCF_022539315.1). Taxonomy (NCBI): domain Eukaryota; kingdom Metazoa; phylum Chordata; class Aves; order Passeriformes; family Fringillidae; genus Serinus; species Serinus canaria. The sequence continues at coordinate 8,072,217 of NC_066342.1, read as the reverse complement.
TGAGCACGTAGCGCTTGCCTTGGTGTGTCTGGGAAAGTGTGATGTAGTCAATCTGTCAGGCTTTTCCATACTTGTATTTGGATTATTGCTCACTATTTTATAGGGGCTTCATTTGCTTGGCCTGCTTGATCGCAGCAAACGTCTTGCAGTTATGGATAACCTGAGAAATACTGTCCATGGTTAAATCTACCTTTCGGTTTTGTGCCCACTTATAGGTGACATCTCTACCCTGATGGCCTGAGGCATCGTAGGCCTATCGAGCAAGGAATAACTCTGTTTTGTGTTGCTTATCTAAGCTTTCTTTGACACCTCTATCTTTGCAGCTTGGTCTACCTGCTCATTGTTTTGGTGCTCTTCATGAGCTCTACTCTTGAGGACATGGGCATCTACATGGGGGACTTTAACTGGTAGCCTCCCTACCCTGGTAGCAATGTCTTTCTACTTATCAGCAGCTTAAATTGGTTTTCTTCTACACTGCCAATTAGCCTCTTTCTACCTCTCCAGCCATCCCCACAGAGCATTGGCTACTATCTATGAATCAGTGTAGAGGTAGAGCTTTGACCCCTTTTCTCTCTCAGCAATGTTCAGGGCCAGTTAAACAGCTTTGAGTTCAGCAAGTTGGCTTGATCTACCCTCTCTTTAAGTAGCTTCTGCAACCTGTCGCATGGGGGTCTATACGGCTGCTTTCTACTTTCATTTTATTTCCACAATGTGGTAAGAACTATCAGTAAAAAGAATGCATCGTGTTTCTTCCGCTGGCAATTGATTGTATGGTGGCGCTTTTTCAGCACGTGTTATTTCTTGTTTCTCTTTATCAGCAAGACTAAACTTTTCACTTTTCGGCCAGTTCGTAATTATTTTCAGAATCCTAGGGTGATTCCATTTTCTAATACGGGTGTGCTGTGTGATGAGAGCAATCCATTTGCTCCATGTAGCACTAGTGGCATGGTGTAGAGGGAACATTTGCTTTGAACATCCACCCCAGTACTGGTAGTCGGGGTGCCAGGAGGAGTTGTGCTTCAGTGCCTATTACTTCTGAGGTGGCTTGGACTCCTTCATAGGCTGCTAAAATTTTTTTCTTTGTTGGAGTATAGTTGGCTTCAGACCCTCTGTAGCTTCGACTCTAAAATCTTAGTGGTCAGCTTCAAGTGTCCCCAGGCATCTTCTGTCAAGGCTCCCGGACAAACTATGGTACTCGGCTGCAGAGTAGAGCATGTTCTTCACATATGGTCTTGTCTTGACTGGGCTAAGGGCTATCGCATGAGCGATTTTCTGCTTAATCTGGTGTCCTAGGTTGACTATATGATGCTTTTATCCCCAGTCGTCTTGTTCGGTTTATGCTGAATAGTAAGTTTTGCACCTTTAAGACTTGCTCCAAGGATTGAGGGGGGGAGAGGAGGCGCGCAGTTTGTTTTCAGACACTGAACTCACTCCTACACATTCATCCTCCTGGACTGCGTTGTCTGCGGATGAACAGACGGCGGGACAGGGCTCTCTTTTTTTTTGCTTTTAGTTAGTTTAGCTAGCTGAAGCAAAGAAGTTCCCTGGACTGTGGTTTTTTTCCTTTGTTTTCCCTTTCTTTGGACCTGTTCACACCTGCTCTGGACTGAACAACCATAAGAGCACCAGCAGCTCACATCGGTGGCCACCAGGCTGGGCCTGGGCCACGGCATTTCCAGCGCCGGAGGGACTGATAAGGGACTGAGTGAGCTGAACTGGAGTCTGGGGAGGGGACTTCCTGGGTTTGTCATCTCTTTTGGAGCCGCAAGGGGTTTTATTGTTTAATATTGTTTAGGTTTTCTTGTTTAATAAACAGTTTTTTTCCACTTTTCTCCAAGGAGGTATTTTCTCCCAGATCGGTTGGGGGAGGGGCGGTAGAATCCGATTTCCTAGAGGAGCCCTTTGGGGGTTCTCTCCCAAATTTGTCCTGAACCAGGACATCTGGGTGAAGGCTTGTTGCTGTTGAGGGCCCCAGTGGAAAGTGTTCTTCTTACAGGTGACCAGGTAGAGAGGGTTCACAATTTGGCTGTTTTCAGGAATGTGTATTCTTTAAAAACTTATGGCACCTAGGAAAGCTTGTGTTTTCTTCTTGCTGGATGGTGGAGACATTGCTGTGATTTTGTGGATGACATTGGTGGAAATTTGATGCTGTTGTCCCGGTTTAGGGCAAATTTGGGAGAGAATCCCCAAAGGGGGGCCCCTCCAGAAAGCAAACCCACACGGCCCCTCCCCCCCCCTCCACTGGTTCAGGAAGAATTCCTCAGAGAGAAGTGGAACGAACCTGTTTATTTAACAGGCACAGCACCCCCCAGCACACAAAATGAACAATACTGGATGACAACACTCTTTCACCACTCTGAAAAAGATGACAAATTCAGAAAGTCTCTCCTGGGGTGGTTGCTCTGTTATCAGTCCCTCCGGTGCTGGGGTAGCTGCTGCAGGCCACAGGGTGCAAACTCTCGGTGTTCCCAGTCCAGAGCAGGTTCAAGTAGGTCCAAAAAGGAAAGGAGAAACAGTCCAGGAGGAAATTCGGACTAATTAGCTAAACTAACTAATGAACAGAAGCCAAAAAGCAAGAGCAAAGCAGGAGCAAAGCAGAAGCAAGAGCGAGAGCAAAGCGAAAAGCAGGGCAAAAAGCAAAAGCAGCACTATGTACTGTCCCATCTCTGTGTCCCACCAGCCGTGGGAGAGCGGCTGATAAGAAGCCAAAACAAAACTTTCCCTCTTCTGAGCCAGTCTTGAAGGCACAGAACATAATATCGAGCATAAACAGCACACATGAATGGGGATACAAGCATCATAACCTCACCCTAGGACAGGGGCTAACCCTCACAGCCTCTGGGCATGGGTCCTGGAAAGTAGAAAAGCCCCCCTCATGATTCCTTGGTCGATGATGGGATCATGTGACAGGGATCTTAAATGCCTCACTTCACTACCATCCAAAACTGTAGCTTCGCCTGCAGCATTTCAAAGACAGACCAACCAACTAATTATAGATTCATCAGGTCTTCGAGTGTAATTCTTTTTTAGGCTACGAAGGTCCTTCAGGGAATAGGACTTAATAGTGGCTTCTGATGTTGTCAGTTGCTTTAACTTTGGCTTTTGTATCAGTAATTGGTGCTGAGGGTCCTTCCCCTGGATCATCATCATCGGTCACTGGCCGATTGGTTTTGCTTCTGTGCTTCTTTCCCGCGGAGACTGCCAGTGGCTTAGGCTCAATGTCTGGTTTAGCTACAGCCTGAGTAGCTGAGATGTTGGCTGCAGCCTGAGTGACTGGGGTAGCTGCTGATTTATCTTCTTGTCTCCCTGCCTCTGTCTGCTGCCCTACAGTATCTAGCAGTGTGCAATAAGCATAGGCCAGGGCCTAGCTTATTGCAATGAGCTTTTTCTCTTTAGAGTTATCATGGCACTTCTCTTTCAGGTATTTCCCCACCTCAGCTGGTTTCTGAATTTGTTCACGTGGAAAATCCCAGTCTACAGGATCAGAAAATTCCTTCAGGATTTCGCCCATATTTTCCCATTCTCCACACCACTCAGGATACTTCTGGGTCAGGGGTCTCGTCAGCTCCTCTGGACATTTCAGCCCTCATTCTAGAGAAGCAGCAGACTGTATAGAGGAAGCTTACCCGATTGAATACCAGAAAGACGGTCTTTTTAACATTCAGGGGAAACTGAACTTTCTCAAAATATGACATAACAGATTCAAAGGAGAAGAGGGAAAGGAAAGGCTGAAAAGGCTCATTCCCTGCTCCTCCTTTAACAAACTGGGTGCAATTACTAATAAATTCCCCAAACATCCTACTAGAACTGGGATGCTGGGTAGGACGAAGAATCCACAAACCATACATATCGTAAACAGACTTCAGTATCTTTGTAAATGCTCTATAAATCATTACCATTAAGGCCAGCACAATAACTATTCTAATTCGTACTCCTCTACTGTAAAAACTACGTATTAGGGACAATAATCTTAGTGACCAGAAAGGTATTGAAACCTGAAACAAGTCTAGAGACTAGAACCACATGAAGGCTTTCACCCTAAGAGACATTACAAATTCAAGCAACATGGCTACTGAGTGCTTTAACCCAGTACAGAGCAAGCTCAACCAACATGCAATCAATAAAGGTTTTTTCCACTTTCTCGAGCCCCATGTTGGGCGTCACGAAATGTATTTGTCCTGGTTCAGGGCAAATGTGGGAGAGAACGTCCAAAGGGGTTCCTCTAGAAAAGCAGATTCAATTGGCCCTTCTCCCAACCGGTTTGGGAGAAAATACCTCCTTAGAGAAAAGTGGAAAAAAGCTGTTTATTTAACAATAAAACCTAAACAATATTAAACAATAAAACCTCTTGCTGCTTTAAAAGAGATTGCAAACTCAGAAAAGTCTCTTCTTCGGGTTGCAGCTTGGCTCACTCAGTCTCTTATCAGTCCCTCCAGCACTGGAAATGTTGCCGCCCAGGCCCGGCCCAGTGGGCCATAGGTGCGAGCTGCCAGTGCTCTTTTGGGTGTTCAGTCCAGAGCAGGTTTAAACAGGTCTAAAGAAAAAAAAAAGCAAAACTACAGCCCAGGGAACTTCTTTGTTTCAGCTAGCTAAAATTAACTAAAAGTCAAGGAGATCTCTGTCCTGCTATCTGTCCATCTGCAGACAACAACAGTTCAGGAGGAGGAATGTGGAGGAGTGAGTGCAGTGTCTGAAAACAAACTGCGTGCTTCTTCTCCCCCCCTTCACTCTCTGGAACAAGTCTTAAAGGTGCAAAACTTATTATTCAGCATAAATAGAACAAGACGATTGGGGATAAAAGCATCAGATAGTCAACCCAGGACAGCATCTCTTCTTTATTCCTCTCCTTTTCACTCCTCCTGGGTTTACTCCTGCAGTTCAGGGCTGCAATTAAAAATCAAGGTCTTTTCTATTTGCCATGGAGAAAGTCATAGACAGTCACTCCTGTAATAGGGGAGATTTCAAACCTTCTTCTGTGCTGTGTCTCACCTCCAGTCCTTGGCATTGCCTAAACTTTCCCAGCCCTTTCTTGTGGCTAGGTGGAGAGATCTGCTTGAGACACTGCTTGATACTAGACAGCATGCTCGGGGGAAAAAAAGGAAAGCAGACCAACAGGTGCTGTGACCACTCAAATTGCAGCTGAACCAGAAGAACAATCCGAGCTAGTAGCAGTTGCCCCTATACAGAAGAAGAAATCCAAGACCAAATCAGTTTGCTAAGTGATGGATGAAGAGGAAGCAGGGCTGTTGCAACAGGAGGAACAGCCAGGATCAGAGATAATCACCCCATCCCTATCTCCAGGTGAGCTGTGAGATGCGAAAAGACGTCAACCACCAGCCAAGTGAGCACAATGTGACCAGTCTGCTCTGATGCTTGGATAGTGAGGCCCACAGTTGGAAACTAGAGAGTAATGAAGCCAAGCAACTGGGATCCCTGTCCTGGGATGTGGGCACTGCCCAGAGGATTGGGAAAAGAACAGCAATTCTCAGCCTCTGGAGGCGACTCTTGTCAAACATGATGGAAAGGTATATTTTCAAGAATGATTTATCAGTGCAGAGGCAAGTATACCATGGAGAAAGGTATCCAGTACCTGAGAGAATTAGCTGTGCTGGTGTCACGGACATATTTCATGAAAAATCCTTTTGTTAGGATCTTTTCTCCTGAGAAGCTGAGAGGCCTCAGAAACGAAATGTAAACAATAATTATCTGCTGCTGTGGAATGCAACAGGTGCATCTTTGATTGGTCTCATGTGGCTGTTTTTAATGAATGGCCAATCACAGTCCAGCTGTCTTGGACTCTCTGGTCAGTCACAAGATTTTATTATCATTCCATTCCTTTCTGTTGCTAGCCTTCTGATGAAATCCTTTCTTCTATTCTTTAGTATAGTTTTAGTATATTATTTTCTTTTAATATAATAAATATCATAAAATAATAAATCAGCCTTCTGAAACACGGAGTCAAGATTCTCATCTCTTCCCTCATCCTGGGACCCCTGCAAACACTGCCACATGCTGGAGGTAATCTATAGGGTTTCAAATAATGAGCAGTCTTCTGTAGATCCAGTTGAGGTCCAGTGTACACAACCCATGTGACGGAAGTTCACACAAAGCACACCATCGTCATATACCAACTCATTGGCAGTGATGTCATGGAAAGGAGAACAAACAGTGGATAATTGGTTTACCCAACTCAGGCAATAGGAAGAAAGTCTCCCTTCCCTGATATGGGCCTGTGTCTCTGCTGTGTAGACTGTCCAAGGACTACCAGCAATTTAAAGAGGACCTTAAGCAAGTAAAAAAGGAAATGTCCCATGCTCTACCACTACAGACCAGAGTCTCTGCTAGAAGAAACAAGTCCCCCTCTATTCAAGGGAGAAGGTACACACCATAAGGTAACCTGTAGTTTTACCTGCATGACCATGGAGAGGACATGAGGAAGTGGGATGGAAAACCCACCTCAGCCCTAGCAGCATGGGTGCATGTATTAAAAGGGAAAACAACCATTACAGGAAGTTCTTTAAGGATATATGCAGCTTTAGCTTCCAGTAGGCAAGTCCTCAGATAAAATAGAAGGGCTGATGTTACTTCTGATCCTCTTTAAGGGACCTCCAGTTCATATTTACAAGAAGTGGGTGTCAAGTACTATGACTAGGGCTAGAGGGGCCCCGCCTCTGGCCATGTAGAAGAGAGGGACAATCAGATCTTTTGAACTGTGTGGATCTGATGGCCTGGAAAATCAGACTCACAGGAGTATAAGGCTTTAGTTGACACCAGTGCACAATACCCTGATACCATCAAGATATGTAGGGGAAGAACCCATCTCTGTTTCTGGGGTGATGGGGATCCCAACAGGGGGCTGTACTGAAAGCTGAAGTGAACCTGACCAGGAATGAGTGGCAGAAACACACCATTGTGATTGGCCCAGAGGCCCTGTGCATCCTTGGCACAGATTACCTCAGGGGAGGGTGTTCCAAAGATTCAAAAGGGCATCATTGGGCTTTTAGGATAGTTGCTGTGAAGACAGAGGAAATTAGACAGCTGAATACCTTTCCTGGTGTCTCAGAGGACTCTTCTGCTGTAGGACTGCTGAAGGTCAAACAACATGACAACAGTGCACCATCGACAATATTGCACCAACCGGGATTCCGTAATGCCTATCCTTAAGATGATCAGTATACTGGAGAGCCAGGGAGTGGTCAGCAAGACTCACTCACCCCTCAGAAGTCCTGTATGGCCTGTGTGTAAGTCCAATGGAGAGTGGAGACTGACAGTGTGCGGCAATCCGTGTTTTTCCTGTGCCTTATATGAGTCCAAATCCGGCTAGCATAAGACTCTAGCCCACACAGATCCGCATAGACAAAGGTAAAAGACGAGAGGCGCTCTTCTCCACGTGGGTGCAAATATCCTGTTTATTGGCTTGGGGCAGGACACAGGTGATGGGTCACCCAGGTACAAAAGAGGACTTGGAGCTCTCACACAGGAGGTTTTATACCCTAGGGGATGGGGGCGGGGGAGAGAGAACCGGAGCCAATGGGATACCACTGGGGAGGGGCGAAGCACCTGAGGGACAGACCAGGTGTGTGTAACAGGGGGGGATGTGTGAGGGGGAAACCATGTGATGAGGGAGGGGGAAAACCCGCCACCAGTGATCAACAAAATAAGCTATTTAGTGCAATACAACAACAGTGGACCATCACAGTGTGGAGGGGGCTGACAGCTGGTCTGTGAGCCAAAAGACTGAGTTAGCAGAAGAAGTTGTTGATAAAATTTGTGTTTACCCTGGAAAGGAAGAAGACAAGGTCGTTTTCATGGGAACCGAGAGAACAGAGATAAACAAGGGATATTTGCAGTTAGAGAAACAAAACGAATACATGCCTTTAAGATTTTTGTAAATGCTTGCCATATATGTTCACACAAATTGCTTTGCAGCAATGAACACAATGAGCGGTTTTATTGTGACCAGTGATTTAATTGCATGCTTTGTTAAGAAACACACTTTGTTAAGAAATGTAAAAACAGAAACACGCAGCAATAAAAAAAGCCTTTGATATGTTGCTCGGTGTATGTCATGTCCATCTCTACAACGACATCACAGCCTGAACGAAGTCACACCACCACTGAGTGCTGCTGTGCTGGACATGGTGGAACTTCAGTACGAACTGGAGTCCAAGGCAGTAAAATGGTGCCACCATCGACAATGCTAATGCGATTTTCTCCATTCCTTTAGCAGCAGAGTGCAGGCCACGGTTTGCTTTCACCTGGAGGGGCATCCAGTGCACGTGGAACCAACCTCCCTGGGGTGGGAAACAGCCTGACTATTTGCCATGAACTAATCCAGACTGCACTGGAAACAATGCGGCTCCAGAACACTTGCAATACATTGATGACATCATTGTGTGGGGAACACAGCACAGGAAATTTTTGAGAAAGTGAAGAAGATAATCCACATCCTCCTGAAAGCTGGTTTTACCATAAAATAAAGTGAGGTTAAGGGACCTGACCAGGAAATTCAGTTTTTAGAAGTAAAATGGCAAGATGGAGGTTGTCAGATTCCAATGGACATAGTTTACAAAATAGCAGCTGTGTCCCCACCTACCAGCATGAAGGAAACACAGGGTTTCCTAAGCACTGTGGGTTTTTGGAGGACACATATTCCAGAGTACAGCCAGATTGTAAATCCTCTCTACCTTGTGACATGGAAGAATGATTTCAAGTGGGGTCCTCAACAACAACAAACTTTTGAACAAAATAGGAGATTGTTCATGAAGTAGCTCTTGGGCCAGTCAGGACAGGAAAAGATATAAAAAAACCTGCTTTACACCACAGCTGGGGAGTACCATCCTTCCTGGAGCCTCTGGCAGAAGGGACCTGGAGACGATTGAGAATTACCCCTGGTATTCTGGAGTTAGGGATACAAAGGATCCAGGGCCTGTTACAACCCAGCTGCAAAGGAGATACTAGCAGCTTATGAAAGGGTTTGAGCCCCTTCAGAAGTGATTGGCACTGAAGTACTGCTACTCATGGCATCCTGACCGCCACTGCTGACCTCACGTTCAAAGGGAAAGTCCCTTCTACACACCATGCTACTGATGCTACATGGAGTAAGGGGATTGTGATGATCACATAGCTCAAATAGGAAATCTCAGCTGCCCAAGGATCTTGAAAACCATCACAAACTGGCTTGAAGATTAAAACTTTGGACTATCATCAGAGGAGGAAAAGCTGAGGAGGCCCTACCACATAACCCAGCTACCAGAAAATGAAAAACTATATGCTCTTTTTACTGATAGTTACTGCCATACTGTATGGCCACAGTGAAAATGGAAAGCTGTCACATGAAGTCTTATGCAACGAGTCACAGAAGCTATTGAGGGACAAGGTAGACCAAGTAAGGTTACAGAACTGAAAGTCATCCAAATGGCTTTAGATGTTGCTGAATGAGAGAAATGGCCAATGTTCTACCTCAACACTGACTTGTGGATGGTAGCAAATGCTCTGTGGGAATGGCTAGACTGATGGAAAAAGACCAAATGGCAGTGCAGAAGTAAACCCATCTGGGCTGCTGAATTGTGACATGACATCACTGCCCAGGTAGAGAAGCTGGTTGTAAAGTATGCCATGCAGATGCATACATACACAAGTGAGTTGCAGAATAAGGACCTTTTACAATTAAAAATTGTAAAGCAGGTATGCTTTATTCCAGCTGGGATGCATGGGGGATATTTCCACCAAAAACATGTGTACCTGGTGAGACAGGTTACAGGTTTTAAATACACATTGATCCCACAAACCCATACCTCCCTGCCCCCCCATTCCGTGCCCAGAGTCTTTGGTGGTGCCACGCCTCCCGGTGGTCATGGGTGAGTATCAGTTTCTGGGCCTCACTCTGGGTCCCTCCCTGGGGGCTCCCCTGTTGGGGGAAACCCTCCTGGAGCAGTTCTGTATCAGGAAAAGGAGACACACAGGACTTTTTTGGTCTTCAGCTTCTTGTTTATTATCTTATCTAAAGTTTTGCATGCCATCTATACCAGACTCTGCGCACTGGAAAAGCACCGCAAAAATGGCTAACAATCTCTTGTTACAAGGTCTTTTAAGACTAAACTATCCAATTAAGAAATGATACCTAGATTATTTTCCCTTTTAACCCAATAACTGATCCCTTGAAGCCCACAATGCAGACTTTTCTATCCAATTACAGAACATCACCCAAACCAATGAAGAAGGAAGAAAAAGCAAAAAAGAAGGAGCTCGGGACAACACCCTGTTCCCTCCATCTTGTTCCCATCTACAACATACTAAAAATCCCAAAACCTAAATTTCTCACCCAAATGACATACTATACTACTCTCTATAATCTATTTCACACTTTTGTGGACTCTAGTCTATTTTGAAGTCTTGGAAGCTTTCTCCATGAATAAGGGTCAAATTCAGTGTTTCTCTGGGGGTCAAGACCCCTCAGAGCAGACAGAGAAATATTCCCTGTGCCCTGGGTTCCCACAGGTGGGGGTCTTTGATGAAATAATCATCATCATCCTCGATGTTCACTGCTTCTGGGCAGGCGCAACAGAGGTTTGGCTTTCTCCCAGGTCAGTTTGTCCTGGCTAAAACCATGAGCCTGGTCCTGGCTGGTTTGGGTTCTGCCTTATGGGTTTCAACAATACCTTAAGTTCTGCTTTGCTGAGCTCACCCAATATATATCTATTTTTATAGCCTTTGCCTAGCAACTAAATTCCTATGTTCTATTACAATGTGTCTCTACCTAGCAAATTGCATTCCTAAGTGTCCTTGATACGAGCTGTATCTGCTTCTATAAACTTACTAAACATTTTATGTTTTCCCCACCACCTGCCTAAGTATATTATATGCCTCTAAAATTCTGAATTTTCATAAGCATGCATACTTTCAATCTCACAAGAGTCAGGCTACTGAAGAACATCACAACAATGGACAGGTGGATCAGGCTGCAAAGATTAAATTGTGTCGGGTGGATCTGGACTAGCAAGATAAGAGTGAATTATTTCTGGCTCAGTGGGCCCATGATGCCTCAGCTCCTCAAGGAAGAGATGCAACAGATGGGCTCATGGTCAAGGAGTGGTCATAATCATGGACACTATCTCCCAGGTTATCCATAAGTGTGAAACATGCATAGCAATCAAGCAGGCCAAGCAGGTAAAGCCTCTGTGGTATGGTGGACTGTAGGAATGTGTCCCCTGTTGACGGAGTGACCAAACTATCCTTTGTCTCCTTAAAAAGGAAAAAAAACCCAGAAGTTTCTTTCCTCAGTTAGCAAAGAAGACACCTAATAGGACCTGAGGGACTTCACCTCAAACTTAAGGATAACCAATTGGACAGAAGCCAGAAAGTCCCACCTAAGCAATTTACTAGACAAAGAAGAGAACAAAGAAACTAACCACTTTTGTGGGGTGTTTTACCAGGAGCAAGAACCTCTTGCACCTGGCTCGGGTTTTCTCTGTAAAGAGTTTTGTTATTTTGCTTTTTATTAAAACTTTTCTGTTTCCAACACTACCACAGAAGCCATCTTGCTGATTTTATGCCTTCTACGGTAGCTGAGCTGTCTTGGATGTGATATAGATCTCCAAGAGCTTATAAGACCTGGCTCAAGGAGACCATATATCAGTGGACTATGGCTGAAATACAAATATGAGGAGGCCTGCCAGATTGATTACATCACAGTCCCGCAAACCTGCCAAGGCAAGCGCTACGTGCTTAACAAGGTAAAAACAACCACTGGATGGATGGAAATGTACCCCGTGCCTCATGCCACTGCCCAGAACACCATCTTGAGCCTTGAAAAGCAAGTCCTGTGGCAACACGGCACCCCTTAAAGAGCTGAGTCAGACAATAGGACTCATTTCAGAAACAGCCTCATATACACCTGGGCCAGAGAGCACGGTATTGAGTGGGTGTATCATGTTCCCTATCATGCACTAGACAGTGGGAAATGTGAACAGTAAAATGGATTGTTAAAACCCACATTAAAAGCAATTGGTGGTGGGACCTTCAAACATTGGGATCTACTTTTAGCGAAAGTCAATACTGGAGGTTCTACCAGCTGAGTTGGCCCTGCCCAATTGTTCTGGTTTGAAAGCAAAACCAGTGAGAGACTCAAAGTCAGAAATACAATTTATTAGGAAAAGGAAAAAAACCAAAATACATGCAATAATACAAAAGAAAAACCACTGACAGAGTCAGAAAATAACCTGACAATCTGCTAGTTAGGGTGGTGGTAGCAGTCCAGATAAAATGGTCTTGTTGAAGTGGTGATCTTGTAGAAAAGATCTGGTAGCTCTTGTCCTCTGGAAACCAGTGGGTAAAGGCAGCTTGTTTTGTCCCAAACCCTAGATTATATTCAGGTGGGATGCTTAACTCCTCCCCCCTGGGCGAAGCATCTCACAGTGGGCTGATATCATTCCATGAGTCATGTGGTGGGTCCATTAAACAGAAATGGCTCCCAGAGGGAGTTATCTCTGAGTCATGGGGCAAGGCATTGATGGGCCCATTAACAGGAGATAAAGAAAAACAATGCCCTCCTGGTTTCAACAGCTCTTGAAGATGGGAATAGAATGCATCTTTATGTTGCAACCTAGTGCACCAATCAAAACCTCCATGTAGCGCAGAAGGGGATAAAGTCCTTGTGGTGCAAATGTGAAATATGTTAGGGAAGGCAGTTTGTATTAGTCCTGCCTCAAGTAAAGGCAAACCCATCCATGGGATTGTTTTTGCTCAAGGACCTGGGTACACCTGGTGGGTAATGCAGAAGGATGGGAAATCATGATGTGTTCCTCAAGGGCATTTGATTTTTTGGTGAGAACCATGCTCAGTTTTGAATTGTATGATATTGGTTGCTGAATGACACTGCCATTGTATGCTATAACTACCATGGACAATCAGGACGGATTGATCCAGTTATACCTGTTGCGAGCTCCTGATGCAGCTTGCAACCATCTGACAGCACACCAGCCCTCTTGCCCTGGAAGTCATCTAGGACAGATAAAACCCACAGTCACGGACTAAATTAACTCAACAGACATTTTGGAATGACAGCCATTGACTACGGGAATGATACCCGTGCTTGTGCATAATATATATATATATGTATATATATATATATATATATAGTTGAAAGGTGCAGGATATAGGCATGAGTAGATGGTATAGAATAAGGAGTGGATAATGTTCTAGTTATGGCCAGGACAGGATTAACTTTTATAGCAGCCACTAGGGGCACGGTAAGGACCCTGGGGCTATTCTATACTGCCTCACACCATATGCAGGGGGCTAGGGCAGTCTTCCTGCTTTCCAGAATATGTGGTAGGGTAGCACCAGGTTCTGCATGGTGAGCAATTGTGTGTGAATTGTTTGCCTATCTTGTACACTCTGTTATTAGTATTTTTGTTACTGTTTTTCTTATTTTATTGCTATTTCCAGTAAATTGTTCTTATCTCAATCTGTGACTTTTAGTGTAAGGGAAGGAGAGGGGAATGAGTGAGTGGCGCATAGTCTGGGATGTTTCACTGGGAGCACTAAGTTGGAGAATACCATTCCTAAATCAGGACAGATACCTTCTACTAGACCAAGTTGCTCAAAACCGCATCCTGTAAAATAATGAAGCCACAGGGGCTAACTTCTTAGCTAAACAGCTGGTTCCCCGTAGGGTAAAAGCGCCCCAGGCAAGTAGTCTCAAGGCCAGATATCTCAGCCCTTCGGGAGCTGAGTGCCTAACCCAGACCACCACACAGCCGTGGCCTCTTAGCAAGCTCAGTGATTGTCAGCTCTTAGTGATATCAGCTCTTTTATGGTTTCAGCTCTTAGCTTGCTAGAGGCTTTGGCTGGCCGTGGCTTCTGAAGGCAGACGAAGAGAGAGGAAAAGGCTGGGTTCAGAATGTTCCATGATGGTTTATTCTGAGGGTTTCGCGAAGGGTCCGAAAGCAGCTCTTCTAACAAAATGGGCCAAAATAGCCCCTTTTATAGGGTTAGGGGGGATTGGAAACTGACCAATAGTAAGGGTTAGGGAAACTAGCCTATGGGGTCACAGAGAGATAAGCAGGCCTGGAGGACCAGAGTGAGGACTTCTGGTTCAATTCCTATGACTCAGCAAATACCTATCTCTAAACATTTCTCCACAGAGCCGTAGCCGGCCCTGTGCCGGCTACACCATCCGACCTGGCCTTGAACATTTCCAGGGATGGGGCATGCACAGCTTCTCTGGGCAACCTGTGTCAGTGCCTCATCACCCTCACAGTCAAGAATTTCTTCCCAATATCTAATCTAACCCTGTCCTCTGTCAGTTTGAAGCCATTCTGATACAAAAAAGGTTAATTCAATTTCTACGTTAACTGTGAGCTTTTAGTAGAAAGCTTTAGTAGAAAGATGCTGGTACTGTGAACTTTTAGCAGAGAAGACACTGTGTCTGCAGACCTTTAGCAGAGAAACAAGGCATGCAGAAATTGCTCTCCATGCAAGGATGTTAGAAGATAAAGAGGAGACATCTGGCTTAGGAATGTAGCTACAGCCAAAACAAGGACTGAGCTTACGAACTTGAGGAACATGAGGAGAGTTTTTATGGTAATGGGCAAATTATAATATACATGTAATGACTGTATATGAGCAACACACAAGTAATAATTGGGGGGCATGTTAGGATGAGTGATCCCCCATGCCCTTCCAGGCACCTGAATAAATGATGTCCTCTTTAACACAAAAAAAAAAAATTGGTGTTAAGGAGTCTTATTCTGGTTTTCGGAGATTTGGTAACAATTTCCCCTTGTCGTATCATTCCATGTTCTTGTGAAAAGTGTCTCAACAGCTCTCTTGTAGGCCTCCTTTAAGTCATGGAAGGCCACTATAAGGTGGCCACAGGTTCCAGGGGTTTGGAACTGTTGGTGGCCCCTTGTAAGGCCCAAAAAAACTCACTTGACAAGAATTTAAAAAGGGCTTATGGTTGTTAACGTACTCTGAGATAGACACATGGAAAAAATAACAAGATATTCTCAAGAGGTCAAAACAACAAAAAAACTTTACTGGCAACTTTAGAAAATCAGAAAACTTTGGCAAAATGTTTAGAGCAGCATTCAATCAACATAAAACACCTCACAAAGTATTAACTTAGCCTATTCAACTTCACAAACTCCAAACCCATCCGATTTTAAGTTAGTCAGAATTCCGAGGGGAGGGAATTAGAAGAAGAAAGACAGAAACAACATAGAAAAGAACAAACATAGCTACCACTTCTGGTTCCAGCAGTGTTCAGCTGATAGAAATTCAAAGAGGAGGTATGTCATCGCAACGGGCCCCTTGCCAGGTAATAATTAGCATTGACTCCATGATAAACAGAAGGCTGATCAATCACTTTATTATACTATTCTTATTAAGAAACCCATTGCTTTTATAGACTGTTACGATACAGGTGGACCTAACTGGGCCTCCAGTCCAAACACCATCACCATTGGCTAATTAAGAAACCACCCTTTGGTAAGAAAATCTCCATAACACATTCCACATGTTCACAACAACAGGTGCAGCAGGCTAAGGTAAGAATCATTTCTCATTCTTTTCTTTGATCTTCTCACACCCTTCCCCAGGACAATGCCGGGGAAAGTTATGTGTTGCTTTCTGGCCAGAGAGCTGCTGCCACAATTCACTCTTTTGTGTTTAAAAAGAAAGGCAGCGTTTGTAGTCCTCTGCATGGCCCTTTGCAGGAAGGAGAACAAACACAGCTCGAGAGGTTCCCCCAGCAATTTGCCGGTTGTCAATCAGAACCTCAATCAGATGTTGACTTAGAGTAGTCAGGGAGATTCTTTACCTGTAAAATATCTATTTCTATCATATCATTTAGACAAGGTTTACAGTATTAGAAAACCCAATAGCAATGCCTCTTTGGAGAATGCAATAAATGATCATTGTTTTCAAGTCCAAAAAGCTGAATTTCAGGAGAAGGTTCATTAGCTAGAGATGTTGATCTTTGACATCACTGAATGTCCTTCTTGAGCCTAAAACAGAGAACAGCTGAAGAGGGTTATAAGGGACATCATACTATGATGATGACAAAGCTTCACTGACAGATTGCTTCTATATGTTTTATATGTTTCCAGACACAGGTGTGTTTTGGTTATGAGCATGAGACAAGTTCAGAGCAAAACCATTGCCTGCAATGAAGAAGAAACTAACAACAATTAGAAATCAATCAGATAATGCACATAATCCATAACACATGTGACATTAGATAATTATCAGGCACTATAGCACGGATTGTCATCCCAGAGTCTGCAACAATATTTCCAAACTCCAATTGAAAGTAGGCTCAGCTGTCATATATATATATATTATATATATATATATATGTGTGTGTGGGTGTGTGTGGTCAAATTGCCAAGCCAAAATGACTTGAATCCTTTAGATGCAGAAAATATCTGGATTGATTGTCAATCATCCCATCCAGATAGAGTAAGGGTTTGGCCACAGCCCAAGCTCTAATTGGAGGGTTTGCAGGATTACCTTTTCTGTGTAAAACTGTCATCAAATTCAGAGGTATGTGAGAAATCTCTGGAATGCCACGGCCACAGCCTTTAATTCAATCAATTGGGCTGAGGCTGACTCATGGCCTTCCAGTACTTTGAGCTGTCAGTGAAGACGGTGAGTCTTGGTACCTCTATTTCCCTTTTTTTTTTTTTTTTTTTTTCACAGAAAGCCAGCAGCAGCAGGCCGAGGAACCCGCTGCTGCCGAGCCCAGATTAATTTGGTTTGTTCCCTTCCCCCAGCTTTGCATTGCTGTCATTTGGGGCCCCTGGATCTGGGGTCCCTGGGACAGCCTGTGCCCACGGTGTGACGGGCGATTCACTCCCGCCTTCTCCTTCACCACCAGCCCCCACCAAGCAGCCAATGTTTCAGCCAGCTACCCGACATTCCGCTCTTTCCCCACCCCTACCGGGCATGGACCAAGCCACAGCTTCTCAGGACCCTGCTCCTTCCGCCCCACGAATGGGAGTGGGACACACGGGGTGCCCCAAGGCACGGCAGGGGACCCCAGAGAGCAAGGAAGGGGGCCCCGTCCCAGGTAAGGTGCTGTTCCCAGAGGAATGTCGATCTTCAGATTTCGCGGCACGGTCGGACTGGTGTCCAGCTGCAAGGGCACGCCCCTGCAAAGGGACAGGCTGTTGGCGTTCGCCGCTGTTCCTGTCCGTGTTCCCTGGTGTAATATGTAATATACGTTATAAAATAATTCGTGCTAAATGAAACTAAAGAAAAACCACAGCATTTTGTGTACTAAAACCGGTGTCGGACAACAAGCAAGCTAAGTGATAGAAATTCAAACCACCAGGCAGACACTGCCGCCAGAGATGTATACTCCCAAGGCTTTGTCGTCTGACAAGACCCCAGCAGGAGGCATTTTTTTATAGGCATCAGCAACTGCAACAGACTAAGTGATAAAGATTCAAACACCAAGAAGACACTGTCTCCAGAAATGTATTTTCCAAGGGATTTCTCTCGTCTGACTAAACCCCAGCAGGAAACATTCCCGGAAATTTTTCACCTGACAAGATTCCAGTAATTTTTTCACCGGTTCTGGGAAACGCAATAATATGCTAAAGAAGACCCCCTTCCAAAGCCCGAGAGACTGTACAAAAATAGACCCCTTAAAACGGACCCTCGGAGACCCACGGGGACTCTGGTGCGATAGAGACCAGGTCCTAGAGTCTCCCCGGCACTGACCGCCTGGCTCAGGTCCGGATTGCTTGTGGCTTTTTTCCCCCCAAATTTATACTTTGATCATTTAATAAATTTCTTTAATTATTAAATCGGAGCATTCATTTATAACACCTGGCAACCCGAGGGAAGCAGCAAGGGCCGGATCAGCTGGGAGTGGCGAGGCGGGCTGGGGAACTACTTCAGCACCACAGCTCGCGTCCCGGATAGGAGCCAAGCCGGCTGGAGCTGGAGGACCCGGCGGGGGGGCATCCCTGCGGGCGCCGCTGCTGCTGAACCAGCTGCAGGGCAGAGGGGCTGGTTGTGAGCTCCAGCTTGGGGGGGGCAGCCGCTGTCGCGGAACCAGCTGCATCCCTTGGCGGCGGCAGCAGCGGCTCCGCCCCCACCTGCGGTGCAGGGGCGATCCACACGCCGCATGGGGGGAGGACGAGGAGGCGATTGTCCCGTTTGCGCTGGTGGAAGCTAAGGGACTGGACCCACCGCGGCTCCAGTGGGAATAATTGCTGACTGTAGAAGTGGAGCCGCTAAAGGCTTCGGTCCTTCCTGCGCATGCACCGATAAGCCAGGAGACAGCTGCTCTGGGTACCCCGTGGGTGATGCCCCCCTCCCCGCCCCGCGGTGCAGGGGGGTAAAGAACCAGCGGCGGCTGTCCGTAAACGGATTCTTCCCCGGCTGGCCGTGGCGGAGAGGTCGGTGGCCGCCTGCACAGGAGGAGGCGCTCCTCCAAGTCCGGCAGATTTGCTTTGCCTTGGGGTCCTGCCCCTTATTGCTCTGTGTGAAAAATGCGTATTTTATGATTGGCTTTTCGCAAATATTAAAATGAATATTATATGCGTTGTGTTAGAAAGTAATGCTGTATTAATTCTCTTAAGTAGTGTGTTAAATATAGTTTTAGGTTATAAAAAATGTTAAAATAGAAACTATGCTATGTAGGATACTTTTTTTAAAGAAAGGACTTGCAGCGAGATAGCAGCCACAGGACACCTAAATCTTTCAGAGAAAAGGAATTTATTGCCTTCTTATCAGAAAAAACTAACTTATTCCTGCCTGAAAGGCGCCATTAGGATTCAGAGGAAGAAGTTGACGATGACCAGACAGAATCCTTTGTTTGAATGGAATTTATGCATCATGTATGAAGTGTATGAATATGCAACAGGCTATTGTTTTTAAGGGTTAATCCTTTGTTAACGGGTGTCCTTTTTTGAGCTTGTGCTGCCCAGAAAAAGGTACCTGGACATCCGTAACTCTTTGTTTTTGTTGTCTCATATTGTCTTAATTCAAATTGTCCAAATTATTATTACTCTAATTGTATTACTATGTTTATAACCATTTTACTACTATTAAAATTTTAAAATTTTAAGAAACAAGTGCTTGGCGTTTTTCACACTCTGTAATGCATTGACCAGATCAGTAGTAGTCGAGGTACACCCCTCCTGAGTTCCTCCAACAGACAAAAACCCAGTGAGACCCAGGCCAGCAGATTCAGTGAGGTTTGCACATCCATGGGGAAACCATGAATTTTGGCCCGACTGAAAAGCCTGTAGAGAGCATCTTCTGACACAGGAAGCCTCTTAAGATGAATTATACGTTTCCACATTGTAAGGGTTACATATTATGGCATAGAAATTTGGATACCCATTTTGCAGGCACCTCTTCCCAACCGCAAGCCCACCCTGGGTTGCAGCCAGTGCTATTGTTGGGAAATGTGTACCCCGCCCCAGCCCTTTGTCTACGAGGACAAAAACACGGTCCTGAGGGACAGATCTTCTCTGGGAAGACATGGGGAAAGGTCATGTTACCTTTCTGGGGAAACAGAAGGTGTCCGGTTACGAGTGAGCTACGCGGGGGCGCTGTGTGGTCCAAACAGGGGTCTGACGGTGTTCTGGCGGAGTCCCGGCGGGGTCCTGAGGTGTCTCCGCCCATCCTGCGACTCCACAAAGGGGTGATCGATGTAACACACATTGGGTCACCAATTGTCGTCACAACTGGTCCTTTGCCAGGTAATAATTAGAAGTGACTCCATGATTCACAGAAGGCTGATCAATCACTTTATTATACTATTCTTATTAGGAAACCCATTGCTTTTATAGACAGTTGCGATACAGGTGGACCTAATTGGGCCTCCAGTCCAAACACCATCACCATTGGCTAATTAAGAAACCACCCTTTGGTAAGCAAATCTCCATAACACATTCCACATGTTCACAACAGGTACAGCAGGCTAAGATAAGGATTGTTTCTCATTCTTTTCTTTGATCTTCTCACACCCTTCCCTAGGACAATGCCTGGGAAAGTTATGTGTTGCTCTCTGTGGCCAGAGAGCTGCTGCCACTAAGGTAGGGTCAAGACATTCTTGCCCCGTGTTCCGCTTTAAATACCCCTTGGCCTTCTTGGGCCCTTCTCCCTGGTAGGACTTCCAGTCATCTGGCTCCTCCGGAGCTGGGTTAGGGGCTCCAAAGCCTGGGTGGATCATTGCCTTCAATGTGCCAGTGATTATCAGCCACTATGGAGCTGGGATATAAGCCCAGGGAGGTGGGGTGTACAGGGCAGTGCATTGCCTCACCAAAAGCAAGGCCTGATCTGCCTCTTCCCACACACACACCTGAAGAAATGTTTTGAGCCAGCAATCCCTCCAGTCTCTCACACTTAGGACTACCTCACAAGTGTCCTTAACCCTTAATGCTCCTCTTGAGTTCAATTGACATTCTGTCACTGTTTTCAGTTTATGAGTCCAGAGAAAATGAGTAGTCTCATTAGGAGTATTAATGGCTTCAAACTGACAGAGGGTGGGTTTAGATTAGATATTAAGAAGAAATTCTTTACCATAAGGGTGGTGAGGCACTGGCACGGGTTGCCCAGAGAAGCTGTGTATGGCCCATCCTTGGAAGTGTTCAAGGCCAAGTTGGATGAGGCTTTGAGCAACCTGATTTAGTGGAAGGTGTCCCTGCCCACAGGAGGGAGATTGGAACCAGATGATCTTTAAGATCCCTCCCAACCCAAACCATTCAATGATTCTATGATACAGACAACATGTGAGTGCTTCCATCTCAACTACAACTCAGATGGGATAGTTTGGGCCTTTGTTGACTGGACGTCTCACAAGTCCCAAGTTGATTGCTGCCCTTCCTCTGTGCTTCCCTCCTCCCAATTAAAGAAGCCTGGTTCCAGTGCTTCTTAACTCCCATCTGTTCTGTAACGGCCCCCCATCCCACCCAAACTGACATACTCCAGGGTAGCTCCAAGGAAGTGAAGTAGAATTATGTTGCTGTCTTGGCTGAATCATGCACTAAAGCTGTAACACTCGAATGGACAGCGCATTGTATCTGCAATGGACATGGCAATGCTAATTCATAGAACATGCTCTCAATATGCCATCTCCTTCAAATGGGATTGGCCAGACCCTCACACAAACATGATGGAAGCTAGGAGCAAGGATTGTTTCTCCTGCAAAATGGAGTGAGTTGCCACAACTTGTGCTCCCTGAGCCTTGCATTTCCCATCAGCAAATCATGGAATCAATTAGGTTGGAAAAGACCTCTAAGATCATCAAGTCCAATTGTTATCCAGCGCTTTCAAGCCCATCAGTAAACTATGTCCCTAAGTGCCATATCTACACATCTTTTAAATCTTTCCAGGGATGGGGACTCCACTAATGCCCTGGGTAGCCTTTTGCAACGTTTGGCATCCCTTTCCATTAATAAATTTTTCCTAATATCCAATCAAAACTTCCCCTGACACAACCTGAGGCCATTTCCTCTTGTCCTGTCACTTGTTACTTGGGAGAAAAGACCGACCCCCACCTTACTACAGTCTCCTTTCAGGTAGCTGTAGAGAGCACGGAGGTTCTCCTTGAGCATCCTTTTCTCCAGGCTAAAGAACCACAGCTCCCTCACCTGTCCACAGTGCTGTCTGGTATCTGCAGCTAGACTGAGCTGTACCACACTCTGCCTCATGCAGGCTGGACCTAATCCAGACTGAGAGTGTCTCGATCTTAGCAAGAGCCCCACACATGCCTTGGTGCTATCCCTCAAATGTCTACACTTAGAGATTTCCCAATCATGGCCTTGAAGGCTTATAGATCTGGGATGGAGAACAGATGCAGACATGCTGAAGCAACCATGACACAGTTGCTGAGAGGTAGCACCAGGAGCTAACTAAAGAGCTTTTACAATGTGAGTCACTTGCCAAACTCCATACCACGGCATATTAAGAAGCATAAATCAGACTAAAAATGCAGGGCACATCTTGCCCTACAGAAACACCATAAACCACTTTACTTTTTAAGTAGTGATTTGCTATTGATTATGTGCAGAAAGGTGAGCTACCTCCCTACCTCTCCTGCCAATTTCTACACTCTCAATGACATTACAAGCAATTGCTGGAGTTAAGCCCTCTCTAACAAAGCTGAGTTACTCCTGTAGCAAGGCATCTTGCCCCCCTGCCCCCCCCCAGGAGCTTATCTACTGTTTGTTAACCAGTCAGATAACTCAACCAGGACAAGCTGTCTTGTAGTGAGCTATTTTGGCACCATGGGATTAACACTGGACTGGCATCTCACAACTGCTCATAAACATCTTACTGTTGAAGTGAGATCTGAGAAGATAAGCTGGATTTCTGACTGACAGACACTCACTTTACAACTATAAAAGCTACAGCAAACTTTCACAAAGCAGAAATCTTCTATACATTTCCCTGGAAATGTGTGAAGTTTCTCCCATGAGTGGGGATGCCTATTTCACAGTTATTCTCCTGGAGGTTGACAGAAGGAACCCATGTACATTATAGCCATTTCAGTGGTAAGTTACTATAGTAAAACAGAGCAAGCCCCGACGTCCAGGAGAAATGACGCGTCTGACTCCATTGATATCAGAAGGCTAATTAATTACTTTATTATACTATATTATTCAATACTATAGTACACTATATTACACTGAATCTGCACAAGCACTCAACTGAACAGAAACTTGTGACTGTCTGCTTACTGACAGTCTGGACATGCACTTGGCCCTGATAGGCCAAGGAAACAAAACACCATCACTTTTGGTAAACAATCTCCATATTGCATTCTACTTTGGCACAAACACAGATGCAGCAAATGAGATAAGAATTGTTTTTTCTTTCTCTGAGGTTCCTCACTGCGGTTCCCATAAAATATCCTTGGGAAGTTGTGCCTTGCTTTTCTCTGTGAAGAGACATGTGGCCACAAGTTACATTTGACTCCTTATCAATGCTATTTCTATTGCCAGCTTTAATATAGGTACCTTGTTATAGTGTGTTGTATTGCACTAAATAGTTTATTTAGTTGTTGTTGCACTGGTGATGGGCAAATTCTACTGAGCATGTTGAGTCAAGTAGATGGGTTTTCCCCCTCCCTCATCACATGGTCTCCCCCTCACACACCCCCCCTGTTATACATACCTGGTCTGTCCCATAGGTAATTCGCCCCTCCCCAATGGCATCCCATTGGCTCCGGTTCTCTCTCCCCCGCCCCCATCCCCTAGGGTATAAAACCTCCTGTGTGAGAGCAATAAACAAGATACTTGCACCCACGTGGAGAAGAGCACCTCTCGTCTTTTACTTTCATCTATGCGGGTCTGTGCAGGCTAGAGTCTTAAGCTAGCCGGATTGGACTCATATAAGGCCCAGGAAAACCACGGATTACCGCAGGTGGCGCCCCACGTGTTCGTCTCCCACGACGGCCACGAAGGAGCTGGTAATTCCACTAGTGGATTACGTTAGCTTTTGGGACTTTCATCTGCCTCTGACTTCTTCATAACGTTTTGGTCGGCAAGAAGTCTAGAGGGTGGAATCGAGAACCCGCCGTGACCACTGCGGACCGATTCAAGACGAGGCCTTCTATACAGCTCTCACAGCCAGCCACAGTCCCCAGGCGGGGTGAGTATTCCCCGCGAGTGTTAGTGGGACCCTGGGGGAGCCCCCGGGGGGTGGGGGTGAGCTCCCGGTGAAGGGAAAACCCGGTCCCAAGAAGGTTTGCGAATACCGCGCGGTTTGCGCCGGTGGAGCGGCTCCAGCGTTGTCTGTGTGCCGTCTCAGCGGCAGCGGGGTTCCATCAGTCGGGTTTCCGCGGCTCGTGGCTCCCAAAAGCGGCAGCACCTCTGCGCGCAGCGCGATTCTGCAGGGCGGGCGTGTTTCGCAGGAAACCCAGTGCTACGGGCAGCTTTCGCCGCGGCGGCTGTGCGGGCAGTGGCAGAGGAGCCGCTGCTTGCGTTTTTGCCATGAGCGGTCGCGCCTGGGCAGGGGCAGACCCCAGCAAGCAGCGGCGAACCGGCACGGGTGGCTCCAAGCACCCGTGTAGCGGTCACGTGGCTCGGAGAACCTGGCAGCTGGGGCCCGCCATTTTAAAAGCCGCGCAGTTTGTACGCAAGCAGTTCGTCTCTCCCCCGGAGAGGAGGGGGAGGGAGGCTGCCCGGATTCTTTGATTGGTTGTGGACTCAGTGCTCTCAGTTTTCGTTTGTGCTAGCTGTAAAGAAGGTAGATTGAGTGCTGCAGAAAGCAAAAATGGGTGGTAAGCTTTCTGCGACACAGAGAGGTATTTATACCTTAGTTGTAGACACCCTAAGTAGTGGAAACATTACAGTCTCCAAAGCAGTTTTGAAACGGTTCGTTCGGTGGATTCCTTTACATTTCCCTCAGTTTACCCAGCAGAATGTTCATTCTGTCAATGCCTGGGACAAAATAGGAAACTTGTTAACAGCAAAAGCAGAACAGGGAGATGGGACAGTGTCTCAGTTTTTTCCTGTGTTCCTGGTGATTCGGAAAGCAGTCCTAAAGAGGGATTCTAAAGGATGGCCAGCACAAATCTCCCCTCCTGCAGCTCCTCCCACTCCCTCTGCCCCTGAACTGAGAAAGTCAAGCGAGGCTATCCGGCAATTTCAGGGTAACTGGCACTGCCACTGCTTCCCTGGCTTCCCACCTCTCTCTCAGTACCCTGGCCCTGGCAGTTGTGCACAGGCTGAAAGAGCACCTTCCCTGCAGCCCTCTAACCCAACTTCTGTTGCCCCGAATTCGCGTTCTCACCCCCCCACTTCCCAAAATGGCTGTGACCACATGGTTGGCATTCAGGATACTGGTGACCACATGGCCCGAGCCCAAAATGGTGGCATCCACGTGTTTCAGCCTTCCACTTACCCTTCTTCTCCCCACAATCCCTTTCGCCCACCTGTCCCCAACCCCTTCTGGTCTCACAACCCTTTCCTTCCCTCGGACACTCCTCCCCCTCCCTTTGTCTCCCTGCCCCCCATTATGTCAACTAGTGACCCCGCCCCTGGTTCCCGGGATTGCCCCACCTCCTTGCCTGTTCCCCACGCCCCCTTGCCTGGGTCCCAAGAGGGTGGGGCCGAGGGCTGGGGGGTGGAGCCGAGGGCTGGGGGGTGGGCCCTTGCCTGCTTTCCACGAGGGTGGGGCAGGGGGAGGGGATGTCCCCCCTCCTAGTTACCAAGGTGCCGGGGTGGGGGGGCAGAGGCAGGGGGTGTACCCTCTCCCATTCCCCATGGGGGTGGGGTGAAGGGGGTTTCCCTGCCTGCTTACCAAGACAGGTGGGCTGAGGGAGGGGGTGGTCCCCTTCCGAGTTCCCATGGGAGTGGGGCTTGGGGACGGGGTGGTCTCCCTGCCGGGTCACACGGGGGTGGGGCTGAAAAGGGAAACCCTGGAGTCAAAAACCTGGAAGAAGGAGCAATCCCCTTGGTAGCCCCTGTTCAATACACAGGCGGTAGGCCTGGTCCTAGAACCTATCCGCCCTTCTCATATCATACAAAGCGGGAGTTATGTAAAAGTCAATTAGAATTTGGGAGAAATAGTGAAATTTTTAGAAGCATGATGAGAGCTACATTAACATCCCTTGAATTTGTTCCTACTGATATAGTAGATCTTTTCGAGTGCCTGTTTACCCAGTCAGAGTTTGATCTATGGGAAAGCTCCTGGAAGAGATCTCTCAGAGATCTCGTGGAGGAACTTAAACAAACCCCTCAGGGTGCCAAAGATTTAGAAAACAATAACATTACTTGTGAACATTTATGCGGTGAGGGGGAGTGGGATAAGCCTGAGGACCAAGCTCGGGTGTTGTCCAAATTCATCCTAGATAAGGTTTCAAAAGTTGCATACAAGGCTTTTAACCACCTACCAACTATTGAACCTAGTGGTAGTTTTCTTGACATTAAACAGTCTCCTTCAGAAAGTTTCTTGCAGTTTGTCGACTGACTCTGTGCACAGGTTGAGAAACAAATACTGGACCCCAAGACACAAATGGAGATAGTGAAAGAGATGGCACAGAGGAATGCCAATGAACTCTGCACCAGGGTGCTCCTGGGACTGCCTCTCAAACCGCCACCTACACTGGCAGAGATGATTGAAGCCTGTGCTAGGAAGGCAGAACTGTTTGCTGCACGGGAGGCGTGGTCATGGCCAACAAACCCAGAGACGGTGGCAGCTGTATCTCCAGGAGTCAGGAGGCGACAGATGTCACCAGAACAACTTCAACATGTCATTTGCTTCATATGCAAAAACCCAGGACACTTTGCTCAGGACTGCCCTCAAAGCCAGCAACAAAAAACACCCTTCACACCAAAAAACTCCGAAGCCAGTGCGAACCCGCCCAGCGCCACGACATAAATGCGGCGGGCTTCCCTAAAGGGAAAACCTCCCTCAAAAAAGAAAGGGGGGAGGAAGGGAAGTGGGATGCGGGAAAACAAAATAGCCATTTACAGGATAAAATCTGGTGGTCTCACAAACGTTTCAAGCTCGTGACCACCACAGCTTTTGCTTTCAGGTTTACCCAGTGGATGGTCATTGGAGTGGGGCTACCTGAGGACTCGCAGAACTTGACAAAAGATTGCACAAAATTGGACAGTGAGTACTTTGTTATTGGGGACACTGCACACACACCCATGGAGATTGAGGTGACTCCCATGACCATCAAAGGGGGCATACCTAACCTTATTTTCCTGGCGCGCTGTCCACAGCCACCCTTCTATTTGGCCAAGAGGCAAATCATCGCCCAGGCCATTCCTGTCCCAGCAGAACTTTCAGTAGATGACAAGGCACCTAGTGTATACTGGGCAGAAGTGGTTGGCGAGGACAAACCCATCATGGGATGCAACCTGATGCGTGGAACAGAACACCTCCACGTGGAAGGGTTTCTTGACACAGGGGGAGATGTGACAATCAGACCCGAAAGGTTCTGGACGTCACACTGGGATTTGCAGCCCGTGGCTGGCCAATTCCAAGGTGTAGGAGGAGTCACATTGGCAAAGATATCAAAAAGCATCACGCAAATTGAGGGACCAGACGGAAAATTGAACAGTGTCCATCTGTTTGTTAATAATTACAAAGCTCCCTTGTGGGGTAGAGACACCATGTCCCAGTGGGGAGTCAAACTGGTCATCCCTAAGACACCCCAGGATTTTTACAAGCGGCTGCTGTGGAGCGCCTCGCCCACAAGTTAACATGGCTGAAAGATGATTCAGTCTGGGTAAAACAGTGGCCACTCAGTAATGAAAAGATAAATACGCTCGAGGAGCTAGTGGAAGAACAGTTAGCTAAAGGACACATTGAAGAGACATCTAGTTGCTGGAATTCCCCGGTCTTTGTAATGAAAAAGCCAGGGAAGGATAAGTGGCGGCTCCTCCAAGATTTAAGACAAATAAACAAGAGAATTGTGGATGTGGGGTCTCTCCAACCAGGGATGCTCTCCCCAACGATGCTTCCCCAAAATTGGCAATTGGCTGTCCTAGACATCAAGGACTGTTTCTTCCATATCCCTCTACACATAGAAGATGCTCCAAGGTTTGCCTTTTCTGTTCCTACCACTAATCGAAAAGCCCCAGTGAAGCGCTACCACTGGAAAGTATTGCCACAGGGAATGAAATGCAGTCCATCCATCTGCCAGTGGTACACGGCTTCATTGTTGTCCCTACTGCGCGACCAGAAAAAAGAGGCAATCATCCTACACTACATGGATGATGTGCTTGTGTGTGCCCCCGATGACATAATACTTCAAGACACACTTGACCTAGTGGTTAAAGTTTTAACCTCTGCTGGATTTCAATTGCAGGAAAACAAGGTTCAGAGGATGCCACCTTGGAACTACCTGGGCTTGCAAATCACTGTGCAGACCATTGTTCTGCAGAAATTGGAAATTAAGAGTGATCCCAAAACCCTAGCAAATCTCCATTCCTTGTGTGGGTCTTTGAACTGGGTCAGGCCTTGGCTGGGTCTCACCAACAGGGACCTAGCTCCCCTTTTCAATTTACTGAAGGGAGAGAGAGAGTTAGCCTCTCCCAGGGAACTGACCCCAGAGGCAAAAACCGCCCTCCAAAAAGTTCAGAAGGCTTTCGCCGAGAGGCAGGCTCATCGTTATAAGCCCGAGCTTCCTTTCGAATTCATTGTTTTGGGGAAGTTACCACACATACACGGATTGATATTCCAGTGGTTTGAAGTACAAAAATATCTACTTCTAATCATAGAGTGGGTTTTCCTCTCCCATCAGAGATCCAAAACCATCACACAGCCACAGGAGCTGATAGCTCAGCTGATCTGGAAGGCCAGGTTAAGATTGCATGAGCTGGCCGGTTGTGATTTTGAGTGTATTCACCTTCCAGTCCATCTTGCTAAGGAGGGAAAGGGCTCTCCTGAGAAGTTGACAAAGAAAAGTTTCAATGACCTACTCCAGAACAATGCCAGTCTCCAGCTATCCCTGGACAGCTACAGTGGACAGGTATCAGTCCACGCCCCGTCACACAAGCTGTTCAACGAGGAATTCCACCTCATTGCTCCTGAGAAAAGGAGTCGTAGTCCACTCAAGGCGCTTACAGTGTTCACTGATGCATCTGGAGCATCCCACAAGTCGGTGATGACTTGGAGAAATCCCCAGACCGAGCATTGGGAAGCTGATGTTGAGTTTGTGGAGGGGTCTCCCCAGATTGCTGAACTGGCCGCAGTTGTGAGAGCCTTTGAGAAGTTTTTGGAGCCAATTAATTTGGTTACCGATTCAGCCTTCGTGGCGAGAGTAGTGTCCAGGGCGGACCAGGCAGTTCTCAAGGACATTGAGGATGAGCATCTCCACAGGTTGCTCTCAAAACTAATTTGTTTGGTTTCACAGCAGGAGCACCCTTTCTATGTGATGCACGTGAGGTCACACACCGATTTGCCAGGCGAGATCGCAGAAGATAATTGCAAAGCAGATTCCCTTGCAGCTCCAGCAGAAATGGCACGCCTTCCAGACATCTTTCAACAGGCAAAACTAAGTCACCAACAATACCATCAAAATATTCCAGGTCTAATCCGTCAGTTCCAGCTAACACGAAGTCAGGCTCAAGCCATTGTGGCCACCTGTCCCAATTGCCAGCTTCAGGCAGTGCCATCCCTGAGTGTTGGGATTAACCCCTGAGGCCTTGGGAGCTGTGAAGTGTGGCAGACAGACATCACACACATTCCCAGTTTCGGTCGCATGAAATATGTACACGTCAGCATAGATACATACTCAGGTGCGGTCTATGCCTCTGCCCACACAGGGGAAAGGGCTGCGCATGCTAAACAACACTTGCTGCAAGCCTTTTCAGTGCTGGGGATCCCTAGGGAGATTAAGACTGACAACAGCCCTGCGTATGCCTCCAAGGAGTTTCTGCAGTTTGTCCAGTAGTGGGGAGTGGAGCATAAGACAGGCATTCCCCACTCTCCCACAGGTCAAGCTGTGATCGAGCGTGCCCAGCATACACTCAAAGAAGTCCTGGCTAGGCAGGGAAATTCTGCAGTGTGGATGACTCCACAACAAAAGCTCTGTAAAGCCTTGTTTACCATCAATTTTCTGAATTGTTCATTTGAAAACATGAATCGTCCAGTAATACGTCATTTCAATAATAACAACCGGTTTAAGTTGTCACAGCATCCACCAGTTCTCATTAAGGACCCAGAAACTTGGACAACCAAAGGTCCTTATGAGCTCGTCACCTGGGGGCGTGGTTATGCATGTGTATCCACCACCTCAGGCCCTCGATGGATACCCCAAAAGTGGGTAAAACCTTTCGTTCCTAAAAATCCAGCTCCAGCAGACAGGGATGAGAAGCAAGCAGCTGTCTCCTCCAAGAGAAGACGCCGCCGGAAAAAGAAGGAAAAATCATTATAGGGAGAGTTAGCTGCATTCCGGCAGACCCATGAACTTGTATGTATTTTCTTAAAAAAATTGTCTGCTTTCCTTTGTAGGACAGGAAATCTACCTCCCACCTAACCTCACGAAAAGCCCCATCCAAGCTGTGATCCTGTTCGCGCTGAGCAGTCTGACAGCTGCGTGGATCGTTCCTCAGCCACGCCAAAACATCTGGGTGACCCTGGCACAGACGCTCCAACAGGACTGTGCTGCATGAACCTGGCATCAAAATCACCCAACATCCACGCATCCCTCCGAGAAGTAAAAATCCTGATCGGACAAGTCAAGCAAGAATCTGAGGAATGTTCAAGGACTGGGGACTCTCGGGGTGGTGGACAAATTTGTAATCAGCAGCAGAAATAGTCCAACACATCTCCTTTCAATTTTAGTTAACAGAAAAGGTGGAGGTGTTGTATTGCACTAACTAGTTTATTTAGTTGTTGTTGTTGCACTGGTGATGGGCAATTTCTACTGAGCATGTTTGGTCAAGTAGATGGGTTTTCCCCCCCTCATTACATGGTCTCCCTCTCACACACCCCTGTTATACACACCTGGTCTGTCCCATAGGTAATTCGCCCCTCCCCAATGGCATTCCATTGGCTCCGGTCCTCTCTCCCCCACCCCCATCCCCTAGGGTATAAAACCTCCTGTGTGAGAGTTCCAAGCCCTCTTTTTTACGTGGGTGACCCATCACCTGTGTCCTTCCCCAAGCCAATCAACAGGATACTTGTACCCACATGGAGAAGAGCGCCTCTCGTCTTTTACTTTCATCTATGCGGGTCCGTGTGGGCTAGAGTCTTAAGCTAGCCAGATTGGATGCATATAAGGCCCAGGAAAACCACGGATTACCGCAGTGGTGCACTGAGGCGGGGGTGGTGCCAGCGCTTTGGACAGACAATTGTTGAGTTGCGGCTCGCTGTCTGTGCAGGGTTTGGCCTCCCCTTTCCCGGGCGGGTCGGCTCTCCCCCTCTTTGAGGGGTGGGGCTGGGGGTTCGCTGCAACAGAAGTTACGCCCTTCCCTGCCCCTGCTTCCAAAGAACCGAGGTTCTCCTGGCCGAATGATGGCCCCCCTGCTGCCAAAGCCACGGGATTTGCTGGGCCGACAGAAGGCCCATCTTTCTTCCCCCTCCCCATGATTTGGAGGTCGGCATTCTTCCAAACCACTGGAGCTGCAGTTTCCAGCCCAGCAGCCCCCTCCCAAACTGATGGAGGGGGCTGGTCAGAGATTGCCAAGACACCACCGATCGCTTCTCCAGCTTCTTTGTCGTAAGCCATGGAGCCTGCGCAGTTGCACCTGCCACGCCCATCGTCGATGCTAGCAGACAGCTGCCCACCTCAGCCAGTGTCGTGTTCCTGGCCAGTTTTCTCTTCCTTCTCCATGGTGCCTGTGCAGACGGCGACAGCTCTGACTGCGGCTCCAGCACCTCCTCGCTGAACAGTAAATCATGCAGCAGGTGCAGTGCCTCTTTCTCATTCCGACGCGGTGGCCGCTTCGGGTGACAATGTCTTTTACACCTCTGCCAGGGCAGCCTGAAGTGGCGGTAGTACCATCAGCTGCGGTTGCGCTGACCGCTGTCCCGTCTCTGGCCTTGGCAATGCTGATGGCAGGTGTGCCTGTGTCTCGGCCTGTGACTGTCCCTTCAGGTTTGCAGCCCGCGGTTGGCTTCTCGGATCTGGACCCTTTTGTTAATGTGCCACCCCTGTCACCCAGTGGGCGCCCTCCCCATTCCTAGGGGGGGACTCGGACAGCAATGATGACCAGCGGCCAGTCTCCCAGCAAGGGCATGCCGTGCAGGGGGGAGTGCCAGCAGTGGCAGGCAGAAGCGGCGTCTGTTCGTCACGTCTGGACACTGCCTCCTTGTAGAGCGACTGTGCACCCCAACAATCCCAGCAGCTTTTGGGACATGGTTAAAGCACAGGTTTCAGAGGCTGAGGGTCTGTTGCAGGGGGCAGGAAGGTCACAGTCTACGGCTGGTGATGGCACGCCCGCCTTGTGGGGAGAGGCTCTGGGGGTTCGGGGGGGGTCATGTTCTGCCCCATGGCAGCATTCAGGCTCATCCTGTGTTAAAGGCTATCCTGAATTAAGGACAAACTGACAGGCATGAGATGATTGCCTGGCAGGTGATTCAGGAACTGCGGGGCGAGGTTGCGAAACATGGCTTTGGCTCGGAGGAGGTCATGCAGATTCTCCGGGTGATAGCCACTGATCTGCTCTGTCCATTTGACATCAGGCATCTTGCGAAGGTGCTTTTCAGGCCTTTGCAATTTGTGATGTTCTTGACGTTCTAGATGGAGGATGCTGCGAAGGTTGCAGCAAGCAACAAGCTTCTGCCTCCAGAGGAACCTAGGCATGGTGTGGGAGTGGATGCTCTCCTCAGGGAGAGTGCCTACTGCCATCCTATTTTTCAGGCTACCTGGGATGTTGCTGTTCTTGAGCAGTGTCAGGCTCTTGGGTTTGCTGCATTGGTGAAGACCACTGAGCTGGCCTCCCCCAGGCCCAATTTCACTGTAATAAGGCAGGGGCTGGGTGAGGTTTCGTGCCGTTTGTTGAGAGGCTTATTGCTGCCATGGAGAAGCAGATTGAGGAGCCTGGACTCAGGGAGCCCCTTTTGAAACGCTTGGCCTGGAACAATTTAAACACTGAATGCTGGAGGATCATAAATTCTCTTCCGGGGGATCCTTCAGTTGTGGAGATGGCCAGGGTGTGTGCTAGGATGAGTGCTATGAATCCCGAGGTGTCCACTCTGGCAGTTACTGTGCAGTCAGGCCAGGTACCCTTAGGGGGCGGACGCAGGAAGAAGAACAAGAATAAGGGCAAAAAACAGCAGGGTGCGCCCAAGCCGGCGGATGTGGGTGCAAAATTCTTGTGCGCTAGGTGCCAGAGGGCAGGTCACCTTGCCAGCTAATGTAGGTCAAAATTTGGCACGAATGGCCAGCCTTTGGCAGGCCCAGGAAACAGGAAGAAGAGCACAAAGAGGAATTGCGCCTTTACAAAAGTGATTCCTCAGAGCACGGTACTGGCCCAGGTTTGCCCAGCCGGCTCGGAGACATCACCCACAGCTCCCCTGGCGTGGATGTGTGTACCGCCGATGCAGTCATCCTAGAATCCGGTAGTGAGCATAATGTTCCCTTGAACATCCTCAGACCTCTGGGACAAGGTCTGGGTGCGTTGCTGGTGGGGAGATCTAATATCACCCATCAAGGGATCTTTGTTCACCCAGTAGTTATTGACTCTGCCTTTGCAGGTCTGATTTTTGCGACTGTTTTCACACCCTCTCCCCCGTCACTATTCTGGCAGGGACTCGTATTGCTCACCTTGTGTTTTTTCAGTTGTGTGTCCCCAGGACTGACCCATAGACTCGTGGGACTGGTGGCTTCAGATCTGAAGGACTGCCATGAGCCCTCTGGTCTGCAACCATTTCCGCTCAGCAACCCCAGATGGTGTGTACCCTGACCCTGCCGGGTGCCCACCCGCCAATGATCGAGCTGCAAGGTTTGATTGACATGGGGGCGGACGTGACTGTCATCTCCCTCTCTGTGTGGCCTTCTACGTGGCCTTTGGACCCCGTGGGAACACCCATTGTAGGGGTGGGGGGTTAGGCACATACCATGATAAGTTGACGTTTTGTGCTCATCGGCAACATGAGTAGGCAGGTGGCTGTAGTTCGACCCTATGTCGTTTTGGCCCCGGTCACTCTGTGGGGGCAGGATGTATTGGCTGCCTGGGGGTTGCGGATTGGGGCAGATTTTTGATAGGGGCCACTGTGTCGAAGGGCGAAAGGTATCTGACACTGCGTTTATGGTGGCTGGTGGACAAACCCATTTGGGTTCATCAGTGGCCCCTTAACAGAGGAGAAACTGCTCGCCCTTCGTGAATTGGTTCAGGAACAATTGCTGCAGAGACACATTGAGCCTTCTATGAGTCCCTGGAATATTCCCATCTTCATGATAAAGAAGAAGTCTGGGAAATCAAGGTTGTTACAAGACCTCCAAATAGTCAATGCAGTGATGGAAGGCATGGGGGCATTGCAGCCTGGTATGCCCTCACCCACCATGATACCTGCAGGATGGGAGATCTTGGTCATTGATTTGAAAGATTGTTTTTTTATGATTTCTTTGCATCCTGATGATAAGCCAAAGTTTTCCTTCACAGTGCCTTTAGTCAACAATGCCGAAGCTGTGCAGAGGTATCAATGGAAGGTTTTGCCAGAGGGTTGTCGCAACAGCTCAATTATTTGCCAGTAGTATGTGGCTCAGGTCTTGTCCGCTGTGCGCGATCAGTTTCCTGACGCATGTTGTTATCATTATATGGATGACATCCTGGTGGCGGCACCCACCCAGGATGAGTTGCTGAGGATATGGCCTCAGCTGTTTGCTGCCCTGCATGCTTACAGGCTGCAAGTGGCCCCGGAGAAGGTTCAGCAGCACCCTCCTTGGAAGTATTTGGGGGTCAAAATTCTGGACCGAACCATTCAGCATCAGGAGGTGCAATTCTCAGATTCTATTCGGACCTTGAATGATGCCCAGAAGTTGATGGGTGTCTTCAGCTGGTGTGCGTCCTTACTTGGAGCTGACCGGAGAGCAGTTGTCCCCGTTGTATGATACTTTGAAAGGGGACCTTGACCTGAGATCGCCTCGGGAATTGACCCCTTCAGCACGATGGGCGCTGAAGGAGGTCCAGAGGGCTGTTTCTGCCCATCAGGTTCACCAAATAGATCCTTCCATTGATGTCACTGTTTTTGTTACTGATTCAGATTTTCATCCTATGGGTATCACTGGCCAGTGGAGTGATAAGTGGTCTGATCCCTTGCATGTTTTGGAATGGGTCTTTATACCCCACCAGCTGAAAAAGACAGAGCCCTCATTGTAAGAGCTAATTGCTCGTTTGATAATCAAATGCCATCAGTGGTGTTTGCAATTGATGGCTGCCGATCCAGTGGTGATCATTCTTCCTGTGGAGCGGGAGGATTTTGAATGGAGTTTTGCTATTAGCACTCCTTTGCAAAGTGCGCTGGAAAACTTCTCTGGGCTGATTGCTTATCATATGCCCAGTCATAAGTTGATGCGGCTGGCAAAGACAATGGGTCTGTCGTTGCAGCCAAAGAGAAGCCAGGTGCCGGTGCAAGGGCCCACTGTCTTCACTAATAGCTCTGGAAAAACGGGGAAGGCCATTGTTACCTGGAAGGATGAATCTGGATGGCAGACACTGGAGGGCCAT
Organism: Serinus canaria; assembly: GCF_022539315.1. Taxonomy (NCBI): domain Eukaryota; kingdom Metazoa; phylum Chordata; class Aves; order Passeriformes; family Fringillidae; genus Serinus; species Serinus canaria. The sequence goes on along the minus strand of NC_066342.1, from coordinate 8,037,115 downwards.
GTGTCAAGCTCGGCCCAACTGGTTGAATTGAAAGTCATTGCCATGGTGTTCCAGGAATTTTCCCAAGTGCCTCTGAATGTGGTGACTGATTCCGCCTTATGTCACGGACATGGACAGGAATGGGATTGTTCACTCCTGAGGGAAGTTGATAACGCAGCTTTGTTTCAGTTATTGAAGACCTTGTGGAATGCAATTCAGGCCCAGGTCCATCCGTATTACGTCTTGCGCATTCAGAGTCACACCAATTAGCCAGGTTTCATAGCAGAAGGTGATGCCAGGGCTGACAGGTTGGCTAACCCTGCATGGGTAGCGCCTCAGCCTGACGTGACTGCGCAAGCCAAAGCATTGCATGATTTTTTCCATCAAAGTGCGCATACTTTTCAGAAACAGTTACATTTGATGCCAACTGAGACTTGTGACATCGTCAGCTATTGTGCTGACTGCCATGGATTCGCTGTGCCTTTGCTGGCGGGAGTGAACCCCAGAGGCTTAAAGGCTTTGCAGCTTTGTTAGACAGATGTCACTCACATCACTGAATTTGGCCGACTCAAGTATGTGCACGTGTTTACTGACACATTCTCCTCCGCCATGTGGGCCTCTGCTCACACTGGGGAAAAGAGTCGCCACATGATTGCCCATTGGAGGATGGCTTTTGCAGTCCTGGGGATACCTTCTTCTGTGAAAACAAACAATAGCCCTGTCTATGTCTCACAGAAGACGCAGAAATTCCTACGTCTATGGGGAGTGTAACACAAGCTTGGCATCCCGCACTCTCTGACAAGTCAGGCTATTGTCGAACACGCTCATGGTACCTTGAAGCGTGTTCTGGAAAGGCAGAAAAGGGGAATGCCTGGAGAGATGCCACACAGTAGATTGGAAAAAGCGTTATACACATTCAACCATTTGACAGTGCAACAGAATTCAGAAAACCCTGTCATTCTGAATCACTTTCTTTCGTGGCGGTCCTCGGATGAGGCGCACCTGCCTCCAGCAAAGGTCCAGATATGGGATCTACCCACCAACAGGTGGGAAGGCCCATATGACCTTATCACTTGGGTCTCGGGACTCTTGCCTGGTGTCATGGTTTGAACTTGGCGCAATGCTAGTGTCCCTATAAAAATACTTTTTTTCTGGTATCTACTGTGAGATGTGATCAGAGACAGAGCAGAGCAGGCTCCAGCTTAAGAATGAAAGGAAAAAAACTTTATTAAGACTATAAGAGAAATACACAGAACACAGGATAAAAACTTTCTAAATTTCTTCTTCCTCCCCCCACTAAATTCCTAACACATCACAGTAAAATAAAACCTTGGATTTTCAATTCAGTTACCACTCCTTAGATCACCCACTCTCAGTCTATCACTACTCTTCAGATAATTAATTCTCACTTCTTCGATAAGAGAGGAGTCTATCCTGCACCACAGACTTCTCTAGGAAACAGTCGAAACTTCTCGTGTTTCTGTGTCACATGTGGCACTGCCTGGACAACATTTGCCATCGTGACTTCTTCTTTCTATGTCTACTGCTCTCACCACTGCACGTGGACTAGAGCTGCTTCTAGGGTTTTTTCTCTTTTAAGGATGCTTTGTCCAGTTCTAAAAAAAAGAGTACTGTCTCTCTCCTTTTGGGACACCTGTCCCCCTCAAATTTCACTCCCTGGGGCTGAGGGGTCCCTTGAACAGAGATAATTTTTTTCTTCTTTTTGTCTGAAGACAGAGGGCACCACCACCACCCTCCTCACCCGTCGTCTCTATTCAGGCGCTCTTTCACATCACCACACTCTCTTGGCTCTGAGCCATTGCTTCCCCCTAGATGCAGTCTCTGTGTCACAGGAACACAAGTGGTTCTGCCCATGGCTATACAAGAAAAGTCTAGCTAAAGGCCACTCTATCATCTCTTCCCATTTAGGATTCTTCTCAGCCTCTCTCAACATCTTTCACTTGCCTGTTTTTTGCTATCTCAAACTCTATCTCATCAACTCTAGGAGGAATCAGCATTTGCAAGTGCAAGGTTTTTATCATCTACAAGAAGGGTTAAAAGTCCCAGGCTCTGCCTGTCTATGAACTTCCACGGCTGGCTGCCCTGCTGGGCACCCCCCCCTTCTTCACGCCGGCCGCGCTATCACAGGCACAGGTTTTCTCCCTCTCTCTTGGGGCGGGGGGGAGGGGGCGGTGGGGGATGGCTGCCCCAAGCCTCACTGTGCTCCTCCACCCTTCCATCTCGCAGGAGCCTCTTCTCTTCTGTCTTAAGCCTGGCCTACTTCTTTTGGCTGCATGGCTCCCCTCCCCCGCCCAGCCTGGAGCTGGGCAGGGGAGGTCTGTGCTCTCTTCCAGGACCAGAACCCAAAGAGAGCTTCTCCCGGGAGTTCACAGTTTTTAAACCCCTGTGTTCTCAGAGGCGTATCCATGCCCTCAGTGGACAAACCAGGTGCCAATATTAAAATCTGAACACCTATTGGTTTGACCACACTATCTCAAAAAAACTCATTTCCTCTCAAACTATGACACCTGGCCATAGCGACCCTGAGAAAAGTTCGAAAGTCTCTTTTCCCAGCCCGGCGGTCGAAGAAGGAGTCAGAATTCTTCAATTCTCAGTCTCAAGGTTGTTTATTGTATCTTATCTATAAAATTCTTTCTCCTGTCCATCTAAGGTCCGCTCAGCAAGACAGTCAGAGGCATTCTGCCTGCCTCTGAGCGGTGTTATCTTTTTATACTAAAAACTATGTGTACAATATTTGCAATTACTTTCCAATACCTATCACCTATGTTAGACAGTGAGTTTCTACTCGAAACCAATCTAAAAGTGCCAACATCACAGCAGAAGATGGAGACTAAGAAGAAGAAGGAAAAAGGTAGGACACGCCTAGATTCCTCCATCTTGCTCCATGAACCTCTGTTCTAAAAACTCCAAAAATCTATTTTTCACCTTGTGATAAATTCACTATCATTCTACTTAAACTTTCGTGGCTTGTAATTCTTCATATAAGGTTGGTAATTGTTATTTCCAAGGGCTAAATCAAAGGCACAGGGGTCTTGGGCTCTGTGCCAAGGTCTCTGAGCCCCCTGGGCAGGGGCTCAAGCCCTCCAGGGCAGCCAGAGGAATTTCTTTGGTTCCAACACTTGGGGTCATGGGTATGCATGTGTCTCCACAGATAGTGGAGTGTGATGGGTACCTGCAAAGTGCATCCACCCTGACTTGCAACATCAAAACCCCAATACGGCCAACAGTCAACCTTTGAATGATAACCAAGGTGATGACCAAGGTGACAGCCAAGATGACAACCATCAATCAGATGGCCCTTCCACGTGTAGGGACTAAATTTCATCCTGTTTTTGTTAACTAGCCAATCAAATAGAATGTATCGTATCACTCTATATAAACCGTGCAGTTCTCTTGAATAAAGCCTTCTTTGCTCTTTCTACAGTACTGCCTCTCACCTGTTCCTGTGTCATTCTCAGCACAAGAGTGACAACCCGTGCCTTGGAAATGGCAAAAGGAAAGAGAATAAACTTCTATACAGACTTGAGATATGCATTCAGAGTTGTGCATGCACATGGAGCCATCTGGAGAGAGAGGGGACTGCTAACCTCACAGGGAAAGAACATGAAACATGAACAAGAGATAATCTGGCTGCTGGAAGCACTTCAGCTCCCTGAAAAGGTAGCAATTATGCATATTAAGGCACACCAGAGAGTGAGCTCAGAATTCGAAGAAGGAAATGAGCTGGCGGATAGAGAGGCAAAGGAAGCAGCGAAAGGTGAGGTAACTATTGAAGGAGCCTTAATTCCAGATGGACAAATTTCTCTTGAAGGTAAGCCAGAATATAGCAAGAAAGATAGAAAACTAATCAAAGACCAAAAAGGGACATACAACCAAGAAAAGTGGGCTACAATTGAAGGGAAGCTGATAATCCCTTCCCATTTATTGTGGTTACTAGTAAGGGAGGAGCACCAGAAAGCACATGGAGGAATAGATGCCCTGAACACCTATTTGATTGAAAGAACCATTGCCAGGAATTTATATGCCACTATTACTCATGTGACCCGACAGTGTGATCTTTGCCTCCAGACTAACCCCAAAAATATCCCCAGTCCAAAACTTGGTCAGATTACGAGGGGCCATGGGCATGGACAGCAGTGGCAAATTGACTTTTCAGAACTCCCAAGGAAAGCGGGGAGTATCAGTATTTATTAGTATTGACAGACACATTTTCAGGGTGGCCAAAAGCGCTCCCCACCAGAACTGTCAAGGCTCAAGAAGTGACCAGGGTATTGTTACAAGAAATAATACCACGCTTCACAGTTCCATCCACAGTATCCTCAGACAGAGGATCACATTTCATTTCCAAAATAGTGCAACAGATTAGTAGCCACCTGGGCATAGATTATGAACTTTATACTCCATACCACCCCTAACTGAGCAGCCAAGTAGAGAAAATGAATAATTTGATTAGGCAGCAAACTGTAAGACTGGGGCAGGAAGTTAATCTACCCTGGCCCCAAACTCTTCCACTGGCACTGTTGCAAATTCGAACTAAACCTAGATCTAAAGAAAAGCTGAGTCCCTTTGAAATGCTTTATGGAAGACCATATGGAATACAAATGGGAATATCTACCCACACTGGGGAGGTAACATTGGCCACCTACCTGGTGGCTTTAAGCAAACAGCTCAGACAAATTGAGAAACGTGGCTGGAACTTGGAGCAGGGAGCTAAATGGACCAGTACATAACATACAGACTACAGATTATGTATATGTTAAGTCTCATACAGAGAAGACTTTGGAACCACAGTGAGAGAGACCGTTCCAGGTGCTTCTCACCACCTTCACCCCAATCAAGATCAAGGAGCAGAATGCCTGGATACACCACTCTAGAGTGAAGAAGGCCCTAGAAGCCCCTTAGAAAGTGACACCAGGAAACAATGAACTGAGACTAAAACTTACTCGGGCAAAATGAGTATATTGTAGCCAGTGGTAGTTTGTAATTTCATTTACAGAATTGTTTTGTGCATAATTATAACTGGAATGTTAGAATTAGAGAGTACCTCTATCCAAACCCATGCTGAATGGCCTTGGTCCCAAGCTTTTAACCAGTATACTGGATCCATGGGAGAACCTTCTGAGATAAAAGATTTAAGCCTATCCACTGTAGTGATCCATGGGGATCAGGTATATGAGGACCAGGAGTGGCAGGAACAAGAACTGTGGACACTTCAAAGGATCAGAGGAGAAGAAATCAAGGTAGGATGCTGGGTGGTCAATGGGACCACCCATGAGAGACCAGATGAAATTAGTGTCTCAGCCTCTCTTGTATACAGGTACCAGGAGGTTGTAATAGTCCAAATAAATCAAATTGTTAGTGTAATTTCACATAATTACAGCCTATAGAAGTGACTTGTCTTTGGGCTCGTGATGCTATCGGGCTCTCATTTAAATTTAAAATAGATGCTATACATTTTACAATGGCAAGACCTTATACAACTCACACCAGTACTCAAGCAGTTAAGACCCAACCCAAACTTGAACCTGAAGTATTGTTTCGCAGAGATAATCAAAACTCTAGAACTTTGTGAAAGTTGTAAAGCCAGTATGTTTATTACAGCGCTGGACGCTGGACGCATGTGGGAATCATTCCCCTAAAATGACATGCGTGCCCCTGGGATCTTCAGGTCCCTTTTTATCCTCCTCCCCAAATAAATAGGCATACAGTTTCACAATAGGTTCATTCATATTCATTTTACAAACTTCTCTGTGACATTTAGTGCTAGTTCTTTTGTTATCAGGCAGAACTGCCGTGTGAGGTTGACTGGCCCCCCCCTCAGCAGTCTCTGTCTCTCTCTCTATCTCCCTCTGTCTCCTCCCTGTTATCTCTGTCCTTCACGGAAGCACTTTCTCTGAGCCTAGGTTTTTGCAAGAACAGGCAGTCAGACCAAATAGCTATGGTTTGAAACTAAAGACAACTTAAAGATGTACATTTCACCTAAACCAAAATGGATTTCTACCCTGGAAAATTTCTACTCTGTCTCAGTATGTGAAATAGGCCCATATGTAGTGAGGAATATAAGTCAACAACAACTGTTGTTCTCACAAACGTGTTGAATTGCTAATGCAAATTAACATCTCAAAAATCCAACCAGCCTGGTCCTCTTTCCTAAGAACATCCTTCGAAGGCTAGACAATGTAGTTACAAAGACAAGTACACCTCAGGAGCAGAATAAGAAAAGATCTAACTGGGATATTAGGGACAGGATTGGGAGTTTTAAATAGAATTGATTCAGAAATACTTATGAACAAGCTGGCCACTGCAGCAGATGGTCTAGCAAAATTGAAACAGCCTTTACAGTTATCTCTATTGGCATTAGGAACTAGCCAGTGGCAGATTTCAAGAGTACTGCCGAAGTGGGAAAAGGCCAGGGACCAAGATCACAAGTAAATAGTAGAAGCGCTTAGTATGATTCAAGATAATGTGTCTTTAGCTTTCAGTTGTATACAAGCACAGTAATGAATGCAGGCAACAGCAGCTTTAATCCTACGGGAAGGGGGTGGAGGTGATTTCCCAGCTGAAATTCAAAAGATTGTCTGGGATAAGGCTATTGATTTTGAAAGGAAGTTTCAATCCTGGTGGACTATGGTAAATTTCACCTATGATCTGCTTCTAATGTGGCTACTGCCTTTGTGCTTACCACACGTAATGCCACTGTTTGCGTTATCCACCCCATCATTGCACTAAGATTAAATCATGAAAAAACAGTGCTCTACCCTTCAGAACATAGGGTGTGGGCACGAAAGGTGAATGAAAAGTGGCAAACAGTAAACTTAGAATCTTGAGTTACTAGGGAACAAGTAGGATTCATTTGTGAAAGCAATACTATTAATGCTCAAGATGTGTGTCTAGACACCGAACAAAGTATTTGCCACTTTGAAATTCATCCAGTCACTGATCAGAAAACTGTGCTTGTATATACTGGTAAAGGTTGTGTATGCTTGAGAACTGCTTGTGCTATTGTAAAAATTCATAACAACAATGTGATTTTGCCTAGTAGAAATCATTCTAATTTTTGGATTTGTAATTTTGTTAAGATTATCAGGTGTGATTTTTCGTATTTGGCCCCAGTGACATCCCACCAGCTGATTAAAACCAATTATACAATGTATCACAGACTATCACCTACTCCTATTAGAATGGACCTCACATTGGTAAAACAATTAATGAAATACTAAGACCTATTAGAGATCTTGAAGAAAATCCAAAAAAGCGGAGAGAAAACCCTAATTACTTTCCGACATGATACAAAAGAAATAACCAGAATTCTGCAAAAAATAAAACAAAATGCAGATCATCACTGGTGGGATGTAATGTTTGGGTGGTGTGAAAAACGCCAATCACTTGTTTGTAAAATTTTAAAAGTTTAATAGTAATAAAATGGTTATAAAAATAGTAATACAATTAGAGTAAAAATAATTTGGACAATTTGAATTAGGACATTATGAGACAATAGAAACAAAGAGTTACGGACATCTGGGTACCTTTTTCTGGGCAACACAAGCCCAAAAAAGGACACCCGGTAACAAAGGATTAACCCTTAAAAACAATAGCCTGTTGCATATTCATACGCTTCATACATGATGCATAAATTCCATTCAAACACAGGATTCTGTCTGATCATTGTCAATTTCTTCCTCTGAACCCTATCAGCGCCTTCGAGGCAGGAAGAAGTTCATTTCTTCTGATAAGAGGGCAATAAATTCTTTTTCTCTGAAAGATTTAGATGTCCTGTGGCTGCTATCTCGCTGCAAGTCCTTTCTTTAAAAAAAGCATCCTACATAGCATAGTTTCTATTTTAACATTTTTTATAACCTAAAACTATATTTAACACACTACTTAAGAGAATTAATACAGCATTACTTTCTAACACAACGCATATAATATTCATTTTAATATTTGTGAAAAGCCAGTCATAAAATACGCATTTTTCACAGGTGGTCACCAACTGCAAATGGGATCTTTAATAAGTTGTGGCACCCCGTTAAAGTTTTGTTAATATTAGTTGGAGTAAGTTTAGGGTTATCTTTTATATTGCTAATTTGGAATTGGAGAATACTACAGCAAGTGGCTCTGTTAACCTCCTTATCAAATGTACATGGTAAAGCATTAAGAGACACTTATTATGGTGGGGATTTGCATTAAGTAAAAGAATTTACTTATTTTCTAGGAAAGGGGTGGGGGGGAAATGAGACAGAGTGGAAATTTTGTGGAAATCTTCCACATTCATGCGGCTTGTTCCCTTCCCCCAGCTTTTTACTGGCATCATATGCGGCCCCTGGACCTGGGGTCCCTGGGACAGCCAATGCCCATCCCCAGATGGGCAATTCACTTCCATCTTTTCCTTCACCGCCCACCCTCACCAAGCTGCCTGCATTCTGCACTCCCCCCTCCAAAATGGGAGGAAGGATTGCGGGAGTTGACGAATGCATCCTCCTCCTCGCCCCACTCTCTCCAGGACCACTGGTCTGTGCTGGCAAATGGGAAGGAGAGGTTTTTCTGAGAATATGAAATTCCTCCCTGAATTTGGGGTTCTTGACACCACTCACGTCTTCCCAAGACAAGTGGGTGATCTTCGCCCCCCCCCCCCCCGTGCCCCCTTCCCCAGTGATACAAGTGATTGTTGCTCAGCTCTCTGATTCGCGGCGCCACCCCCATCCCCCCGGGGCAGGAGACCAGAGGCAGCATTCTCGGAAACCGTCTCTCTCGCCCCACAGACAGGAGCGGGGGGGAGGGGCGAGGCTCCCCAATCCCTGGTGGGAGCCCCACAGAGCGAGGGCACCCCCCTTCCAACAGAGAGTTGGTCCCAGGAAAACACAGGTCCCCAGAAAAGCACTGAGTTTCAAAACTCTCAGTCTTTCAGCACCAGCAGTCAATTGTCCAGTGAAATAAACAGGGCAGGAGATAATTCTCCTTTCTGATGCCTTTATTAAAAGTAATCAGCTCAAGGCTGGGAGGCCCGATGGATCCGCAGGTTCGCCATCGCAGCTCCCTGGAGTGACTCGGAGGAGGAGGCAAATGCAGCTTTGTCCACCAGGGGGCAGAGCTGGGGGTCCGGCTCCACAAGAGCAGGCTGGGATATCTCCCCCAGGATCCCGATTATGAGTTGGCAGTCTCGGGTCCTGGCTCTAACCAACATTTTCTTAAGTTGTGGTGAGGGGCCGTTAAGGTTTTCAGAGTCTCTGCTGGCTTCTCACCTCACCCCTGATGTCTAGAGACCACTTTGATCTCTGAATTCTATATTGGCTCGCTGGTTTAGGGGTTTATTAATTGTGTTTGGAATGGGGGCTTGCCCCATTGCATTTTGGCTCTAAACTTATCTGCATATCAACTCCTGGTCCCCTCCCCTCCACCGTCTGGGTGGGATGCCATCCTCCCACCTGGCCACAAGCAGGGTGATGCTGATACAATAGAGTGAATTCTCAACCATAGATGGCTAACGACCCGATACTTAACAGGTGATTACAGCAAGCAGCTAACAAAAGCACTCCTCAGCCAGAACTGGTTAAACTTGTAATTCTACAACTTTTGGAAAAAAAATGGGTTACCCTTTTCTTGTTCATAACATCCAGCATGTTATGAGTAGAAAAGTTATCAATTTTTTTAAAGGTTGCAGAGTTCACAGGTTGGGCCAGTTGCTGCCAGGGTGGAGTTCTAACTATGAATTGTTGATCGTTTCATATTGTAATCACCTGTTAATAGTTGGTCGTTAACTCCCTGTTGTTAAAAATTCCCCTTTGTTTGTCGAGTACCACCCTGCTACTGCCTGGAGGATGGCACCCCCCCTCCCGGGACGGTGAAGAAGAGGGAACAACGGGACTAACATGCAAATTAGGGAATATTTCACCAAACCTAGCAAAAACCCCTAAAACCAACGAGCCAACATGAAATTAAGCGATCGAAGTGATGTCTAGATGTGAGGAACAGAATCCAGTGCCCGCTGAGAACCTTTTTACCTTTCACCCTAACCTAAAAAGACGTTGGCTAGAAAGAGAACCCTGATTGTCAAACTGAAAAAGCGGGAATCTCCTGGTGCTCTCATGAGGACAGAACCCCCAAGCTCTGCCTGCAGACCAGTGGACAAAGCTGCATTTTTCCTCCTCCTCTGTGCCACTCCTGGAAGCAGCGGTGGCGTGAGCACGACCCGTTGATTCTTCCCACCCAAGCTGATTTTTATTAAAGGCATTAAAAAGGAGAAAGATCTCCTGCCCTATTTATTTCAGAGCGGTGCCTCCACTGCGGAGCAGGCTGGTGTCTCCTTTTGTTGTCCCAGCCTCCGCCTCAGGAGAGCACGGCTCGGGACCGTCTGAAGCAGGTGGAAGGGAAACTGAGCTGGTTGCAGGCTCCGACACAGGCGGCAAAGCACAGAACGCAGCCTCTGCCGGCGGTGGCGGGGGGCAGAGCGAAGCCGCTGCAGGGGCAGTTTGCGAAGCATAGATTGCCGTGTCCCCCGGCGTGGCGGCAGGAGCCGCCGCAGATTGCAGGGGTTCTTACCCCGTGGCTGGCACGGGGGGGCTGGCTCCCAGTGCGGTTGCGGCCAGGGACACAGCTGTGGACTCAGCAGCTGGAGAGTCGGCAGCAGGCGCTGGCGAAGGGGCGCCAACCACCGGCGAGCGAAAAAGCGCCGCGGCGGTTTCTCTCGATCCCGGGGGGGGGAGTGGTGCTGGCGGTCGGCTCAAGGCCGTTCGAAACAAAGTAACACTGGCTGCTCCGTCTGGAGCGGGGGTGGGTGCCACCAGCGGCCGCAGCAGGGCAGACCGCAGCGGGGCCGAGCCCACCAGTCCCTGTGGGGCAGGGAATGCTGGAAATGCCAGTGAGTGCAACTGCACTCCAGCCGACCCTCTCAATGCGGGAAGAGTCGGAGCTGGCGGAAATGGAGCGGGACGTTCCGCCACGGGCAATCGAGACACGGTTCCTGGAGACATTGCAGATGAAAAACCTGTCGTCTTGTCACTGTCCTGTTCCCAGGGTGTCACGAGCTGTCCTTGCGGATGGGCTTCGTGGTTGTTCTTAGATTGATTTCAGGGTGCAAAAACTGACACTGTACAAGGGGGTTTTGCAGCAATAATCAGCACAAATGCACTTTATTGAAAATAACCACAGCAAAAAATGCATTGGGGAGGAATTGGGGAAAAAGGGAAGAATAAGGAAAAAAAGGGAGGAAAAGGAAAAGGGTATCTAGCTACCAAACATGAAAATGGCAGGGGTCCTTTGGTGTCCAGCCGAAGAGGTGCACCAGGTCACGTCCGGGGAGATCTCAGAGATGCAGTCCATTCTGGACCCTAAATATACTCTTCTCTATGAGGGGGAAGGGGATTATTTCGAAACTGAATCTATTGTATCTTCTGGTAAAAAGAATGGTATTTGGAAAAGGGGTACACACAGTTCATATCTCAGTAGGTGAGGGCCACTGTTTTCATGGTCCAATGCCCGCACCTGCAACATCCATCTTGCTTTGGTCAGCTCACCTCCCCTGCGCACCTCCCCGGGCTGGGGGCTTCAGTCCCAGTCCTTGGGGAGTGTGAGCGAGGCCTTTCTCACATGGGGATTTCTAGGGTTTTTCTCTGGTGGAGAGGCTTCTGTCATCTCAGTTTGTCTGTCACGGTGGTTGTAGATGAATGAGAGGGGTCTTCAGTGGGGGACCACCCAAAAGCTCAGGAGAAGTCCAGCCAGGCCAAGAGGTGGGACAGCTTCCAAGGCTATTGTTGCGAAAAGGGCACAGTGTCCCCTTCTTCTCATTGGGCTCAGTGTAGCATGCAGAAATCACACCTGTGGAAACAGTAACTTCGCAATTCTTTCAGGTCTCCGAGCCCCTGGCTTGGCAGGTAACTTTCCATTGCAGGGCCAGGAATGGGACAAAGGGGGTCTTCTGAGTGGTCTCTCAATGACAGTTGGGAGACAAATTGAAGGATATTTCGGACAGACTCTCACACCGGGGTCCCATGCCGAAGGGCTTTAGAAATGCATCTCCAGGGAATGACCAGGGCAGATGCGGTCACATCCCCTGAAGTGATGGCAGTTAGCAAACAATCACCAAGGCATTCCCAAGTCTCTGAATTGAATGCAGCGCCTACATCTGCTGCGAACCCATGGTCTCTGGCCCAGGCCATCAGATTGCAGAGGGCTTGCTCAGAGACTGCGAGTCTCAGAGGAATTATCAGATTCCTTCACGCAGAGACGATCGTTTGTTCATCTCTGAAAAGTTGGTTCCCCATTTTTAAGGAAAACCTGTCCCTCAGCAGGCGTCTACTTCAAGAGACAGACAGTCGGCTGTGTAGGAAAAAACTATCCCCACTCATTTCTCGGCCTCCCAGGGCCAACGCCCGTGGTCCAAACAGGACCAGTCCTCTCAGGAAGACACAGGGCAGTCAGCGTTACCTCACTCAAGAGGGCAAGCAGCGTCCAATTCCACAAGGGGTCTCCAGATCCCTCCGTGTTCAGCCTTGGCTGCGAACTCGGCCGGACCTTCCAGGGTCCTGTGCCTTCAGCCTAGGCTGCACCAGACATCGGGGTCCACCCGGCTGATCGGCTCAGCATGCGCCCTGGTGTCCTGCGATTCCACTCAGGGTCACCAGACCCTGCAATTTCACTCAGGGTCACCAATTGACACTGTTGAGTCAGGGACGGAAAGGAAAACTCCAGTCTTCAGGTGGATCAGAAGGCTCTCTTTAAGGATGTCCTGGTTTAGGACAAATTAGGGGAAATCTCCGAAAGGGAGTCCCCTAAAAACAAACCTCCAACCACCCCTCCCCCAATACCGGGTTCGGGAAGGAATTCCTCGGAGGAGCAAAGTGGAAAATAAAACCTATTTAATAACAAGTAACAAAGGAACACTCCCCAACACAAGAAAAGAAAAAGAAACCAGGCAGTGTTGTGGAGGGTGCTGATCTTCTTCTCGCAGACTCCGGGGGGTCCTGGACGTCCCAGGTCAGGTCCGGAGCCGGTACGTTATCTTCAGGGGAGAGTAAGAAAGAGGGAAAGGGAAAAAAAAAAGAAGAGCGCAAAAAAAAAACCAAGCAAGCCAAGCTAAGCAGCAGCAGCAAGCAAAAGAAAAAGCAGCCAGCAAGCTAAGCAGCAGCAGCCAGCCAGCCAAAAGCAAAAGCCGAGGTGCCTGGTCACCCTCACCCCCCCCTCCCCGCCCCGCCGCGGCAAGACGGCCGGGGGGGGAGAGGGGAAGAAAGGCCAGACACAACACACGATATTGGGATACAGGCTGTCACCCCACGACACTCCACCCCTTATCCCATATCGTGAATATACAATCAAAACTTTCATTTCACTTACTCACACCTTTAACACTTACGCATTCCTCTCATCTTACTTGCTCACACCTTTGACACTTACAGTTTCCTTCTGTCTCACATTCAACAAAGAATGACATTCATATACGAGTCTCATCCTACAATCAGGTCTCCCTGAGGTACACACCGTGTTGTTCCATCTTTCTGCATTATCCACCCTGTGCAACCTGGTCCTTGAGCAAAGACAATCCCACGGATGGGTTTGTCTGTACTCGAGGCAGGGTTGATCCATACTGTCTTTCCCAACAAACCTCTGACATGGGCCACTGGGGCTTTATCTCCATCTACTATATTAAGGAGCTCAGACTGAGCAGGACCCGCTCGGTTGGTGGAACCTCGAGTGTTAACTAACCAGGTAGCCTTTGCCAAATGCTGCTCCCAGTTTTTTAAAGACCCCCCACCCAATGCTTTTAAGGTGGTTTTTAACAATCCATTGTATCTTTCCACTTTCCCTGCAGCTGGTGCATGATAGGGGATATGGTACACCCACTCGATGCCATGTTCCCTAGCCCAAGTATTAATAAGATTGTTTTTAAAATGAGTTCCATTATCCGACTCAATTCTCTCGGGAGTACCGTGCCTCCAAAGGACCTGCTTTTCAAGGCCCAAGATAGTGTTACGGGCTGTAGCATGAGACACAGGGTAGGTTTCCAACCATCCCGTGGTGGCTTCTACCATGGTTAGTACATAGCGCTTGCCTTGGCGGGTTTGAGGCAGTGTGATGTAATCAATCTGCCAGGCCTCCCCGTACTTGTACTTAGACCACCGCCCCCCATACCAGAGGGGCTTCACCCGCTTGGCCTGCTTAATGGCAGCGCACGTCTCACAGTCACGAATAACCTGAGAGATACTGTCCATGGTTAGATCCACCCCTCGGTCTCGTGCCCACTTATAGGTGGCATCTCTACCCTGGTGACCTGAGGCATCATGGGCCCATCGTGCTAAGAATAACTCTCCCTTATGCTCCCAGTCGAGGTCTATCTTCAACTCCCCTATCTTTGCAGCCTGATGTACTTGCTGGTTGTTTTGCTGCTCTTCATTAGCCCTACTTCTGGGGACATGGGCGTCTACATGGCGAACCTTCACAGGTAACTTCTCTAACCGAGTAGCGATATCTTTCCACTCTTCCGCAGCCCAAATTGGTTTTCCTCTGCGCTGCCAGTTCGCCTCTTTCCATCTCTTCAGCCATCCCCATAGAGCGTTGGCTACCATCCAAGAATCGGTATACAAATAGAGCCTTGGCCACCTCTCTCTCTCTGCAATACCTAGGGCCAGTTGAATAGCTTTGATTTCGGCGAATTGACTAGATTCACCCTCTCCTTCAGTAGCCTCTGCGACCCGTCGAGTGGGACTCCATACAGCTGCCTTCCACCTCCGTTTCATCCCTATGACGCGACAAGAACCATCGGTGAATAGAGCGTAACGTGTTTCTTCTGCTGGCAACTGATTGTATGGCGGGGCTTCCTCAACCCGAGTCACTGGCTCTTGCTCCTCATCTGCGACACTAAAGCTTTCACCTTCGGGCCAATTTGTAATTATTTCCAGGATCCCAGGGCGATTTAACTTCCCAATTCGAGCGCGCTGCGTAATGAGGGCAATCCACTTACTCCAAGTAGCATTGGTGGCATGGTGGGTAGAGGGAACCTTTCCTCTGAACATCCATCCCAGCACCGGTAGTCGGGGTGCCAGAAGGAGTTGTGCCTCTGTACCAACCACCTCCGAAGCGGCTTGGACTCCTTCATAGGCAGCCAAGATTTCCTTTTCTGTCGGAGTATAGTTATCTTCAGACCCCCTGTAGCTCCGACTCCAAAATCCCAATGGTCGGCCTCGGGTCTCGCCAGGCAGCTTTTGCCAAAGGCTCCAGGACAGACCATGGCTCCCGGCTGCAGAGTAGAGTACGTTCTTCACATCTGGTCCCGTCCTGACTGGGCCAAGGGCTACAGCATGAGCGATCTCCTGCTTGATCTGGACGAAAGCTTGCTGCTGCTCAGGGCCCCAATGGAAGTCGTTCTTCTTGCGGGTAACCAGATAAAGGGGTCTCACAATCTGACTATACTCAGGGATGTGCATCCTCCAGAAACCTATAGCACCTAAGAAAGCTTGCGTTTCCTTCTTATCAGTTGGTGGGGACATAGCAGTGATTTTGTTAATAACATCCGTAGGAATCTGACGCCGTCCGTCTTGCCACTTCACCCCCAAGAACTGGATTTCTCGGGCAGGTCCCTTGACTTTGCTCTTCTTAATGGCAAATCCGGCTTTCAGGAGAATGTGAATGATCTTCTCTCCTTTCTTGAACACTTCTATTGCCGTGTTCCCCCAAACAATGATATCATCAATATATTGTAAATGTTCTGGAGCCTCACCCTCTTCTAGTGCAGCCTGGATCAGTCCATGACAGATGGTAGGACTGTGTTTCCACCCCTGGGGCAATCGGTTCCAGGTGTACTGCACTCCCCTCCATGTAAAAGCAAACTGAGGCCTGCATTCTGCTGCCAGAGGAATGGAGAAAAACGCGTTAGCAATATCGATGGTCGCGTACCACTTTGCTGCCTTGGACTCCAGCTCGTACTGCAGTTCCAGTATGTCCGGTACAGCCGCACTCAGTGGCGGAGTCACTTCATTCAAGGCACGATAGTCCACAGTCAATCTCCATTCTCCGTCAGATTTTCGCACAGGCCAGATAGGGCTGTTAAAGGGTGAGTGGGTTTTACTGACCACCCCTTGGCTCTCCAGCTCTCGGATCATTTTGTGGATGGGAATCACGGCATCTCGATTCGTCCGGTACTGCCTGCGGTGCACTGTTGAGGTGGCAATTGGCACTCGTTGCTCCTCTACCTTCAAGAGTCCTACGGCAGATGGGTTCTCTGATAGTCCAGACAAGGTATTCAATTGTTTAATACCCTCCATCTCCACTGCAGCTATTCCAAAAGCCCACCTGAATCCCTTAGGATCTTTGTAATAGCCATTCCGGAGGAAGTCTATGCCCAAAATGCACGGAGCCTCTGGACCAGTCACAATCGGATGTTCCTGCCACTCCTTCCCAGTCAAGCTCACCTCAGCTTCTAACAAAGTCAACTGTTGTGATCCCCCCGTCACTCCAGCAATGGAAACAGGTTCTGTCCCCACGTGTTCCGATGGCATTAAGGTACACTGTGATCCAGTGTCAACCAACGCTTCATAGTCTTGTGGCTCTGATGTGCCAGGCCATCTGATCCACACCTTCCAAAAGACCCGGTTTTCCCGTGCCTCTTCCTGGCTAGAGGCAGGGCCCCTCTAAGCCAGATTGTCCTTCTTTCCTTGGGCGTGTGCCTTAGAAGTTCCTTCAAGGGGATCGGACATGTCATCGTCATCATCATACTTAACATCTCGGCTACGAGCAACTGGAGCTGCTCTCTTTTTGCTGATACTTCCTCTTTCCTTCAAATCACGCACCCGTTGTGCCAAAGCAGCGGTGGGTTTTCTGTCCCATTTCCTCATGTCTTCTCCCGACTCACGCAGAAAGGCCCATAACAGGGCCCGTGGGGTGTACCTTCTCTGCCCATCGAAGGAGTGCCAACGTTGGATACCAGGGCTTCTAATTTGTACAGCCGAGATTTGAATAAGGTCCTCCTTAATCTCTTCCCGGAGTTTCTTATGATTCTCCTTGATTTTGTCCTCTAGTTTCTGCAGTCGGGTTTCCACTGCTGCAATTCTGGCATGAGTTGGGCCGTGCACAGAATCTGCATACGCTCTAAGCTTCTTTGACATATTGAGCACAGTCTCATATGTATCATCCCGTTTCATTATTGCTAGGGCAGAAGCGTATTCAGGTGGCCCAAGTCGCACAAGTTTCCTCCACATTACAGGTGTGCATGGTACCAGGTCCGGATCCCTAGTTGTTATATCATCTGAGAAAATGAGCTCTGCCACCGCCATCTCTCTCAGGCGTTGGATTCCCTGTTCTATGGTCTTCCAACGTGTCTGCTGTATACAGAGATCATCTGCACATAAGTATCTTTGTGCTACACTATCCAGGACCCGTTCCCAGAGGCTGTGAGGGCTAGCCCTGCTCATCATACCTTGATCGATGACAGGATCATGTGACAGGGATCCCAAATGCCTCGCTTCAGTACCATCCAACATCGTAACCTCCCCTGCAGCATCCCAAAGGCGGACTAACCAACTAATTATAGATTCGTCAGGTTGTCGTCTGTAATCCTTTCTTAAGCCTCTGAGGTCCTTCAGAGAAAAGGAGTCAGTATTGGCTCCAGAACCTGTGCCCCTTGATGTGGCCTCTGATTTTGGTGAGGGTCCTTCTCCGGCATCATCATCATCATCATCCTCCACCTTTCGATCGGTCTTGCTTTTACACTTCCCACCTCTTGTATTAGCTGCAACAGCCATGGGTTGAGGCCTATTGTCTGATTCAGCTGCTAGCCTGGAGCCTGGGATGTTAGCTGCAGCCTGGGTCACTGGGATAGTAACCAACTTATCTCCCTGTTCCCTTTCTGCTATCTGCTGCTCCACAGTATCTAACAGAGTACGGTAAACAAACGCCAAGGCCCAGCTCACTGCAGTGATCCTTTCCTCCTTAGTATTACCATGGCACTTCTCCCTCAAATACTTTGCCACCTCGACTGGGTTCTGAATTTGATCAGATGGGAAGTCCCAGTCTATAGGATCAGAAAATTCCTTTAAAGCCTGGCCCATATCCTCCCATTTCCCACTCCAGTCAAGATTTTTCCTGCTTTGTTTTACTCCCAAATCAGGAGTCTCTCTAACCCCTCTAGAAATCTCAGCTTTCATTTTATATACACTCCAGACAGTATAGAAAAGGCTTAGTAAATTAAATGCCAGAAAGATGGTTTCTTTTAAACTCAGGGGAAATTCAATATTTTCTAATAGAGATGTCAACAATTCGGGGGAGAAGAAGGAAGACGAAAGCTGAAAAGCCCCTTCTTCTTCTTCTCCCCAAACAAACTGAGTACACAGCCAGGTCAACAATTTATACATTCCTGAAACAAAGTCCAGCATTTTAAACCCCCGACAAATCATCACACATAAGGCCAGCCCAATGACTATTCTGGTTAATGCCCCCCGCCTACAAAAATAACTTATTAGGGATAACACCAGAGCTATTTTTGGGTAAGGAAATAACCCTAGGGACCACAAAGGTAATAAAACTTCAAACACCCATAGGGACCAGAAATACCAGCAGGCTTTCACCCCAAATGACATTATGAATTACCAATATGCCCACGAAACAACCAGAACCAAAAATATTATTGTTATAGGCTTTTTTCCCCACTGTCTTTGGCCTCCGTTTCCCGGCCAACGCACCAAGAAGTTAACTGTCCTGGTTTAGGACAAATTAGGGGAAATCTCCGAAAGGGAGTCCCCTAAAAACAAACCTCCAACCACCCCTCCCCCAATACCGGGTTCGGGAAGGAATTCCTCGGAGGAGCAAAGTGGAAAATAAAACCTATTTAATAACAAGTAACAAAGGAACACTCCCCAACACAAGAAAAGGAAAAGAAACCAGGCAGTGTTGTGGAGGGTGCTGATCTTCTTCTCGCAGACTCCGGGGGGTCCTGGACGTCCCAGGTCAGGTCCAGAGCCGGTACGGTATCTTCAGGGGAGGGTAAGAAAGAGGGAAAGGGAAAAAAAAAAAGAAGAGAGCAAAAAAAAAAACCAAGCAAGCCAAGCTAAGCAGAAGCAGCAAGCAAAAGCAAAAGCAGCCAGCAAGCTAAGCAGCAGCAGCCAGCCAGCCAAAAGCAAAAGCCGAGGTGCCCGGTCACTCTCACCCCCCCCCCCGCCCCGCCGCGGCAAGACGGCCGGGGGGGAGCGGGGAAGAAAGGCCAGACACAACACACGATATTGGGATAAAGGCTGTCACCCCACGACAAAGGAAAGCAGCGGGTCTTTTAATAATGTCTCACTAAGGTGATACTTGATCGCTCTCAAAGTAGAAACATCTCACACTATTGGCATACTATGAATAGCACACTATGGAGAACCATAACTATAAACAATGGTTACAGAAAGAGAGCTAATAATTGTTCTAATTCTTTCGTCTAAGATTCCCAGGCTCCGCCTGGGAGAAATTCTGTTCTTTCTTGAACTGAGAATATCCACACCGAAATAGGTCCTTCGCCTCCCTGTGGCCCCCTGCCCACAAAGGTGGGCTTGGTGACCACCTTGATTAGTGCCACCATCAGCTCCTGGGGGCCCTGGGGTTCCCTGGTGAGGGGGGAGCAAGGGCTGATGATGGAGTTCTGTGCTCAGTCACATGGGGGGGATGTCCCACTTTCAGGGGGGGTTTCAGTCTTATGGGGAGGGGCGTGTCCAGTCCAATGATGCATCCCCCAATCCCATGGGAGGAGGGTATGTGTATCCCAATCCCATGGGGAAGGTCTCAGTTCCAGGAAGGTAAATCAGTTACATGTGGGGGTCTCAAGGCCATTAACTGAAGGAGGGGGGGAGGTCCCAATCCCATACAGAGTGGCCCTGATCCCTGGGTGGGACTCATTCCATGAAGGGGTATAGTGACCCCTGTCCCATTGGCAGGGTCCCAAAAATTAAGTGGAGGAAGGATGCTCTTGCCCCGTCCTGTTTGCCACACTGTTGGGGGTTCCCCCCTGTATTCAGGGTCTTCCCCCTCTCTATTTTTTGTTTCCCAGAGGAACACGGTGCCACCAGGGTGATGTCCCAGGTGGCGAGGAAGAGTCCAGGCACCACCTGCCACAGAGCACAGACATTGGGGTATGTGGGATAGGGTGGGAACATGGGGCGCACATGGGGAACACTGGAGACGCATGGGAGACACGAGGACATTGTGGGATACGTGGGGGGACAGGTGGGACATGAGGGACACATGAGGGACCCTGGGGACATGGTGTACATAAGAGGGGGTGTCCTGATTTAGGGCAAATTTGGGAGAGAATCCCCAAAGGGGGCCCCTCCAGAAAGCCCCTCCCACCAACTGGTTCAGGAAGAATTCCTCGGAACCTGTTTATTTAACAGGCACAGCACCCCCCAGCACACAAAATGAACAATACTGGATGACAACACTCTTTTACCGCTCTGAAAAAGATGACAAATTCAGAAAGTCTCTCCTGGGGTGGTAGCTCTGTTATCAGTCCCTCCAGCGCTGGGGTAGCTGCTGCAGGCCACAAGGTGCAAACACTCAGTGTTTCCCCCGTCCCAGTCCAGGGCAGGTTCAAGTGGGTCCAAAAAGGAAAGGAGAAACAGTCCAGGAAGAAATTTGGACTGTTTAGCTAAACTAACTAATGAACAGAAGCAAAAAGCAAGAGCAAGCAGAAGCAAAGCAGAAGCAACAGCAAGAGCAAAGCGAAAAGCAGGGCAAAAAGCAAAAGCAGCACTATGTACTGTCCCATCTCTGTGTCCCGCTAGCCATGGGGGAGCGGCTGATAAGAAACCAAAACAAAACATTCACTCTTCAGAGCCAGTCTTGAAGGCACAGAACATAATATAGAGCATAAACAGCACACATGAATGGGGATACAAGCATCATAATATCACCCTAGGACAACGGGACATAGATCTTAAGGGAAAGTTCATATCTCCAGGGAGCTGGATGCAGTTCAGTGGGTACGAGTTACATGTTGAGCAGCTGATGGCACAGAAAATATTCTAAAAGGAAGAAGCCATGCTGCAATTGCCTTTTATTTTGAAGCTTGTAAACGGCACAGCCAACAATGAAATGATTCCTCTTCCTTCTCCACTGCATGCAGGATCACATTCTTCAAGTGTCCGAGAGCCAGGATCCACAGCGGAGCTCTTGCCCTCACACTGCTCCCACAAAAATGGGGCTGAGCTAGAAAGGCGCCTGTCCTTTTCCTGGGCTCTGTCAGCACTCATCAAAATAACCACACGATGAAGCTGTCGAGTCACAAAACAAGGACATGCACTGAGCCCAGCTCAAAACCACCCCCAGGACACAGCCAAGTCAGAAACGTCCCTGGTCTCAAATCAGCTGTGTCAGGACATAAAAGATTTTGACGATCTTCCCCTTCCAAGTGGATACTCTTCTTTGCACCACACCCAAAGGCTAACACCAACTCCTCTGCCCTAAAAACCTTTTCACTCTCTTAGAGTCTTGTAACAAACTTGAAAACAGCTGCCAAAAACAGAGCTCGCAAAACTGTCGGTGGAAAAAGCTCTTTGCTGCCTACAATTTCAACTGCACCCATCAAACTACAACCACGCACCCTGCTATTGTGACTTTCCTTCTCAGCTCTAGGGACCACCATAAGCCTTCAGACTCACAGAGTCAGGATCCAAATGGAATGGCACCAGGGACTGCTTACACACTAAAGCTACAAGGGACAAAAACTTGTCCTGCAGAGGTTTGGCTGAAAATTCATGAGGGAAGCACGCTGAGGAGGGCAAGAATTAGCCTTACGACTTGTCTTAGGTTGCAAATGCAAGATGTGGCTGGGGGTGTGTACTCTATTGCCATCTGTTAAAGGTGAGGCAGTTATCTTCTGTTGGTTGGGCCACCTGTTAAAACCAGGTGGGGCAGTTTTCGCTATCTCTTCCATGACCCATCCTCCCTCTGGGGAGATATCTTCTGTTAATGAGGCATTGAGTCTCACTGCATGACTGATAAACTTATATCATCCCATTGTGAGATGTTCTGCCCAGAGGGAGGAGCTAAGCATTTCTACCTGGATATAATCTGACATTTGGAACACCACAGATCAGCTTTTTTCCACTAGATTCCCAGAGAAACACCAGGCCCATCTACACCACCACTGGACCTTCAGAGGAAAACTACACCCTTCTACAGGATCACTGCTTCAACAGAACCACATTTGTCACTCCAGGAGGACTGCAGCCACCATTAAATCAGACTGCTACCAACACCCTGACCAACAGGGTGTCAGGTCATATTCTGACTCTGTCAGTGTTGTTGTGTATTACTGCATTGTCACCGACATGTTTTATGAAAAATCCTTTCCTTAGGATTTTTCCCTCCTGAGAAGCTGAGAGGCCTCAGGAAAAAACTGTAAACAATTCTTATCTGCTGCTGTGGAATGCAACAGGGGGAATCTGTGATTGGTCTCATCTGGCTATTTCCAATTAAGGGCCAATCACAGATCACCTGCCCAGACTGTCTCGGTCAGAGACAAGACCTTTGTTATTCATTCCTTTTCTATTCTTAGCTTAGCCTTCTGATGAAATCCTTTCTTCTATTCTTTTAGTATAGTTTAATATATTATCTATCATAAAAAAATAAATCAAGCCTTCTGATACATGGAGTCAACTTTCTCGTCTCTTCCCTCATCCTGGGACCCTTGTGAACAATGCCACACTGCATTTTTATTTTTATTTTTATTTTTTTTTTAATTTTTTTTTTTAAATTTTTATTTTTCCTAATAAAGAACTGTTATTCCTACTTTTATATCTTTGCCTAAGAGCCCCTTAATTTAAAAATTATAAGAATTCATAGGGAGAGGGTTTACATTTTCCATTTCAAGTGAAGCTCCTGCCTTCCTTAGCAGACACGTGTCTTTTCATACCAGGACACGACCCTTTCAGAGTATCCAAGAAGATTTCACTGAACTCCCATAAGTGCAACGGTGGAAATTTTTGCTAGTAATAGTAGATCATCTAACCCACTGGGTTAAGGTGGTACCAACAGTTAAAGCTACTGCCACTATTGTATGTAAATCTCTCCTAGAACTAATCATTCCCAGGTATGGAATAGTAAACAACATCAACTCAGACTGAGGAACCCATTTCACTGACGGCGATCGACAAAAGAGATGTGGACTCTATGGTTTGCACACATGAAGCCGTTTATTGATTCGCGAAGCTGATCTTATATACCTTTTCAGCATGTTATAGATAGATAATGAGATGACTGCCTCTCGCAATTAAGGGATGAATAATGTGTGAATATTAAGAGAAGCTTTAGTGATGTGTAGTTATGTTATCATAGTTTAGATGTCCTCTGTTCTCCCCATAGTTCCCTTTTCCACCCCCCCTCTGTATTGTTGCCATCAGACAGCCTGCGTTGTCTAGGACAAGTAGAAAGAAGGCATGCACGTGTGCCCCTTACATGGGGCAGTTGGGAATGGAAAAGCTTGTTGTTAAGAGGGTGCGGCATGACAACACCTAACCTCCAGTCAAGTTACAAGAAAGCAGATGTCACCGACATAGTTTATGAAAAATCCTTTACTTAGGATTTTTCCTCTCCTGAGAACTGAGAGGCCTCGGAACAAACAATTCTTATCTGCTGCTGTGGAATGCAACGAGGAGAAATCTGTGATTGGCCCCGTCAGACTGTTTGCAATTAAGAGCCTATCACAATTCACCTGTTCGGCCCGTCTCGGGCTGAGAAGACTTTTCGTTTACACATTCTTGTCTATTCTTAGCTTAGCTTTGTAGTGAACTCCTTCTCTTTATTCTTTTAGTATAGTTTTTATATCTTATATATCATATCATAATAAATCAAGCCTTCTGATGCATGGAGTCAACTGTCTCGTCTCTTCCCTCATCCTGGGACCCCAGAAAACCACTGTAACAAGCAGACTCCACCAATAAACGACAAAGAGTTAGCTGACAGACTTTGGGAGGGGCCAGGGTTGCCTGATGCAACCCCCAGGAGTATAAAAGACTGAGCATCCATCTTGAAGATGAACTGGTCACATGGTAGGCAGCCTTGAAGGCAGTTCCCAGAACTGCAAATTTTCCTTATTTAGTCCTTTTGTTGTATTTTTGTTAAGGCTTAATAAACCTTTTAAAATTTTTAAAGTGAGCAGTTGTGTCTCACAAGAAATTGCTAAAAATAGCACAACTATAACATTTATGTAACTAGGTAACATTGCTTAATTCAAAGCCTCATACTAACTAGAACAAGTATGTGTTATCTCATATGAGTTCTGCTTACCAAGCACATTGTACCAAGCACACTGCTAACTTCTGCATTACTTGTTCAAGGTTCTGCTTTCTGTTGCCAGGGCCTGCGGCCTACTAATGCTAACATATCCACTTCTGTCATGAGCTGGAGAGTTCTCCCAGCTCGGCTTTCTAGCTGTATTCCTACATCTCCCCCTTTCTTTTCCACCATTAAAATTTTCTTTGTGGATTTATCAATCAGTCTCCAAATGCATTGCAATACACAAGTGTCCTGGTTTAGGGCAAATTTTGGAGAAAACCTCCAAAAGGGGCCCCTCCAGAAAGCAAACCCACACGGCCCCTCCACCCAACCGGTTTGGGAAGGATTTCCCCAGAGAAAAGTGGAAAAAAACCTGTTTATTTAACAGGCAAAGCACTCCCCAGCACAAAAAAATGAACAATACCAGAGGACAAAACTCATTCGCCGCTCTGAAGAGATGACAAATTCAGAAAGTCTCTCCTGTGGGTGGTCCCTCTGTTATCAGTCCCTCCAGCGCTGGGAAAGGCTGCTGCCCAGAGTAGGCCCTGATAGGCTACAAAGTGTTTCCCCGGGTCCCAGTCCAGAGCAGGTTCAAACAATTGTAAAAAAAGGGAAAGAAAAACAGTCCAGGGAACTTCTTTGCCTCAGCTAGCTAAACTAACTAAAAAACAACGTAGGGCCTTGTTCTGAGCCATCCGTGCCAACACCACAGTGGACCTTCAGAGGAAAACTACACCCTTCTACAGGATCACTGCTTCAACAGAACCACATTTGTCACTCCAGGAGGACTGCAGCCACCATTAAATCAGACTGCTACCAACACCCTGACCAACAGGGTGTCAGGTCATATTCTGACTCTGTCAGTGTTGTTGTGTATTACTGCATTGTCACCGACATGTTTTATGAAAAATCCTTTCCTTAGGATTTTTCCCTCCTGAGAAGCTGAGAGGCCTCAGGAAAAAACTGTAAACAATTCTTATCTGCTGCTGTGGAATGCAACAGGGGGAATCTGTGATTGGTCTCATCTGGTTGTTTCCAATTAAGGGCCAATCACAGTTCACCTGCCCAGACTGTCTCGGTCAGAGACAAACCTTTGTTATTCATTCCTTTTCTATTCTTAGCTTAGCCTTCTGATGAAATCCTTTCTTCTATTCTTTTAGTATAGTTTAATATATTATATATCATAAAAAAATAAATCAAGCCTTCTGATACATGGAGTCAACTTTCTCGTCTCTTCCCTCATCCTGGGACCCTTGTGAACAATGCCACACTGCATTTTTTATTTTTATTTTTATTTTGTTTTTAATTTTTTTTTTTTTTAATTTTTATTTTTCCTAATAAAGAACTGTTATTCCTACTCCTATATCTTTGCCTGAGAGCCCCTTAAATTAAAAATTATAAGAATTCATAGGGAGAGGGTTTACATTTTCCATTTCAAGTGAAGCTCCTGCCTTCCTTAGCAGACACGTGTCTTTTCATACCAGGACACGACCCTTTCAGAGTATCCAAGAAGATTTCACTGAACTCCCATAAGTGCAACGGTGGAAATTTTGCTAGTAATAGTAGATCATCTAACCCACTGGGTTAAGGTGGTACCAACAGTTAAAGCTACTGCCACTATTGTATGTAAATCTCTCCTAGAACTAATCATTCCCAGGTATGGAATAGTAAACAACATCAACTCAGACTGAGGAACCCATTTCACTGACGGCGATCGACAAAAGAGATGTGGACTCTATGGTTTGCACACATGAAGCCGTTTATTGATTCGCGAAGCTGATCTTATATACCTTTTCAGCATGTTATAGATAGATAATGAGATGACTGCCTCTCGCAATTAAGGGATGAATAATGTGTGAATATTAAGAGAAGCTTAGTGATGTGTAGTTATGTTATCGTAGTTTAGATGTCCTCTGTTCTCCCCATAGTTCCCTTTTCCACCCCCCCTCTGTATTGTTGCCATCAGACAGCCTGCGTTGTCTAGGACAAGTAGAAAGAAGGCATGCACGTGTGCCCCTTACATGGGGCAGTTGGGAATGGAAAAGCTTGTTGTTAAGAGGGTGCGGCATGACAACACCTAACCTCCAGTCAAGTTACAAGAAAGCAGATGTCACCGACATAGTTTATGAAAAATCCTTTACTTAGGATTTTTCCTCTCCTGAGAACTGAGAGGCCTCGGAACAAACAATTCTTATCTGCTGCTGTGGAATGCAACGAGGAGAAATCTGTGATTGGCCCCGTCAGACTGTTTGCAATTAAGAGCCTATCACAATTCACCTGTTCGGCCCGTCTCGGGCTGAGAAGACTTTTCGTTTACACATTCTTGTCTATTCTTAGCTTAGCTTTGTAGTGAACTCCTTCTCTTTATTCTTTTAGTATAGTTTTTATATCTTATATATCATATCATAATAAATCAAGCCTTCTGATGCATGGAGTCAACTGTCTCGTCTCTTCCCTCATCCTGGGACCCCAGAAAACCACTGTAACAAGCAGACTCCACCAATAAACGACAAAGAGTTAGCTGACAGACTTTGGGAGGGGCCAGGGTTGCCTGATGCAACCCCCAGGAGTATAAAAGACTGAGCATCCATCTTGAAGATGAACTGGTCACATGGTAGGCAGCCTTGAAGGCAGTTCCCAGAACTGCAAATTTTTCCTTATTTAGTCCTTTTGTTGTATTTTTGTTAAGGCTTAATAAACCTTTTAAAATTTTTAAAGTGAGCAGTTGTGTCTCACAAGAAATTGCTAAAAATAGCACAACTATAACATTTATGTAACTAGGTAACATTGCTTAATTCAAAGCCTCATACTAACTAGAACAAGTATGTGTTATCTCATATGAGTTCTGCTTACCAAGCACATTGTACCAAGCACACTGCTAACTTCTGCATTACTTGTTCAAGGTTCTGCTTTCTGTTGCCAGGGCCTGCGGCCTACTAATGCTAACATATCCACTTCTGTCATGAGCTGGAGAGTTCTCCCAGCTCGGCTTTCTAGCTGTATTCCTACATCTCCCCCTTTCTTTTCCACCATTAAAATTTTCTTTGTGGATTTATCAATCAGTCTCCAAATGCATTGCAATACACAAGTGTCCTGGTTTAGGGCAAATTTTGGAGAAAACCTCCAAAAGGGGCCCCTCCAGAAAGCAAACCCACACGGCCCCTCCACCCAACCGGTTTGGGAAGGATTTCCCCGGAGAAAAGTGGAAAAAAACCTGTTTATTTAACAGGCAAAGCACTCCCCAGCACAAAAAATGAACAATACCAGAGGACAAAACTCATTCGCCGCTCTGAAGAGATGACAAATTCAGAAAGTCTCTCCTGTGGGTGGTCCCTCTGTTATCAGTCCCTCCAGCGCTGGGAAAGGCTGCTGCCCAGAGTAGGCCCTGATAGGCTACAAAGTGTTTCCCCGGGTCCCAGTCCAGAGCAGGTTCAAACAATTGTAAAAAAAAGGGAAAGAAAAACAGTCCAGGGAACTTCTTTGCCTCAGCTAGCTAAACTAACTAAAAAACAACGTAGGGCCTTGTTCTGAGCCATCCGTGCCAACACCACAGTGGAATTCTGTGTTCCAGCCGAACGTGGAGGAGTGAATGCAGGCTGATAACAAAACTCAGTGCTTCCTCTTCTCCCCGCCTTTGCTCTCAGAGCCAGTCTTGAAGGCACAGATTATAATATCCAGCATAAGCAGAACACACGATTGGGGATACAAGCATCATAACATCACCCTAGGGCAACAAGGCAAGCAGATCATCATAAGCAATAATATGGCCAAAATATAAATTCCTGTTTTAGCTAAATGTTTAAGCCAGCCAGTAAGCCCCCAGCCCCCAAGTATATGTTCAAGCCAATTGCTATCATCTACTACTCTTAATTTGGTTACGCTACCTCGAAGGGCCTGTGTGTTTGCATGAATAGACAGAGAGTTGTCAGAAAGGTTCATGCAGCATCAACCTTCAAAGTCCTTGCAACCGTGTCCATGCGCCAAAAGCAAAATGTGTATTGCAGCTCTATTCTGCAGCGTAGCATGCCTCACACTATCAGCTTCTGTTAATAAACCTGTTAAAGCAGAGCTAGTAGCATTAGTTTGTTTTGCAAGCCAGCAGCCAACGTTATTTAAAGTTTTTAATGCTTTCTTTGCCAAAGAGAGGAACTAGAAGCCCATCCCCTCCTCCAAAATCCAAAACATCCAGGGACTGATCCTATACAAAGGTGTCAGAACACTGGTATTGAGCATTACCTGTGTGGGGCACTAGATCTGCTGCATACCAAAACCCAGCGTAGCTGCTTACCTTGTCCAAAAGAAGTGTGCTGGCAGAATTTCAAGAAGGTTGCCTCAAGGAAGTGGAAAACACATGCCAAATGGATTCTTTCAGGAAGGAGACCGCCTTCCAAAGATGGATACCGACTCCATGACTGTACGAATTGAGTCAGTGCTTCCAAACCAAATATGCCAGGATAGAAAGTTGCTGCCACACTTAAGCTGCACGGCACAGCTTCTTATCTGCACCTCCGACACTGGGGCAAAGTTCTTTCCTTCCCATGAGAAAGCATTGCTGTTCTCATTCAGGAACTCACCAACCAAAAGTTGCATACCACGTCCAATACTGACTATGTCCAACAATGGCTCCTACACAGAAGGGGCCAGGACAGAAATGTCTTGCTGGACTATACCTCCCCATGGTACTTTATCAGCTGCCCTACCAACATTGCCACCATATCTTTTACTTCCTAAGGAAAGGCACTCCAAGTCACTTGGCTTTGCCTTGCCTCCAGTACCATGCTTAGTTTTCCTAGCCTACTCTTGCTTTGCTTGCTTCCCTATGTCTGCCTTGCCTAGCCCTACAAATAACTTCCTGGCTTTGCTTTGCCTTGCCTACTGCTCTTTGCCCTGCCTTCCATGCAGGTAAGGCAATGCAAAGCAAGTGTAGGCAATTGTAGGCAGGTCAAGGGAGAGGTTGGCAAGGCTGGAGCCATGAGGGGAAAGCAAATTGAGTGGTAGGTGAGAGAAGGCCCAGAAGTTAGAGGCAAGGCTGGGCATAGGAAGTAATGGTAACAGGAAGGGCTAGGCAAGGCAAAGCCCTGGAGGAAAACTGTAGGCAGGTCAAATGTGGGGCATGGACATGCAAGGGAATGCAAAGCAATGGAGGATCAGCAGGGCAAGGCAAGGAAACTGTTGGGTGGACAAAGCAAGGCAAGTGGCAGGTGCATTCAAAGATTGCTGGTACACAAAAGTGACCAGGACAGACTGCTCTGTCCAGCCTTGATCTTGCATGAGCCATCTCTAATCTGCACCTAAGACACTTGGGTTATCTGCTTTCCTTTTTATGCAAAAGAACTGTCATTCTGGTCCTGAAGCCCAAGGGTGAAACATGAATTTTGTGTCCAAAATTCAAGACATGTAAGGATAGATGTCAGAACAAAGCTGCCAGGACAGATAGGTGTGCTTGCACGTGACGTCCTCCAGGCTTCCTCTCACATGCTCTTGAAACACTGGGGCCTTGAGAAGAAAAAGCCAATGAAAGCCTGGGGAGTCCTAGGAGAAGCAGGCAGGGCAATGCAAGTTGAAGAAATTCCACCAAAAGAGAGGTGTTGAATTCCAGATGGGGGGACGGGTGAGCAAGGTAATGCAAGGCAAGGAAAGGGTTCAAGGGCAAGGCAAGACAAGTGGCGGCTTTGCAAGGCAACACAAAGGAGAGGGAGGCAAGGCAATGAGAGTCCTGGAAGGAGAAGGAAATGAAAGAATGGAGCTAGACAAACAGGAAGGGAAAGAAGGATAGGTGAGCAAGTCAATGCAAGGCACTGGATTGGTAGGAAGGGCAAAGCAAGGACATGGATGGGTCAGGAAGGCAAAGGAAAAGAATGGTCAGAAATTACAAGGAAATGCAAGGTTGGGTAGGAAAGGCAAGGCAATGTAGGGGAGGGGTAGGCAACACAATGGGTGTCTTAAGAGGAATTGTCCATGCATGGCAAGGCCAAGAGAAAAGTGGTAGAGAAGTCAAGGTGGGGGATAGGTGAGTGCAGCTGAGAAAGAAGGAAAGTGCATAGCTCTCGTGTGTGTGTGTGTGTGTGTGTGTGTGTGTGTGTGTGTGTGTGTGAAGTTTGCAGGATGTAAAGCAAAGAAAGCTGTCTCTTGATTGTGGAGTGAATGGATGTTTTCAAACATAAGCAGCAAGGCCCAAGCAACCTTTATATCCTGGCACATCTGCGTGTGTGAGACATAGCCAGAAACTTCTCCATTTAGATTCAGACTGCAATCAGGACACAGAACGTGATGGTGCGAATGGCTGAGCAGGAAAGCGCAAAACATCAGCATGTTTCAACAGAAGCAGTTTGTGTGATAAGGAGATGGACGCATGGGACTCCAGCAATATGACAATACACTCAGCTGAGAAGCAAAGTGCAATGCCTCAGTGCGTGCTCTGAAAAGAAATGCTGCAAGAAAAAGGCAAGCGGACAGGTTAGTGAAAGTTTTCTGTCCTGGCACACTGAGCTGTTTGAAGGTGAACCACTGTTTGGTTTCACTAAGGACTCAGTGACACTGAGAGGATGTGCTTTTCTATGTTGCTGAGAAGGAAAGTGAGAATCACCAGTACGTCTGGCAGAGTTTCTAGGCTGCAAGGGGATGATGAAGGCCAGGCCTGGCTTTTGGCTGTGGCTCTTGTTGCAAGGAAGAAGCTGCTGGAGGTTTTAAGCTTTTTGGGATCTGTAAGAGTGAAAGACTACACTGGTACCTCATTAAACTAATGATTGTTGATCATCTGGCTGAATCTATTACATAAACCAGAACTGAGATTTTCCCCCATTCACCGCAGTTTTTTCACCTTTTCATCAAGCAGCCTGAGCCTTTTTTGAGTATACTGTCAAACACCTTGCCTTGAAAGGTAGAAGTGTCTCAGTTCACCTACTAATAAACATGGAAAATAGCTCAAGTCAATTTCAGAATTGCCCTGAGCAGAGCTGGTGTTTCAATACCTGAAATTACCATTGAGAATATTTGCAAGAATCACCATTACGCAAACATTTGAAATACGGTAGCAGCTTCATCTTATTGTGGTTGCAGTCCTTGGAAGTTTTGCTATTTTTTGAAACAGGAAACAGATCAAACACAAGAAGCTTACTAATCCAAGCTCACTGGCCATTGTGCAAATAGCACTTGATTAATTCAAGGTACTATCGTAACATACAGAGTGGCTCTGTGCAGGAAAATGGAAGTGTCCTTCTTCACGTGGGCAGAAAACCTTTCTGCCACATGAACTCTGGGAGCAATCCATCATGCCTCAGTGTGCTGTGGCTGGTCACAGAGCTACACGATGTGTCTCTGTGCCCATGGCACTCTCAGGGCTCAAGGCCCCACATAAACTCCCCACTTTACAGACATGCAAGTAAAGCCCACCGAAAATGCAGTTCTCCAGACAGCTCACTGAAACCAGCTAGGAGTTCCCAGCATCACGCTGGGCAGTTCTGTCCACATATAGCTTTGGTTTTAATGAATCCAGAACAAAGGTGCATTTTTCTAGTCTTTAGCTCTACTAAGGTATTTTATGTAACATGACAAGAATAAATTTGTTTAGACAACGATAAATAACAGAGGGGATAATGTACATTTTGCTGCTATCTTCTTTTGCTGCTATGTTTTGCTTGCTTTGCTATCACTTTCTGACAAATAAATGCTAGTAAAATACCTCATCAAGTCTTGCTTTGAAGACAGACTGCCAGAAAGGTAGAGAAACTTCGAACCTTTACAAGACCCTTGTGAAAAATGTGTATTTTATGATTGGCTTTTAGCAAATATTAAAATGAATATTATATGTGTTATGTTAAAAAGTTATACTGTATTAATCCTTTTCAGTAGTGTGTTAAATATAGTTTTAGGCTATAACATAATATTAAAATAGAAACAATGCCATGTAAGATACTTTTTCCAACTAGCTCAAGAAATTCTTCACACAGAGATAACAGCAACGAGACACCTAAATCCCCAGGAGGCCTCCTTATTGGAAAAGACAAATTTTCTTCCACCTCCTTCTCGTCTCTGAGGCGCCAACAGGATTAAGGGGGGGAAAGTTGACAATAACCAGAGAAATCCCTAGTTTGAAAGAAATGTATGCATCATGTATGAGATATATGAATATGAAAAAGGCTATTGCTTTTAAGGGTTAATCCTTTGTTAGCGAGCTATGCTTTCAAGAGGAAAGCATCTGAACGTTCATAATTCTTTGCTTTTATTTTCCTTTATTGTCCTAACTCTGATTGTCCAAATTCTTATTGCTCTAATTTGTATTACTATTTTTATAACCATTTAATTACTATTAAAC
This sequence comes from Serinus canaria, assembly GCF_022539315.1. Lineage (NCBI taxonomy): Eukaryota > Metazoa > Chordata > Aves > Passeriformes > Fringillidae > Serinus > Serinus canaria. The sequence goes on along the minus strand of NC_066342.1, from coordinate 8,004,573 downwards.
TTTTAAAATTTTAAAACAAGTGATTGGCATTTTTCACACCCTTGTACCATGTGTCTTGGTCAATTTGTATGCAGATCCTTTCTTCCAGCAGGACTTTTTTGCACTGTTAGCGCACATTGAACTGAATGCAGTACAAAAGCAGTGAATATAGGAACTGTTCTCTTTTAATTTTAATGGTGATAAAAATGCATATCAAATAAAAGCATTTTAGAGCAGCAGGAAGATTTTATATGTAGGTAGCAAATCATAAAAATATGCATATTTACAGATTGGGTTCCTGTCATGGTTTAGGGCAAATTTGGGCGAAAACCTCCAAAAGGGGCCACTCCAGAAAGCAAACCCACATGGCCCCTCCCCCCAATCGGTTCGGGAAGGATTTCCTCAGAGAGAAGTGGAAAGAACCTGTTTATTTAACAGGCAAAGCACTCCCCAGCACACAAAATGAACAATATCGGATGACAAAACTCGTTCGCTGCTCTGAAGAGATGACAAATTCAGAAAGTCTCTCCTGGGAGTGGTCGCGCTGGGAAAGGCTGCAGAGTAGGCCCTGACAGGCTACAAAGTGCAAGCTCTCGGTGTTTCCCCGGGTCCCGGTCTGGAGCAGGTTCAAATGGTTCCAAGAAAAGGAAAAGAAAAACAGTTCAGGGAAAACTTGGACTGCCTCAGCTAGCTAAACTAACTAACTAACTGAAAAGCAAAAGGACCGTGGTGTTCTGCCCTATCCGTGCCCAGACAACAACAGTGTGCCAGCAGACTGTGGAGGAGTGAGTCCAGTCCCTGATAACAAACTCTGTGCTTCTTCTTCTCCCCGCCTTCGCTCTCAGCCCATCTTGAGGACACAGAATATAATATCCAGCATAAACAGAACACACAATTGGAGATACAAGCATCATAACATCACCCTAGGACAGTTCCTTTTAAAATTTACAACAATTACAGACAAAAACCATAGCTTAGTAAAATGCAAATCTAAATCATGGTATCTAGAAAGGTGACATGAAAAGGTGCAAGAGGAAGAAAACCAAAAAGAAAACCAAAGGAAGCCAGAAATGAGGCACAACCTCTCCTCCTTTTCTGCTTACAACAGTACCTTAGAAGAACCTTCGAGTGTCCTAACAGTCATGTAAGTAGAAAACTGTGCCAAGAACAATTGTGGAAAATTGTGGAAAACTGTGGTCTGAACATAAACATTTGGTTTGCTTTCAGGATGATTAAATCTGCATGCAATGCATAAGGTAAGGGTATGTTTTGTATATTCAAAAACAAGTTAAAAATATTTTCAAATTGAAGGGACTATTTTTTATTTGTTTTGAATTACTTGGCTAAATATGGCGCACGTTAAAATACTGCAGACATATCGAGTTACCAACTGCAAAGGAGGGAAGCATTTTCTGTGCTTAAAAATGTAAAGTATTTTAGAGTCCTTTTGTTACTTGTTTTGAAGGTTAGAATATGCGTAAAATATGCTAGCTGAGGACTTACAATTAATGAATTATTTGGTGTAAGTAGTTCAGATTATATTAGCTTTCAAAAAGAAAAAGTAGTCTTATTCCATGTGCCAATTCTGAAGTAGATTAATAACCCTTAAGCACAATATGGATACGAAGAGGGATTTGACATAAAAGGTTAAGCAACACTTATCACCGCTGGGGGTCCATATACAAATCACAAACGGGACAGGACTGCTGAGGAACATGTCTCAAGCTGTTTTGTTTTCTAACATCAGCCTCATTACATGGCTATGACAATGGGAAGAGGCCAGCAGTTCACATCCCAGGCAGCAGACAAAGAACCTAATGTTACAACTTACTTTAAACGTTTTTTGACCAATCACACAAAGCAAAAGCGTATTGACTATAGTTCCATCCAACCACTATAAGCATACGTACCTTCTGTTAAAACAATGCTTGCTTATTTCAAATACAATACCTGCTTGTAAGCCTTAAAACACAATGCACAGAGCTCCATTATTAAGCCTAGAACTGCCTAATATCTTGCTAGATATGCTTTTCTGTAGCTTAGGTAGGTATTCTAACAAGTGCTAATGCACAGACCATTGTTCTACTTGTCCGTACCTTTCTGCTTCTTATATAATTTTTCCGTTGACAAATCTTATGGCTACTGCTTAGCTCTAATCACAATTCTGCTGTCTTTGAGGCCTGACTTTTGCATCTTTCCCAAAACCCTCTGATTTTAAGGATTTCCACAATTCCCCCTCTTGGTTCAACTAAAAAGAAACCTTCGAAATGATGTCGCTTATTACCTACCTTGCGTTTCGTAGCTTTACTATAATATATCTGCTTTTTACTTGCTTAAAGTATTTTTTTTCCTCACATTAAGCATTGCTGTATTACAACACAGCACTTTTAATGCTGTGAAAGTCCAGTCAGTTCAAAGGGCATAAGTCACGTCTGATAACAATGACAAGTCCTTGTTCGAAAAAGTCTCGCCAGTTGCAAGGTCTTAATTCAAAACCTTCCTCCGTGTCTGTACCTTCATCCACCATCTTTGTAAGGTTTCGAGAACTCTCTGTGAATCCATTTCCTACCTCTCTCTCTTGTATGATAAAAACTTCTTTGATAGTTTTGTCCATCATTTGTTGCGCACACAGAAGTATGCAAGGTATCGCTACTAGTATCACCACTAAAACACCCAATACATATAAACCTATTTTACAAAGTTCCCTTAGCCAAGGTGCAAAGCTCCATTCTTTGAACAAATCATCTAACCATGACCCACCATCTTCTTTAATTTGAGCTGTCAAATCTTTCAGCTTTTGTATGCTTTTGTGGATGGATTCAGAATGATCAGACAGGTTCATACAACACAATCCTTCAAATTCCTCACAACCATGTCCATGTTCTAGTAAAAGAAAATCAATTGCTGCTCTATTTTGAAGGGCAGCATGCCTAACACTGTTAACATCTGTCAGCATATCACTGATTGCAGTGGATGTGGCATTAGTTTGTTTACTCAGCTAACATCCAACCCGATCTAATTGTTTCAATGCCATTGCTGAAGCCAGTTGGGGTAAAAACAAACCTGCTGAAACCCTTTTCGCAGCATTCCAAGTCATGAAATCACTCTTACAGTTTTCATCATAGTGATGAGCAGGTCTTTCTCCCCTATATTTCTTCTTAATGACTGCTTTAGCAGTAGGTGCTATCACAGTGAGCATTCCAATGCTAAATGAGCCATCTTCAAGGCATGATGGAATGCCCTGCCAAGCCCCATCTCCACAAATGAACCAATATCCTTTTGGTAATTTTCATGGATATTGGTCAGCCTCGGAAAGCACATCCTAACTGAATAATTACACCAAAAACTTGAATTTCTATATGCAAAATAATGGGGAGTAACATTGTACTTTGAAGGATCACCATCTCGCCAATCATTAGCTGTAAACATAAGGCAAAAATCCATTGCTAAAGAACCAAGGATTTCTAATTCTTGGGGTTTGGACACTGCTTTGGGAAGTCCTTTGGCCCAAATGTTCCAATTCAATACAGGATTGCTCCCATTGTCAACTTCACCAGGCTTACTATTGAATTGCTTTTTGATCAAGGGCAATTCATTTACTGGCACACTGACTAGACAGGTTGAGAAAGGCTTTTCTGGTTCCGAATTAGACAAACATATGGTATCCAAGCCTGCTGCCTTGGCTAAGGTCACCCAAACATTTATTTTTGGTCGTTCCACAGGCCAATCTGCACTACAAGAAGCAATTAAAACAAACTAACACCAGCATATAATTCGATTTCACTCCATCCTTTATGTGAGCTCATTTTTGGCCAAAGATCTTCCCATATATATCAATTTAAAAACTTTGCTTTTGACCTTAAAATAAAATTTCACCTTTGAAAGTCCAATAGAGGGGATGTATAACATAACAAAACAAAAACCATGCTTTTGCCAAAAATTAGCTCTACGAAACCAACAATTGACACATTTACAAATAGCATAAAATTAGGGTTTGCAGGTTCCACCAATGAACAAGGAACGTCAGGCGTGACCCGTGGTCCCTCTGTTTGGCTAAGGTCTGTGTACTTGCTTCTACGGTCTTGAACTCTTCAACACATTCTGGGGTGTGATATGGTTTGATGTTTTTGGCTGGACCCACTTAATTTCTGCACCTATAGAGACAGAAGCATACCCTTTGCCCCAAGTGGAAAGGACCTTCAATTTGTCCTGTCTCAGGGTTTCTAATTAAAACAGGGGGATTTTCTTTCAGTTTCGCCTGTGTGTTACTTGAAAAATGCCTAAAAATTGGTGCAACAGAGCTGTTTAAGAAATTAAAAACATACAAAGCTTTGTTCAACCTCATCTTTTGTATGACCTCTACTCCCCCCTTCTGTTGATCAAGAATGCGTTTCAATGTCTGATATGCCATCTCAACAATTGCTTGACTTGTGAGAGAATGAGGAATGCCAAAGATGTGATGAACACCCCAATCCTTTAAAAATGTGGCCAATTTTTGAGATATGTATGTGGGACCACTGTCAGTTTTTACTTCTTGGGGCACACACAATGAAGCAAAAGCTTGCTAAAAATGTTGACAGGCATGATTACGTGTTTCACCTGTGTGAAGAGAAGCAAAAACTGCACCAGAGAACGTGTCCACTGAAACATGAGTATTTTTAAATTTACCCAAGGAAGGGTATTTAGTTATATCCGTTTGCCATAACTGCAGGCTTTGCAAACCTCGTGGGTTGACCGCTCCTGTAGAAACAGGATGCTGCACAAGCGACAGTCAGGGCAAGTACTAATGATAGCCTTATCTTGACTTTCGGAAATTTGAAACATTCACACAGGTGCTTGCACGTTTTGGAGAAAGAAGGCATGACTCAGTTTTGCTTGTTCAAAAATGTTTGGCAAAGTGTTTGAAATAACCATTGTCAGTTTGTCTGCTCTCGCTTTTCCTTCCACTAAAAATCCAGGAAGCGAAGAATGAGCCCTGATGTGAGAAACACAATATGGATTAGTTCTATATTGCAAAGTTGTATAAAGCCATGAAAGTCCACGATATAAAGTGTCATTACTAACATCCTTTAGAACTGATCCTTCTATTCTCTTAACCACATTAGCAACATAAGCAGAATCTGTTATTAAATTAAAAGGTTCTGGAAAGTTCTGAAAAGCCCGAACCACAGCGGCAAGTTCAACAGTCTGAGGAGATCCTTCTACTATTTGAATATCTGATTCCCAAGCTTTAGTTGTTTGGTTCAACCAAGTTACAACTGATTTGTGACTTGTGCCAGATCCATCAGTGAAGAGAGCTATTGTATTTAAAGGTTCTTCACTTAACATAGGTTTCTTTCTAAAACTCAGTTTTGCCTGCAATAATTTGTGAACCGGGTAGTGAACAGAACAAATACCTGGAAAATTTAACAATGCATACTGCAAATCATCAGAATTTTGCATTTCCCAATCAAGATATTATTTTTTTCAATGGTAAATAGATAACTGCAAATTCTTGACCTGCTAAACTTAACAATCTTGTTCTGGCCTTAATTACAATTTGTGCTATCATCTCTAAAACTGTAAAAAATTGTCTTTGGAAACCCTTAGGGAAGAAAAATCCATTCTATTATCAACAAAGGATCTCTCTCAGAAGGGTGTTATTGAAAAATGAGACCACAAAGTTGCATTTTTTCTCTTAAAATTTCAAAAAAGAAAGGCTTTTCTGTAATACAGCGATGAGCTTGTCATCTCTGGAGAGCTTCCATGACCTTGTCAAGGGCTGCACGAGCTTCAGGTGTTAGAGTTCTAGGAGAGTTGATGTTACAGCTTCCTCTCAATAAATTCAAAAGTGGACCCAGTTCATTGTTGGTAATTCCCAAAACAGGTCTGACCCGATTGATTTCACCTAGAAGCTGTTGTAAATCTTGTAGGTTGTTGACACTGGTCCGGAGCTGTATCCTCTGTGGTGTAATTGTTTTTTTAGTCATCTTCCATGCCAGATACTTCCAGGGTGGAACTTCTTGTGCTTTGGTTGTGGAAATTTCAAGTCCAGCATTTTGGATTTCAGTACCAACACTAGCACAGGTTTGCTCCATCTCTGTCTGCATTGGAGCTGCGATGAGCAAATCAGCCATGTAGTGTAGAATCATGGATCTTGGATGCTTCTGTCGAACTGGAGACAAAGCTTGTGTAACAAAATATTGGCAAATTATAGGCGAATTCTTCATTCATTGAGGCAATGATTTCCAGTGGTATCTCTGCAGGGGTTTTCTTTGATTGATGACTGGAATTGAAAAGGCAAATCTTGGAGCATCATTGGGATGAAGTGGGATGTGGAAAACACAGTCCTTTAAATCAATGACAACAAGAGGACAGTGTTTTGGGATCATTGATAAAGAAGGAAGTCCAGGTTGAAGAGGTCCCATGTCCTCAGTCACTTCATTGATCTTCCTCAGGTCATCGGACTCCAGGAGTCCGATGTCTTCTTGTGGATGACGAATACTGGTGAATTCCAGGGACTAGTCGTGGGTGTGATGTGACCCTGCTGTAATTGTTTCTTTACCAATCTTTTAAGGATATTTAATGTTTTTCTCTGTTAAAGGCCAGTGGTCAATCCATATAGGATGATCAGTTTTCCAGTTTAGCTTTAAAGTGGCAGGTTTCAATGTGGTCTCCATCACAGGCCCACTTCCAGTTTTGCTCCCATTGACACAGGATGTCTCTCCCCCAGACGGTGAGAGGCTTCTGAACAACAAAAGGACGCACCCTTGCTGTCTTTCCTTCAGGACCTGTAATGTTAATCATGGATGCACTTTGCAAACACACAGTAGCACCTCCAATCCCTGTGAGGGAACCCGCAGGATCTACCAAATCCCAGTCAGTGGGCCAAAACATGTGAGAAATTACAGTGACATCTGCACCAGTATCTGGCATGGCTGTAATGTAAATTGTTTTACCATGGTGAGTCAGGCTGCAAGTTAATTTTGGTTGGTTGCAGTCCAAACATTGCACCCAAAAGACCTCAGGACCTGAGGTACCAAATGGCACAGACACAACTGAATTCTCTGGAAAGTTGTTTTCCTTGGGTGCATTCATGGGTAAAAGAAATGCAATAGCTATAGGTGTTTTTGGTGGAATTAGCATAGGAACATTAAATGCAAGAGCTAAAATTACTAGCTCTTCGTTACAATTTACTGAAACAACAGCCTGAAGGACTGAAAGTCCGAAAATTTTGTTGCTGGCTTTGCCTAGAATCAAAAAAACTTGTCTTTGTTGAAAAAAACTGATAATTCCAGTAGAAATACTTTCATAACAACAATTATTTAAAAGGTATATAAATTTTAAAGAGGCCAATTCAAACCTTGTACCTGATGGTATTGAGCTGGGACCATTTGAGGAATGGTTGACTGAGGGATGACTGAGGTACCAATACCATTTGACTGGGTAATTGACTGTAAGGAGGTACCACTACTTGTGTCGAGGTGCGGTGGTAATCCGCACTCTTTTTGGAGTTTAACGACAAAGGTTTGCCATCAATGTCAAATTGAGAGGTACAGTGCTTAGCAAGATGCTTCCCTTTCCGACATCAAGGGCAAATAGAAAGTTGTTTAGGTTGGATTGTTGTTTTAGGACAATCCTTTTTCATGTGTCCTGGCTTACCACAAACAAAGCAACAAGCCTTTTTATCAGAGTCCAACTGTACAGTATCAACAGATTTTTCAAGAATTTTTTTTTGTTTGTGCTTCTAGGGCCTTTTCAAGCTTTTCCATTTGTTGTCCCAAATTTTCTCCCAAAGCTTTTCCCAAATTATCTCCCAATGTTTTTCCAAACCTTGCTTGAGATTCTGCAATCTGCTTTCCAAAAGCATTGACTTGTACATTAGCAATATGTTGTGGAGAGGTGAGCTTACTGCAAGCTGTTAGCATCTCTGTTACAGTTGGAGGCTGATCAGGTAAAGTTAAAATAATTTTTCTACATTCTTCATTAGCATTGACAAAAGCAAGGTTTTGAATATTACAGGAATGAGCTTGTTCATCTGGACATTGTTTGTTGGCAGCTTGGGTTAATCTATCTAGGAAAAAACCAAAGGGTTCCAATTCACCTTGTCTGATAGTAGTATAAGCATTTACATGGGTACCAGCTGGCTCAACTGAAAATAAAGCTTTTCTAGCAGCATCTTTATTATCTGTGAGTACAGGCTGAGGCAATTCCACCGCCTGATTTTCTGGTCTATGGAAAGGTGGATCACCTGCTAGTTCGGTAATATCTATAGTCTCATGAGTATTTTCATATTTTTCAACCAATTTATTAAGAAGGTTTTCCATTGTAATTCCCATAAAAGATATTGTGAATTGGTTAAGATCAGGGAAGCCACATTTCGACAATCAGCAAGGACCAAGTCATAAGAATTAAAAATACTTTTCAACACATTATTAAAATAAGGAGAAGAGAACCCACTTCCTTTCAAAGCTTGACGGAGTTCTTTTATATCATGGTGAGAAAGAGTTTCATATCGTGGATTTACATCATTACAACCATATCTTACAGGTAAGGCAAAAAGCTGTTTATTTGAATACAAATATTTTTCTAAATTTTGATTAATATTAGACCAATTAGGTAGTTGAAATGGAAGATTTACCTCTGGCTTAGACTGTGTTTTGTTTTTCCCTCTCATCACTCCTGTATCTGATACAGAAGAACAGGTAGTGTTGTCACAGCAATCAGCTGTCCCAGGAACCCTGCCAAGAAGCTCCATGCTCTTGGCAGTAGTGTTGCCGCAGCAACAAGCTTTCCCAGGAGCCCTGTCAGGAAGGGCTGGGGAGGAGAGCTCCAACTTCTTGGCAGTAGTGTCGCCAGAGCAACAAGCCTTCCCGGGAGCCCTGTCAGGAAGGGTGAAGGAGGAGAGCTCCACATCCCTAACAACCTAAAAACCCCCCCGCCTTGCTGGAGGCAGCGGCTGAGGAATGTGTTGTATTGGTTACAGGAAGAAAGCCAGAGCCTGCTACATCACGTCTCAATTCACTAAATTGGGTTTTTTTAGATTCATATAAATCAAGCTGCTCTCCAGCTACAGATACCAAATTTGTATTTGTGACACTTTCCAATGAACTGTTAGAGGTTCCACACCATATCCCTGCCTGCAGGGATACAGCTAGAAAACTCTCAGCTCCAAGCTGCCATCTCAGCATGCTTTTTTCCCCCCAGCAGCAAATGAGACAGTCTTCAAGGCTTCTAAATGATCTGTCTGTGTCTCCACAGAAACTTTGCTGAGCTCTCCTGCCTCCGGCCCATCCATCTCTCTAAACAGAGCCATCCTTGCCCTGCTTGACCCCTGGCTGCTGCCTGTGGCCTCTGTCCGCTCCCCTGCCCACTCCTCTGCAGGCAGAGCCAAATCCAAAGCCCCCCCCCAACCAGCTATAACCAGAAGCTGGGGAGTTAAAAGCGGTGAAAACCCTGTAAGAGGCTTGGGGCAGGAATTAATACGAAAAGAGTTCTCAGAACTGCAAAGTAATCTGAGCCCTATCCAAGGGAGTCACTTCCCGGGAAAGGGAAACCGTAGCAGGGGTGACCCCCACAGCCCCTCAGCCAAGCAGAGCGGATCCAGAGTCCCCCTCGGCAGACACTCCCTGCACAACTCCAGAACAAGATCCGGCCGCAACTTGTTCGGAAGAGGAGCAGGGCACAGAAACAGCAGCCCCTGTTTTGCAAAGCTTCCCCAAACTCTCATCTCCTGGACCCGTTCGACTCCCAACCTCCCCAGAACACGACCACTGACCCCCCAAATTCTCGGAACACAACGAAAATCCCAAACGCTTTCCCGGGAACTCCGGGAGTGGATGATTTCTTGGAGGAATGGGAGGACGCCCGGTCGCAGCATCAGTGACTCAGGGAATCCCAGAAGAAACAGAGGACACGACCAAAGCTGGAGGCTGATTTGATTCCCCCTTCCTGGGGATTGGGGTGCTGTCCCCACTGCCCGAGGAAACCCCGGACACACCAGGAGAAGGCAAGGAACCCCAAACAAAACGCAAGACCCCCCCAGAGGAGGAGGAAGTGCCAGCACCACTCAGAATTAAAGTCTCAGAACCAGGTGTTCTGTTTTGGTGTTTGAGAAAGTCTCTGTTACGATCATTCTGTTTAAAGCTCTCCAGTAAAGCTCTGAAACCGGCATTAGTTTGACCAAAGTCTCTTCCTTTTTGAGACAGACTAGATTGTAAATTTTCCAGGTTATCTGGTCCCAGAAATCAAAGCTAAAAGCAGACTTCAAGTCTATATTTTGAGTATTCGCTTTTACCCATATTAATAAGTCTTTTAGTTCATGTTTTGAAATGTCTGAACGTCCTTTATCCTGTAAAATTGTCTCAAGCTGGTAAAAGACATCCCATTCTGTTTTAGATAGATGGTTTCCCAACTCGTTGCCCAGGAGCCCCTAAAGTTGCTACTTACTACTTACAAGGATATCAGCTACAGACGATGAAGAGGATGATCCATTCCTCCTATTAACAGCCTGGGCCTCCGGCAACAGCACTGTCCACGGTCTTCTTTTTTATTCCTCTAGTCTAACAATCCTCCTCACAGGAGTGCACCATTTATCACCAGCTGGGGGTCTATGTACAAATCACGAACGGGACAGGACTGCTGAGGAACGCATCTCAAGCTGTTTTGTTTTCTAACATCAGCCTCATTACATGGCTATGACAATGGGAAGATGCCAGCAGTTCACATCCCAGGCAGCAGACAAAGAACCTAATGTTACAACTTACTTTAAACGTTTTTTGACAATTCACACAAAGCAAAAGCATATTGACTGTAGTTCCATCCAACCACTATAAGCATACGTACCTTCTGTTAAAACAATGCTTGCTTATTTCAAATACAATACCTGCTTGTAAGCCTTAAAACACAATGCACAGAGCTCCATTATTAAACCTAGAACTTCCTAATATCTTGCTAGATATACTTTTCTGTAGCTTAGGGAGGTATTCTAACAAGTGCTAATGCACAGACCCTTGCTCTATTTGTCCGTACCTTTCTGCTTCTTATATAATTTTTCCGTTGACAAATCTTGTGGCTACTGCTTAGCTCTAATCACAATTCTGCTGTCTTTGAGGCCTGACTTTTGCATCTTTCCCAAAACCCTCTGATTTGAAGGATTCCCACAAACACTGTTGATGGCAAAAGGCTTACCTGCTTTACACAAATACAGGAGATAAAATAGTATTTTTACACAAACATTGCTATTCAGAGCTTTCCTTGAAAAGTTTCAATAACCATCATGACAGTAAAATTCTGTGCAAGTGTGTGCTAAGTACCTTAAGCAAAGGGTAGCTCAAGCATGACTTGTGTTTGACGTAAAAAAAATGCCACTTGGCCTGCGTTTGTCACATCTACTCCATTATAAGGCTTACTCTGTCTTAGATTCCATTTCAGGAATAACAACTCAAGCCATGAAACTGCATGAAAATGATGATTTAAAGAAGACTATATTAGAAGAATAGAGTAATGGTTAATGGTTTTTTTCCTTCCAACTGCTTTGTTTGCCCTTTTTAATTTTTTAAGTCCTTTCTGTTATCACCGTGGTAGCACTGCAGCAAGTGTTCAGTTCTAAGCTGTCCATGTTGCCAGCTTCTGGACTACCTTCAGAATACTTCCCACTGGTTTCATATAAAAATCACAAGCAGTAGGGATGACTAAAACTGCAAAAACCTTCTCATCTCCTTCTAGAGCAGGACCATGTCTTTGACCCACACTTAACTAGACAACTTTCATCAGTCATGAGGGAGTCTCACGTTCAAGAGCTAAGCAATGACAGATGTAAATGACAAAAAGTACACTGAAATTCTCTTGGGACTCCAGCGCAAAACAATGAAGGAGCTTGAATTCACCTTCTTGGGAAGTTTTAAAATGCACATTAACTTTAGGACAGGAGCTAAGCCATCATAACCTTTGTTGAGCATGCCTGCATAGACAGTCTCAGAGTTTCCATCACTGCAGAAGGAATGTCATTTAACCCACGTTATCATTACTAGTTGCTAAGCTGCAGTTACTGAAGAGTATCAGCAACATATTTTACACGGTAGGCTTTTATGTGTAAACCCTGAGTAACATCTCAGAGAGAGGGGTATTTCAAATAATGGTTACATTTAAAAGTAAAAAAAAGATCTAAAACCTTTCATTTCTAGATGAATTACCAGCACAAACTGTACCAGAATTTATGACTCTTTCAATTATGACAACATAAGTCTACCGTGGATGCTCTTGCTCTGGAATATTCCTTAAGAAACAAAGCCCTCACGAGAAATAAAACAAAATATGCCGAAATATTGGTCTGGATGATTTCAAAGGCTATGTATTAAAGGCCAAACACTTGTAATAATAGTAATGAGTGGACTAAAAGTTAAGTCAGTACAGCATAACATAGTTCAAAGATATCTTGTGTCCTAATGTTCATACAGAAGACTGTAAAAAACCTCTTTTTTTGTGAGTTTGTTTTATCCCTTTAGATGTACCTTATACTTATTTCCACAGTATGAGAATGTTTATGACAAGATGTTTATGACTTTGTGCAACCTTCTATAAGTAAAGAAAGAGAAGCCAGAAAAGAAAGGCAAAATTGTTAATTGCAGGTGGAAAGAAGGAGGCCAACAAAAAAAAAAAACAAAAACAAAAAACAAACAAAAAAAAAGAAACCCAAAAAAAAAAAAGAAGAAGAATTAAAATCCCCCCTGTTTTCTGTGAAAAGTAAAGGCACAGACAAGAAAGAACAACTGCAAAATTCTCAGTTTTTTCCAGCTCAAGTATTTTGTGGTACATTTCTTGCTGCTTTCTCATGCCAAACATCTTAACCATTGAAGGTGTCCCTTTTCTCTTTCTGGAATACAGCTAGAAAGATTGCTGTGTCATTGCTGACAAGTTGCTATTCTCAGAGGTTCCCAGCTGAAAGTCCTATATCAACTGATTTGCTCTGTCACTTTAATATGGCATGACTTCAACCGCTTACAGTTTCAGCACCTGAAGTTGCCCAGCCCTTACAATTCTTTGCCTCTTGAATGGTTACACTCCTTGGCATCTAGCATTTCTAAGTACATGAAACTATGCAAAATTTGCACTATGAGATGATACCAAATGAGTCACACCAGTAGATTAACTAGGGCATGCAAAGCAGAGAGGGGGGAATGAGAGCACAAGAAGAGAGTACACAAGAAGAGAGTACAACCTACTTTTTTCTGCAACAGGGCTAACACCGCAGAAATCAAAATTAACATAAATCCTCCTAGGATGTGTAATTCTTGCAAAAGACAATGACTTCTTTTTGTGTCCACAGGCTTTGAAATATCAACTCAGTTATAAGTGGAACTGCAGGAGGGAGCCACCATTCTTACAATTAACCTTTATATGTGTATAACCTTTCATGGGGATCCATCTTTGTCACGCACATCACATTTCATAAGAGAAGAGGCATTGTTGAACGGCTTCAGTGAAAAAAAGTCTTACATGTACTCCGAATGGAATTAGGATCCAAAGGAGCAAGTATTTCAAGAAAGCCTGAGATATTGCCTGAGATGAGATCCCTCCTAAGAGATTCACTTCAGGTACCAAATTCTCCCTCCAAATACTGGCAGATTAGTCAGAGAAGGAAAGCAATCTTTTTAAATGGTCCTTTGGGAAGACAGGGCTTGCAGGGAATTTAGTACTTGCTGGTATATTGCCTACATTCCAAGAACGAGTATTAAATACTGAAACGACCTATGGAAGATGAAGTCTTTGTGAATGTAAAAGTCCAGTGCATGGCAGTCACAGAAAGGAAACCATTAATGCCCTTGAAATCCCAACACACAGGTTGTGAGTTGGCAGTGTATGCCAGTTTTTAGCAAACCACAGCAAAATGCAGATGACAAAACGAGGCCATTAGGTCACATACAATATGAAGCAGTATGAAAGAGGAAAGCAGCGGAGAGAATCAACCCTGTTAAGTAGTCTCAGTATTCTTATTGACGTTTGCAGAAGTTTGCAATGAGTCTATGAAAATTACAAATGAGGCAAAAGAAAAGGGAACGATGGCTACTCTGGCATAGTGTTTCCTAACAGGGATCTTCAAAATGTAAAGATTGCATCATCCTTTAAACTGAAGGAAGGTATTAAAATGAAAGTAAGGAAATGGCATCAAATGCTAGAAAGACCCTGGGCAGTGTACTTATAGATAGAAATGCCACTGATGGAAAACCAACTAAACTGGCACCAATGCAGCAGCACTGTAGTAAACCCCAGAAATTTCCATTGCTTCACTGTCTGCTATTCCGGTAATATGCACATAGCAGCTCTGCAACATTCCTACTGATCATCTCCTTGGCAAACCGCGAGTGAGGGTCCATAGTGATACAGAGTCCCCAGGCAGGTGGAAAGGAGAGACGCTTAATTGCAAAAACCAGGCCTTTTTAAGCAGTCAGGCCTTTATCGGTTACATAGCTTTAAATCATAACAAACATAATTCAACCAACCACCATACACCACGATGTGAACACGCGATGGTTATATAACTTGTTTTTCTACCTCTAATTCTTCTGCACCACTTTCCCATAGTCCTTTTCTACTTAGCCAAAGTAACAGGCCTAAGCCGTGGTTTTACAAGGCCTTCCTTTTCTAAGGTTTTACCTATATGCAACAGCAAACCACTAGTTTCTTCAGTGCCAAGAGTTTAGGTAGATGATTTGCATCTGCCCTTCAAGTGAAACATATTGTGGAGAGAAAATCCTGTCAGAGATGTTCAGTCATTCCATTTTCTAGACAGACCAAAAAAAAAAAAAAAAAGCAAGCTATAGGATTGTGTACTTGCTATTGCAAAACACCTGCTGCCATCGGACAATGAACCAGCAGAAAATCAGCAAAAAAGAGATTTGAGGCAAACAACCCTTTGAAGGGAATGGTGATGTGATAAATAAAAAAAACACATTTCCAGGCTATCAAGATACTTTAAAAGTCAGCAAAGGATTGAGAGCAGAGGCTGAACTAATGGGGAAAGATTAAAAGAATCCCAAGAAAAACATGACCAAAAATTCTGAAAGATATGGGCAACTGACCTGTTTAAGCCTTCAGGAAATCAGTGGCCGCTGATTTAGATAGGCCATTCAAGTTAATTTACAGGTGCACCTTCTGCTCCTTTTTCACCTGTCAGCATCACAAGGTGAATTTTGACCATGAAGTCACGATTATTTGGATTCTATTCTTAGCTTTAGGAGAGAAGTACAGCAGCCGAAGAACCTATTACTGATGTGATATACAGGAACACAGCTTTGACACATTTCATTCAAGTCCAATCACAAATAGTAATACTAAGAGGATAGGATTGGCCTCTTTTCATGATGCTCTTGTTTTACAGCCTGCTCTGATTCTTGTGAAACTTTTTTCTTAGCTTCTCTCTAAAAAGGGGAAAGTCCAATTAAATTTCCCTCCCTACTGGTGGAGGTTTAGCATTCAGTTTGTTGAGCCTAAAAATGGTATTGGAACTAGCAGCAATTACTGTATTTTAAGTGTCCGGTCCGTTAAGACAATCTCAGTTTGATAAAAGCCTATATGCTATTGGCTAAAGAATATTCTGTTTCCCCCAAGACCACATGCATGCAATTTAATCAAACTTTCTGTAAAAAACTCCAGTAATACAAAAGAGTCATAAATAGCAGGAAGAATTATTTCACCATTTAGGGAAGCAACCTTCTCACCTTCTTTTGGAGTGAGCATAATCTGGTAGCTGAAGTAACAAACTTGAGGACAGAAATCTCCCTACTACTGAGAAGTTGCTGACACAGGAACCACCTAAGCTCTGTGACTTTCCCCTTTACATTCACTGGTCAAGCCTAGTAGCCTAAAATTTACAGGGTCAATCAAAGACAAATGCTAATCTAGTCAGAGGTCTATGAAAGGTCCAAAAATAATGAGAGTTTTTCTTAGACAATGGAAATGGAACCAGAGCTACCAATCTGGTTACTTGTAACATATCCTTAAAACTCATTCCATTATATTCATAACTAATGTATAGCCACCAGTACAATCAGGAAAAGATGAAACTTACTGATGTCAGCAAGGGAAGGATTTTAAAGAACTACTCCCATTAATCATCATATAGACAGTAACTCTATCATTAAAATCTAAGCCCTTTTAGTAAGTATCATTTTGGGGAAATTCAGGACTCCTGGACAACTGACCAATATGATTAAGAAGAAGCCGTTTATTCTTTACATTATGCACTTACACATTCTAACTCTCTGCACACGCTAGTCACACATTTCTTATTGGTGCCTTTGTCTTGTCCACGCGTTCTGCGTGCACCTCTCAGAAAATGTGTTTGGTTACATTCCAGATGCTTTGCCGCCCCCCATTATTGAGTTCTTGCAGTCTTGGAATTTGGGTTTTCAGCTTCTTCTTTCTTATTTTAGCACGCTTTGTCTTAGTAACCTTGATGAATTCCAGAGGGCCCTGAGAAAATTCTGATAAGAACAGTTACAAGCTGGATGGCTGATGCACACTGTAGTCTAAGTGGTTCAGATACATTGTTACAATTCCCCCTTCTTCTTCTTCTTGCACCAGCCAGACCCTTTCCACCATATTTTCTTCCAAGCGGCTCACAAATTTCATTATGCACAGAATAACACAAAGCAATATATTAATGACTATTAGTAATAACAAAGCTCCCTTTACGATATCTTTCAACCATCCAGTTATTCCCCATCCCTCAAACCATTTATCCAGACTCCAGTCATTCACAGTCAATTTCTTCATGTTATGTTGTAGTTGTTTGAGTTTCCTGTAAATAGATGCAGAACGGTCAGAGAGGTTCATACAACACATTCCTTCAAACTCCTCACACTCGTGCCCATGTGCTTACAATAAAAAAACTATAGCAGCTCTATTTTGCAGTGTCCCATGTCTAATACTATCTACGTCAAGTGAGCATCTGATTTAAAATAGCTGAAGTTACGCTTAGTTGTTTGACCGTCCAGCATCCCAGCTTATTGAGCATAGCCAAAGTTTGAGCAGCAGCAACACCTGGAGTAAGGAATGATGCTATTACTCATGCTGGAGTGCCCCAAAACTCTACACAATATTCACAATCAGGTCTTAAGCTTGTGATTGCTCTTTTAGTTCTCTTGCTATGTCCCACTCTCCAAATAGTCTGATTCAGCATTTCGCACATGCTAGGGGCAAACATGGTTAGTTTTCCTAAGTAACAAGGACCACCAAACGAATTACTTGCAATTGCAGACCATGCCTTATCCCCACAGATTAAAAAGACACCTGGTGGAAGCTTTCTTACAGTTGCATTTGCACCAGCACTTCCAGGATAAGTCCAATTGTGGCAATGTTTGGTCACGTTCTGATACCACGGAGAATTGGGATTAAGGATGACACTATTATTTTTGGGTCATGGGACTAGGAAATTTCTCATATAAGTTGATTTTGGGTTTAAAAAGTAGTTTAAAAACAGGCAATAATTTAATTTTACTGATCCTAACAAATCTAATTCTTGGAGCTCTAGTCCACTTTCATTCTGTGACTGTGTTATTATACCTGCTTGGAAGCCCTTGTCGTTTGGCTTAATCCCCAACCTTTAGCATCTGTCCAATTTTGTACCACTGCTGGTTATGTTACACCATCGATCCTCTGCACTTGGTTTAATTGCTTCCATGTATGGTTTTCCTCCAACTCCTACCCATTTTGCAAAACCAGTAAAGTTACTTATTGGGATACCAGTTAAACATGTGCAGAAAGGATCTCCTGGCATGGGTAAGGATAAACAAAAGGAATCCACCCCAGTAGCATTGGCCCAAGTAAGCCACATATTCTATCAATGTCATCCCTGTGGGTTAATGTCTTCCACACTACAGATGTCGCCACATATCACAAGTAACAGAGACAAACCTCCACAAACCTGCACATCTAATTTAAGACTATTCTTCATCCTTAACATCGGCAAAGAACTCTTCCCCTCTGAGATTAGGGATAAAATCCAAACTGACTGTGCCTCTTGCTCTTTGTACTCTTCTTCCATTCCGTCTCCTTTGGTTCTTCTCCTCCCACCTTCGCTTTGTTTGTTCCCACTGCTCAGGTCTAACTCCCCATGTCCCATGAATAAATATTCCTTTTCCGCCTTCAATGGCTGTGGCGGTACCAGTTGTTGGTTTCTCTGTGTCTGGATTGAAGGCACTTGAGACAGTAGTTCATGTTCGGACTCAAGTGCTTATTATTTCTTATCAGTAAAACAGTCTCAGTACTGTGAGTTCGGCAGCTTTTCGTTAGAAGGCACAAAATGGCTAACGATCTCTTGTTACAAGGTATTTTAAGACTAAACTATCCAATTAAGAACTGACACCTAGATTATTTTCCCTTTTAACCCAATAACTGATCCCAAAGAGCCTGCAATGCAGACTTTTCTGCCCAATTACAAAATGCCACCCAAACCCATGAAGAAGAAGGAAGAAGCACAAAGAAGAAACCCAGGAAGACACCCTGTGCCCTCCATCTTGCTTCCATCCACAACATACTAAAAATCCCAAAACCTAAATTTCTCACCAAGTGATACACCTACACTACTCTCTCTAACCTATTTCACACTTTTGTGGATTCTAGTCTATCTTGAAGTCTAGGAAACTTTCTCTATGAATGAGGGTCAAAGTCAGTGCTCCCCCGGGGGTCAGGGCACCCCAGAGCAGACAGAGGAATATTCCCAGTGCCCAGGGTTTCCACAAATGGCCTTGATCTTATTCTCTCTCTCCTTTTTCTTGAGCTTCCGAAGTTCGTTATGATACCACTGAATAGCCTGTCCCAATTGCTCCCAAGACTCAAACAAATTCAGCACTTCTTGATGGTTTCAGGGAAATTGACCATTATTCCTGTCATTTGGGATAACATACCCAGGTATTAAATTTTTGGGGGTGCCGATGTCTGCATTCTATATACCTTGGGAAGCTCCTTCCTTTAAACTCACGCCACCTATCTGATCCACACCCCACATATTCTAATCTCATCCAAGGATAACAAAAGCGTTCACAATTCTGAGGGCAACTGATGTTTTCAGGTAGCGCTGGTTGTTGGTTCATTGTTGATATTAGGGATCAGAGTGTCCTTCTCAAGCCAGGGATGAAGCCATTTCACTAGTATCCATCAGGGTTCTTTGTCTGTAATGATACACAACATAACCCCTTCCCCACATCAGTAGATCTGCAGGTCCTTCCCATAACCCTGTCATAGGATTTTTAAAACGAACTTTTGGTTGGTTCTGTACCAATTCAGAATCTTGCTGCAAACCTGAATAATGTGTTATTACTGGTTGTTCACTATGTTTACCTCCTAACCGTAGGTGATTCATAACACAGACTGCTTTCAGCACTTTGTCCTGTGGGCTCAGCCCATCCTCTCCCATTTTTTGTTTATCAAGCAGACCTTTCAGTACCCGATGTGTCCTTTCAATGATACCTTGTCTTGTGGAGTTCCCTGGAATACCTGTGCTATGCTTCACCCTGCAACAAGCTAAGAAATCTTGGGTCTGTCATGCTATATTTCCTGATCCATTGTCTGTTTTAATTTTTTGAGGCAAACCTGTGATGGCAAAGCAACCTTGCTGGTGTCGAATGACAAAATGAGACCCTTTCCTTGTCATAGGAGTGGCCCAAATCATGGCAGAAAAGATGTCTATGGTTACACAAATGCATTTAAAACGACCAAAAGAGGCATAGATAGTTACATCAGTTTGCTACAACTGCAAGGGCCCCAGGCCATGAGGGTTGACTCTAGGACCCAATCCGCCAATCCTACCCTGGCATTGTGGACAGGTTGTGACAATTCCTTGAGCATCCTGCAGCGATATTCCAAATTGTTTGGGTAAAAGTTTTGCACTTTGGTGAAAAAATTTGTGAGCCCTTCCAGCTTGGCCAAACTTATCAATATTTGGAGAAGCAGAGGTCCAAAGTGGTGCCACCAATTGGTCAGCCTTCTCATTTCCTAAGGCTAGGCCTTCCATCAATCCAGAGTGACTCTGTATATGGGTAATAAAATAATCTTGTTTGTGGGAATTAAGTAACTGCCATAGTTGCAAAAAGATTTGCCATAATCACCGGTTTTGAATTTCCTTTAGCAATGCTTGCTCCATGCACTCAACAGCACCTACGACGTAGAGAGAATCAGAAACAATGTTAATGGGATCATTGGGCCATTTTTCAAACACTCTAATAACGGCACATAACTCAAGAACTTGTAAAGAATATCCTGGTCCCTAAAGGATTTCACTGAGCATTTCACCTCTGTCCTACCAAGTAAAGCCTACTTTAGAAGTTTTTCGACTGGCATCAGTAAAAACTGTGAGGCCTTCTACAGGTTGTTTTGACAGCCAAGGAAGTTCTTCCACCTGTTGATGCAAAGAAAAAAGCTTATGAGGGGAAAAATGATTGCCAATAATACCTGGAAAGTTTAACAATGCCCATTGTAAGGTGACTGAAATCTGCAATGACCATTGTAAAAAGTCTTTTGTTAGTGGGAGAAGAATATTTTGGGGTTCCATTTCTGCAATTTCCAGTGTCCGTTTCTGTGCCTTGATCACGATTTTTCCTATAGCCTCCAATTACGTGGTCAAGGATTCATTCAAATAACATGGTAAAAACACCCATTCCAGGATTTTTAGTGGCTGATTAGCCTGGCTATCCCACTGCATTAGGATAGCCATCACGTGATTTTCTCTAATCAGCACGGCCACGGACAATGGTAAATTAGGGGACCAACAATCTGCAAAGGAATTACCCAGTTTAGTAGCAATTTGAGCCAAAGCCTTCTGTTGTTTTTCAGTTAGCTTGTGCAGCAAATTGGCCTGATTTCCCCCTGTCAATAATGGCATTAGGGGCTCATGGTCTTCATTAGTAATGCCACAGGTGCTATAAATCCACTGTATGCCCTAAATTAACTTTTGAACTTTCAAGGCCCGAATTTCCATACAAATAGCTAACTTTTGGGGCCAAATTTGGGCTTCAGTAATAAGAATACCCAAATATTTCCATAGGGCTTGTTGTTGGACTTTTTCCAGGGCAATTTGAAGGCCTGCCTTCTGCAATCGTTGTTGTAAGGCAGGTAGCAGGGTTGCTGTATCCAGGTGTTCTCCTGCTATAATAATGCTATCCACGTAATGATAAGTAAGATACTGTGAGTACTGTTTTCTCAGCGGGGCTAGTGCCCAGGCAAGATACAGTTACCACATCATGGGAGAATTTCGCACCTATTGTGGCAATACAACCCATTGATACCTTTTTGCTGCCTCTGCTTTGTTAATGGATGGCACTGAGAAGGCAACCTTCTCACTGTCATCGCTGTGCAGGGGGATTGTGAAAAAGCAATCTTTTAAATCAATAAGCAACAGTTGCCCATTGACAGGTAACATTGATGGTGAGGGTAGGCCAGGCTGCAGGGGTCCCATATCCTGCATTACAGCATTAATCACTCAAAGGTCATGTAATAACCTCCATTTTCCTGATTTTTTAGGAATTGTAAAAATGGCTGTGTTCCAGGGGCTTGTAGAAGGTACAATATGCCCCCTTTCCAATTGCTCATCAACCAGTTCATTAATATGGGCAAGCTTTTCTTTAGACAGTGGCCATTGATCAACCCAGATTGGCGTTTCTGTTAACCATTTTCATTTTAGGGTTGGCTGCCCCTCAATGACCACTGCTAAAAACCCTCATTGGTGAGACAGAAACCAATCTGGCTCAATGTGTCTCGTCTCAACAGCCAGATTGTTGTAGTAATCGCATAAGATCTCACCTGAGCCCAAACATGTGCATCCTTATCAACCCATACTGTTAAAAGTGTTTTACTGATTAAAGTCATTTGCACACCCCCAACCCCCAGAACTGGTGTTCCCAGGGTATTCAGAGGCCATGTTGTAGGCCATGCAAACAAGGGAACAGTGGTGACATCTGAACCTGTGTCCAGCAATTCAGCTTTTGTCGTGAGAGCTCCTCCATCAGGGTGCTGAAAAGTAATGGGTTTAGTTGTTTTTGCTCCTGACAATGGTAATGTAAACATTACCTGAGGGGATCCTGTTGACCCAAAACCTCCATCCCCCCTATGCATGACCCCTGTTTCAGAACCTTGGCCTCAAAGGGAACTAACTGTGGCAGTCTAGTGCCTTTTGCAATACGGATAGGTGGCCTCCAAGTCTGCACCATAATCCCAATATTCATCAATCAGTCTAGATAAAAAAAAAAAAGCCTTGTTTTGATGTGGATGATCTTCCTATCAGTAGAGCACTAAGTCCATAGCCCAACGGTCCATTTGCTGTTGATGGTATGACCTCTACATTGGTGTTTGTCAAAGTGATGTCTACTGCTGTCTCCATGTCCACTCCTGCAGATCCTGGTGTTGCTGAGTGGAGGATGCCCAGGCAGCCACCCAATTGGGGGAGAGCATTTGTGTCATTGTGTGTTCCCCCTTCATGCTCAGTTTCACTTTTCAAAGGGGGTTCCATCTCTCTTGTATTTTGATTTACGTTCGCTGGTCCAATGCCTGAACTTGTCACATCTGTTGCAGTTTTTTTTCACTTATGGCTAGTGAAGTAATAGAAGAGCTTCTTAGTTCTAGAAACTGTTACTAATCAACACAGACTGTTGCTCAGTCAAAGCTGTGTTAAATTCCTGAAGCCAGAGCAAGAGAACAGAGACTTCATAGAATTAGGAAGAGTTTATTTTTCTTTCTTGTATATAGCAACAGGGAGAGCATATTAGAGTGGGGCATAGAGTAGGCTGTTGCACGTCCCGGCTAGATGGTGACAGTGGGGGGGGGGGGGGGGCGACTGTCCCCCTTTTCTGGGGCTCTGCAGAATCCCAGCTACCAGTGGAGGCACAGCACGGAACAAAAGAACAGCATGGGCCTTGGGTGGCACTGGGTTACCTTATTTGATGCTACACTCCCTGAGTCTCGGGGTCCCAGGTGTCCTAGGGTGACATTAGGATGCTTGTATCCCCATTCGTGTGTGCTATTTATGCTGGATATTATGTTCTGTGCCTTCAAGACTGACTCTGAAGAGTGAAAGTTTTGTTTTGGTCTCTTATCAGCCACTCCCCCAAAGCTGACGGGACACAGAGATGGGACAGTACATAGTGCTGCTTTTGCTTTTTGCCCTGCTTTTTGCTTTGCTCTTGCTCTTGCTCCTGCTTTGCTTCTGCTTGCTCTTGCTTTTTTGCTTCTGTTCATTAGTTAGTTTAGCTAAACAGTTCAAATTTCTTCCTGGACTGTTTCTCCTTTCCTTTTTGGACCTACTCGAACCTGCTCCGGACCGGGACCTAGGAAACACCGAGTTTGCACCTTGTGGCCTGCAGCAGCTACCCCAGCACTGGGGGGACTGATAACAGAGCTACCACCCCAGAAGAGACTTTCTGAATTTGTCATCTTTTTCAGAGTGGTGAAAGAGTTTTGTCATCCAGTATTGTGCATTTTGTGTGCTGGGGGGTGCTGTGCCTGTTAAATAAACAGGTTCTTTCCACTTCTCTCTGAGGAATTCTTCCCGAACCGGTGGGGGGGGGGGGGAGGGGCCGTGTGGGTTTGCTTTCTGGAGGGGCCCCCCTTTGGGGATTCTCTCCCAAATTTTCCCTAAACCAGGACACAGGCAACGAGCTAGGGGCAAACAACAGCTTATAAAGGGGGGCAGGTCTCAAGGGAGGATACAATGTAAGAACTGTGGGTGGAACACAAGGCAGGTAATACAAGGGAGGAAAACTGCTTGGGATAGGAGAGGTTAACAATTGGATGTGGGGGAGAAAGGGATTTGGAACTGGGTAGGGAAGTAGCTAAGTAACAGACAGATAAGCAGACACCTGGCTCAATGAAATAACAAAGGCAGGTCTGTGTCACTCTAAAATCAGGGGGAGAAAAAACCCAAAAGAAACACACTGCAACAGTAGGCCATTCGGGAAGTCTGTACTGTCTGATTACCTCAGCCAATGGGGCAAATGCAATGGGAAACTTAGAATAAAAAAGCGGCTGCATCCCCCAACCACTTGAAAGACCCCATGGGAAATGCACCATGGTTTCTCCCTTTATTCCAATAAAGTTATGGGACTCCTCTCTCTGTTTTTAGGACAAAAACCTCTGGCATCAGGGATTAATTTTCCTAAAAAAATGGGCACACATCTGGGGTTCTTCCACCATTCCATGGCAGTGAGTGGGAGCTCAAGGCACCCCTCACCCAGCTTTGGTGATCAGTTTCTTTTGGTGACAGCCAGCACTGGGCAATTGGTTGAGTACCCAATAGCGTCCACTCGAGACAGACGAGTAGTGGACTAGAGGGTCCATGAAGAGTCCACAGGGAAGGACCACTGAAAATGTCACCAATCCATGGGATTTTTGGGGAGTAAACCTGAGAGGGCACCCATAGAGGGTAGCATAGATAAAGCCAGAAACGGATCCTGGCAAAAGGGATGACGATCCAGAAAGATCTCCAAAGAATCCCTTGGAAGAATGTTGAGGTAGTTTGCACCTTCTCCCAGAGGTAATAAAGGACAATCCATGCCCAGGGGGAAATAAGGGGAGTTGAGAAGGGGTCTTGGCAACAGGGGACAGATGGTGTTGGTATGTTGGGAAAGGATTAGTTGAAGGTATGTTGGGAAAGGATTGGTTGAAGTAGAATGTGGAGGAATATGGTTAAGGCAAGTACTAGCAGAAGGCATTTATCATCAAAATTTGCCAGCTGATCCAGCTGCAGGTTCTTTGTATCCCCAGCTTCCAGGACAGATAAAACAAGGAAGTCGGGATTAAGAGGTGTTTCTTTATGGTGGGAAGTGGTAGGACCAGGCATGGAAGTGCAGGGCTGCAAGCATGGGCTTGGGGCTTGTGGGGAGGTGTGGGCCCAGGCTGGGGCTGTGGGGCAGCCACAGCTCAGCACCAGGCAGAAACTGACCCCACCGCCCCTCCATCCCCCCCCCTCCTCCCCAGGCAGGGATGGCAATGGCCCCTGAGCCCCATGAGGCTGTTAGATGTCCCAGACCCCATGAGACTGCTGGACACCCTAGCGGCCTGTGGTGCAGCTGGTTGTGCCCACTGGGTGTGCTGGCAGGGGCCACATTTGGACACTGTGGCAGGATGGGGACTGGCTCTATTATATGGTGTATGGCAAAGAGGGTGAGTACAAAGAAGATGAGCAAAGACTATCTGGAAAATGCAAATGATACATGGTAGGATTAGGATTTTCTTTTAAGGACTTTGTGTGGGTCACTGGAGAAACAAATGATTTTGAGCTGTGCAAGAATGAGCACCCACAGGCAGTAGCGGGGCTGGGTGCTAAAGAAAGGGCAGAATAAAGCTCCTGGATTGTTGTCCTCATATTTCAAAAGTCTCATATCTTTTTAGTCTTTTCTCATGGGCAGCTCCTCACAGCACTGACTCCTTCTTCACAGCCAACAACCCCAACTCTCCTCACAGCACAACCAACAAACACCAACTCTCCCCTCAACTAGCTAACCCACTCTTTTGTAGCTCTCTTCTTATTGGACACAGCTGTGGCCTATTAAGGGCAGGCCTGTTCCTACTCTTTGGTGATTAGTACAGCTGCAACTCCTCAGGTGTGAGACTACCTTCTGCACTATCTTTATTTTCTTACATTCTATTCCTCCACACTGGATGAACTGGTTAGAAAGATACAGCAAGTGTATGTAAGAAGGGATGAGGAAAAGGTGAAGGCAAAGGTGATGGCAGTGTTCTTACTGCTGTGGAGGGATAAACCGCAGGGCCCAAAGGAGCCCCTGGGACAGAAGGGACAAGTTTGGCCACAAGAACAGGGGCAGAGGCATTCCCTCTTCAGCAGGGGAGAGCCCACCCAAACAGTGTCTTGGAAGGAATCAGGGTACCATCTGCAAGGACACTGACAGCAAGATTTCCTGCAGAAACAACTGGATCCTCAGGAAGATGAAGTCCAGTGATGAATGGAGTTGGATTGTTAGGGGTGTCAGGTGTTCCCGTTATACCAGGTGAAGTACGAAATAAATAGACTCCACAACCAGTTATAGTTATGAAGTGGGTATGTATGTCAGCGCCTGGCACACGCGAGATAGCTCTTGTGAAAACTTGTGCCCCAAGCCTCGGTCTGACCCACGTCTTTTTTCACAAAGGTGTTCCATATGCAATACATTACACAACCTTTTCATACATATTCAACCCCTCACCCTGCCTGTCCTCACCTCACATGGTAATTAGATCCACGCCCTTCTGGGCATGCGTTGTTTGCTGTGGTGGTCGCAAGGTGGCGGGGGGGGGACTTTGGTGGTCTCTGCGGCTGAAGATTGTGGTCTTCCTCATGATTGAACTTCTGAACTTTTCTCCTTTGCGCGTGCGCTCTTGGTCCCTTGGTGCTTATCTGAGTATGTCTGTTGGTCTTGATGAGCTTGGAGACAGAGGAACCCCTTAATCTGTGTTTCTTACATCCCTCGGTCTCCTCCCGGTATTGTTCTTTATGCAAGAAGCTTCAGAAATTTGCATTTTCCTATACCCTTTGTACCATGGCAGAGGTTTTTTAAGTAAAAAGGTTAAAATTCAACACATAATTCTACAAGCTAAAATTTAAATGGTTAATTCATATTGCTAACTCAAGTGAACTCCAAAAATCTCTATTTCACAGGACCCACCACACTGGAGCCTTTGATAACATTTTGGGTGGGTCTGGAATGGGAGGAGGTGCTTTCCTGATAGACACAGGAGCCTCTCAATCCACTTTGAATTTTATCACTTAAAGGGAAAAATTGTCAAGAAGTTCTTTAATTATTCAGGGGGTAAGTGGAAAAGAGGTAGGAATGTGGGGGTTAGGTTTGAAATGCATGAATTTCTGTTTGTTCCTACTTGTAATTATAAGTTACTGGGAAGAGATTTGCTGGGAATGCAAAATAGCATTGTAAAAAGTGATACAGAAACTAACCCTATTGTAACTTTGTGTCAAATATCTGAGAGACCCTCTGCTGCAGTAAACCCACAAGTTTGGGCAGTCCCAGTGAAATCTGGAAAATTAGCTGTGGAGCCTCTCCAAACTACTTTGAAGCAACCAGGATAAGTGGTTTCTAAAAAGCAATATCCTTTTTTCCAAGGCAGGGAAATAAGGGGTTGCAGCCTATTACTAATTCCCTGTTAAAGGCAGGTCTTTTGGAGCCATGCATGTCTCCCTATAATACTTCTGTCCTGCCAGTTAAGAAACTACATGAATGGACACCAGAAGGAATGCGGAATTTTAAAGTCTTAGGGGAAAAAAAAGCAGATTAACTGAAGCTCGTGCCCTAGCCCTTCTGGACAGGGAAAAAGAATTTGAATTCTATGTGGATGTTAAACAGGACCGTACTAAAATAATTTTACTATGGGAACACTGGATTACATGGCAGCCTGTTGCCTACTTTTCTAAGATGTTAAACCCAGAGGCCAGGAGGCTGGCCTCATTGTCTGCAGAATTGTGCAGCTATGGCTTTAATAGTAATTGAAGCCCAAAAAGTGATGACAGGAGAATGTTTTATGAGACTTATGAAAGTCTCACACCAAATTAAAGTTTTGTGAAGTGAAAAAGCATCTACGTGGATGTCCAGGGCTTGGTTATTACAGTCTAAAACTTATTTAATGGAAGAGAAAGATTTAGGATTGAGAAGTGGGGAAGGGTTTAACCCAGCCTCCTGTTAAACAAGGACTTTGAATAGTCCTGGAGCAGGGGGCCAGGAAGAAACCCATGACTGCATTCAAGTGATAGATCTCCAGACCTGTGCTAGGCAAAATTTAGGAGACCCCCCTGGCCTAAGGGACAAAATGTGTTCATTAATGAGCCTTCACAGGTAGTAGAAGGGAAGCAAGTTACAGGAGACACTATTATAAAGGGAAGGAAATTAGAAGAAGGGAGGATGTTGCTGCCCACATGGTCGGCTCAGACTGTGGAGCTGTATGTGCTTGTAAAAGCCTGTGAATTGACATTCTTACTGATTCTAAGCATGCGTGTGGAGTGGTACACATGTTTAGAAATCTGTGGGAGGAAAGAGGTTTATTAACCTGCAGGGGAAAACATCATTAGTGCACGACAGCTTAATTACTCCTCTCTTGGAGGTGGTGAATTTACCAAAAAGGGGGGCAATGATGTACATTAGGGGACATCAGGCAGGGTACTTGGAGGAGGCAATAGGCAATCGACTGGCAGATGAAGAAATTCAGAAAGGAATACTTTTGCCAAAACTCTTGAAGACCCTCCCTTTGCTCCCAGTGACTCAATCACTGCCAGAGAAACTGTCTTTTCCACCAGAGGAGCTTGAGATAATTAAAAAGAGTGGGGCCGAGTAAAAAAGTGAATAATTGGTTTACAAGGGATGGCAAACAATGGAGACCAGAAGCTTTGGCCATTCAAGTATTAGAACAACTCCATGAAGGGAATCATTGGAATTCTCAAGGACTGGCAGAAGCCTTCCTCAAGATATATTTTGCTGTGGGTCTTTATAGTCTGGCAAAAGCAGCTGTTGATGTTTGCTTGATTTGTGCTTAAGCCAATACCAGGGTATCCTAGGTTGATAAGGAAATGAGTTTTTTGGGAGGTTGTGGTCAAACCAATCAGTGCTCAGATTTGAATATTGGCACCTGGTGTGGCCACTGAAGACATGGATATGCCTCTGAGAACACAGGGGGTTAAAAGCAGAGAACTCCCACGGGAACTCTCTCTTGGTTCGGGTTGGTGAAAGAGGTCAGACCTCCCCTGCCCAGCTGCGGGCTGGGTGGGAGAGGGGAAGCTATGCGGCCGGGGTTGAGGTAGGCTGGAACCTTGGACAGAGAAAGGGGGGTGAAGAGCCCTGCAGGATGGAAGGGTGGATGAACACTGAGAGGCATCAGGCAGCCCCCCCCCCCCCCCCCCGGGAGAGAGAGAGAGAGAGAGGGAGAGAGCCTGTGCCTGTGCTTGTGCCACCTTGAAATGTGATATCTTGTGCTGGCAGCACGGCAGGTGCAGCGAGAAGGTGCATGGCTGCAGTGGGAGTTCTGGGCAGGCAGAGCCCGAGATTTTAACACTTTTCTGGGACAATGAAAACTTTAGGAAGCACTAGTCCTCCTTGATTTGAACAGGAAAAGAGACAGACATGAAATAGAAGGAAATAGGTGAGTGTGGTGAAGGTCTGAGCAAGTGAAGGATGTCAGAAGAAGATGGGTAAGAATCTTAGGTGGGAGATGATGGAGAGGCCTTTGGCTGGACTTTTCTTGTATAGCCATGGACAGAACCATTTTTTTTTTTCTGTAACACAGAGACTGCAGTTGAGGGGAGGCAAACTTTTGGAGCCAAGAGAGTGCAGTGATGTTATGTGAAGCAGTGGCATGAACAGAGACGATGAATGAGGAGGATGTGGTGGTGCCATCTGTCTTCAGAATATATTTTCATGGGGGCACTGGCATTGCGCCAGCATCAAACCATGACACAGGGTTACAAAGAAAGCTGCCAGGGGAGGGAGGCCTTGGTCTGTATGTCCCTTCTAAAGATGCCAAGTGGATTTTACTGAGATGTCCCAAGTGGGAAGGCTTAAATATCTTCTGGTGATAGTATATCACCTAACAAGGTGGCCAGAAGCATTCCCAACTGCTTCAGCAGCTACAGCATCACCTATTAAGGTATTTTTTGAACAAATGATTCCAAGATACAAGATTGTAGAAGCAACAGACTCAGGGGAACTCATTTTACAGGAAAGATCCTTCAAGGTGTTATGGCTACTTTATGAAAACAATGGATCCTCCATACCCCCTGGCACAGCCAGGTAGAAAAAAAAAATGAAGACAGAAATGAAGAAACACCTTTTGAAGCTGGTAATAGCTGCCAAGATACCATGGGTAGGGGTTTTGCCATTGGCTTTGGCAAGAATGAGGGCCAGACCCATAAGAGAGAATCAGTTATCTTCCTTTGAATTATTGTTTGGAATTCCTCACCCAGGTAATTCTCAACCTAGTGGCATGTAGAGATAAGTGATGTAAATTTAAAACAATATGTGGCCAGGATGCTGTCTTTTGTGAAATCCCTTCTACAGGAAGCTCAGCTGGCACAAGCCCTGCCTTTGGACTTTGCTGTTCATAACATCCAACCAGGGGATTTAGTCCTGCTTAAGGAGTGGAAAGACACACCACTGGTGTCAAAGTGGCGTGGACCTCTCCAAGTGTTACTGATCACAGAAACAGTCATCAAGACAGCTGAACATAGGTGGACCCATCACACTCTGGTCAAGGTCTCTAAGGCCCCAGAGATTTGGACATCTCAGCTGGAAAAGAAGGACAGCAGGCTCTGACTGACACTCCACAGGAGTGGTCTGGAGCAGCAGCCAGTGCGTTGACATCGGGGGAAGCTGCGTGTACCTACCCACAGACTGTCTGCTGAAATAGTCTGTATGGGCATCCCTCCTTTAGAATCTCCACTCACTGGGGGGGCTACTACTCGCTGTCATTGTTTTCTTTATCTTAGGTGGTGTCTGTGCATGCACTGGTCACAGGTGGCGCAGAAGACAAGGTGAAAATTAGACTAGGTCATTAGAATACACTATTAGAATATTTTCCTTACTTATTCTACTTTTAAATTTTCAGCTAAGTTTAGGCCAGGAATGGAAGAATGCATTTCCAGCCTTAGGAGAAGAAGCAGCCAAAGTTTTACACCTTAGCTATTGTTGGATCTGCGAAGGGCCAGAAGGATCTGTAGAATGGCTATGGTGACTAGCTCAGTTAAACCTAAATGGTGGGTCAATACCCTAAGTGGGGTCCATAACGAAACAGGATTTGGGGACAAAGAAGGAAGTCCATGGTGACTTCATTCTTCTGAATCAGGCACTTATTGCCTAAATAGGACAGGGGATGTCTACTTAGGAAAAGCATTTGTGATTTGACTTTATCTTTGGGTTTAAACAACTCCCAATTACCCTCCTTGCAGTTGTTCCAAACATCAAGCAAATGCAATCAAATGCCTGTGAAACTCACCAATGGTAACTGGCTGAGGCATTTCTACCATAACTACCAAAAAGATTTTGAAGGCTGTAAAGCAGTGGGGAGGGACAAGGGGTTTTTTGACTACCTATTTTTAAGCTGTCCCCAAGAAAATTCCACAAGAAAAACACACATTGCTGGGGATTATCGGTGGAAATGGCAACACCAGAATGGAACTTGAGACCTTTTTAGTGAGTTCTTCTCCAAATCCAACCAAACAGATTGCAGACAAAAATGTAGCTGGGAATGTTGCATGGGAGGTTGGAAATAAAAACATTGTAACTTTTAGGGTGGGGTAACTACTGTTGGAGGACTGCTAGGGCCAGGAAAAAAGCTGTCTTTTGACCCACCAACTGATGACAAAGGGTAGGAAGGCCCCTTTGCTAACAGAACATGGGCTTTGAAAAGACATCATTGGCATTGCGGCCAACATGAGCATCGCAGGTTACCTCCAAATTGCTCAGGGATGTTATATGGGGCATATTAAACCTACCACAAGTTCAGGGAAATTACTCAGGAATCCAAATCTGTGATGATTCAATTAGCAAAAGCAATCAATTGATGCAGCCCTGGCTGGAGAGAGCACCCCAAAATGGGGAAAAGCTGAATGGCCACTAGAAAAAATGATACCGCACTATGGACCAGCCACTTGGAATCCTCATGAATTAATATGAGGTGCCAGAGAATCCATTTATAATTTGAATGGGATATTTAGGTTACAAGCTGTCTTTGAAATAATAACCAACCAGACAGCTACGGCTCTTGACCTTCTTGATGACCAATCCACTCAAATGAGGAATGCAATATTTCAGCATTGGATGGTATAAGATTATCTATTAGCAGAAGGAGGAGGAGTTTGTGGAAAATTAAATTATTCAAACTGCTGTTTTCAAAGAGATGGCAATGGAAAAGTGGTCAAACAAATAACAAAGGAAATCAAGTTAGCTCGTGTACCAGTCCAAAGGCGGAAGGGATGGGAATGGGACACGTTGTCATGGATACCTGGCAATCTACGGGTTTAACGAATACTATTTCTCCTCTTCTGTGCTATAGCAACTCTAATCTTTCTACCATGCATGACACCTTGCTGAGTGCAACTCTTTCAGCAGGTGATCAAGGGTATGCAGGTAGTAGCCACACCTACTGATGCAGAAATGACTACAAAAGGATAGAAAATGATGTCACTGCAAATAATTGCAAAACCAACAAAGACCCAGGAAGAAAAACTTAAATCAATGGTAATTAATAGCTGTAAAGACAATTATGGAGAAAATAAAAGAAGTGGGATTGAAAGGAGTAAGATGAAAGATGTCAGAAAATTAACAGTGGTTTTAAGGCCCTTGTATTTCTGGGAGGGTGAAGCCTCTGTGTTAAACCCTCTGGGATCATCACTTGGGCTTCCTGTGTTTCTCAAGCTCTCAAAGTAAAATTAACCCACCAAACTCATTTTTGTCTCAATCCTAATCCCTGCATCATCCTTCAGGTGTATTTTCTTACAATGAAATTGGAGTAGAAAATACTTTAGGAAATGCTTTGCAGACCCTTCTTCCCCAAAGGCCCAATCTGCTTTAATTAGGAATGTTCTTCAAGCACAAGGTTTGGATGCAGCCAGTGAGACTGACATTTCAGAAGGACCATCGATGGTCTGATAAAGTCATAGCACTTTCAAGCAGGCTACTGGGACTTAGGAAAATATTTGAAGTCTGTCGGCA
The DNA here is from genome assembly GCF_022539315.1 of Serinus canaria. Classification (NCBI taxonomy): domain Eukaryota; kingdom Metazoa; phylum Chordata; class Aves; order Passeriformes; family Fringillidae; genus Serinus; species Serinus canaria. Next base: position 7,971,922 of record NC_066342.1, on the reverse strand, counting down.
TGCAGTTCTAGTAGTGGAAAATGAAATGCTGTTAGACAAGCCTGCTCCCCTAATCGGCTTTGCCTGGATCCGCCTGCCCTGCAGCACAGCCTTCTCCCTTTCTCCTTACTGCCCTCTGCTCAGGATCAACCCAAACCTGGAGTATTTAAATTCCTGTAAGACACAGTGCAGCTGATGGGCAGAAAATGCAGTCTTTCCAAAGTGGCTGCTGATGACCCAGCTTGCAGGGAAGACTTCGGGGAGGAAATGGCAGTTTCCTCAGTTGGTTTTCATGTCCCTTCTTTGCTACGCAGACAATGGCATGCATGGCATGGCTCCATTTTGGCAGTCAGTCCCGAGGCAGGGCCGTGGTGAGGACAGGGTGAGCTCTCTCCTCCTTGCTCTGACACCTGGGCCGGCAGTGATGACACGGTGAGCTCGGTGAGCTGATGCTGCCTGTGCCATCACCGGCTTGAGTTGGTCTGGGCAGTACCATGGGAAAGATCTTGCTCTGCTCGTGGCCTTAGTGATGACCCTGAGACTGGCTCAGCTGGTTGAAACATGGTGCTAAGGATACCAGGGTTGTGGGTTTGATCCTGTGTGGGTCATTTGATGATCCCTGTGAGTCCCTTCCAACTCAGGATATTCTGTGATTCTGTGATGGGATACTTCGTACACAGCAGGAAGCTTTGGCTAAGAAGTCAGTGCTACCAAGGCCTGGGGGTACAGGTTCCTGCTGACAGATACCCAGGGTAAGTCTGTCTCTCTAACAGGATTAGCACACAGACATTTGTTTCCCTGGACCAATTCAAAACCCCGATGATGGGGGGTTAACAGCTGTCCGAGAGCTTCAGTCACCACCAAAGAGCCACCACCCTTCAGTTCTCACTTTGTGCCACCTCCCATAATGGGTAAATGCAAAACATCACAAATAAAAATCTCTCCTTGCTTCTCTCCAGTCAGTTGTCCTGCAGGAGACAGAGAGGAGTAACCCTCTGACCTCAAGAAGTTTTGCAGAAGATTTGCACACTAACAAAGTCCCTCCCTTTTTATTTCTGAAATTGGAGCTATCAAAATCACACCAAATGTTGACTTTTGTTTGTCTTTTCTTCAGTATGAATAATTTCTGACATTATTGAGTTCTTAAAATTGGTATGGTTAGAGAAGTCGATGGATATGTCCCACCAGTAGACCATTCCCAGGAATTGCTGGTGAGCCCTTCTCAGCCAATTTCCAGGGCACCAACCACCCATGGATCCTGTGATGGTGGTTTCAGGTCATTGGGGTTTCTTTATGTATCCATTTCCAAAGGTTTTTCCCAAGACTTGCTCCTTCCGGTAGGCACAGTCTCCTGCCTTTCCTGTTTATAACTAAATGACACAACACTCATGGATGTAATTACTGCTGAGAGCTCAATGCTTCCAGCAAGCGTGGTTAACACTGGGCAAAGGATGCCAGAATTTATAAGGAGAATCTGATAAAAAAGAAAGGCAGAACAACCTGAAATAAAGAGCCAATTATTTTCTTTCAGGGAATAAGACTAAAAAATGATTTTTTTTCTGTGCTAATGATGACAAAGTCCATCCTTCACTTTGCTGAATGCTGGGGATTAGGGAAAGAGCCAGTAAAGGTGTTTTGTTTTGTTTCTTTTAATGCAAAGAACATGGGTAGACAAAAAGGATTTTCTAAACTTGACTCCTGGTGTAGGTACACAGATCTATAACAAAATGAGTGACAGATTTGCCCAGCACATTTCAAGCAGCAATATGGATATTTTCCCTGCTAATTGAATCATTAGCTAGTCCACCCTCAAAGTTACAGGACTTGTGATAAAATTACTGGTGTGATAATCAGCGATTATCCAGCTCTGCAGAACAGCTCTTGCCCTCTTTCTGCCTCTGCTTTCCCATCTACAGAGGTGATAATTTCCTTTTTCTTTTGTTCTGTTCCTCTGAAAACAGGAGACTAACCTCAAGAAAATTACACTTTTATGTTTTTTTTTGATGGAAGATAGTGCATCAGACAAACTATTTGTGGGTATTAAATAAGGGAAACTTTGAGACATATGTGCTGTTTGTCTTCTTTTTCATCCAAAAGAGAATGAATCCTCAGGTACTTTTTTTAAAGTTTATAAATAAGTTTTGAAAGTGCATTGAGCATGAGGGGAGTCATCATTCTAATGTTGTTCTGCAGTGCCAAGACCACACTGGTAAATTAAATCCCCCTTTTATCAGTCCAGGGGAGGGATCTGCCACTGAGTTATCACCCATCCTCTTTGTGGGACATATTATAGGGAGAAAAGGGCAGCCTGCCAGGGAGGGATGGCTCTTGCTCTCTAAAATTGTGAGTGACCTGTCACCAAGGTTTCTTTTTTCCCATTTGCTCTGAATTTTGCAGTAGCTTCTTGACCTCATTAGAAGACTGGAGGTCTGTCTTGGGACTGAGGTTGGTGGAAAATTGAACCAGACCCAAGAAATATTCAATTAAAACAAATGGATCATGGAAAAACCCACAATACAATTAAACCTGAAGATAACTCAGTGACTGTGAGGAAGCCAGCAGTGTTGCCATGATGCTGCCATTGCTGCAGGATGGATTTGGGAGCACTGAGAGAGCAGGAATTTATTTTCCCCCTTTTTGTCAGCATGAATTCTTCTCCTGGGTAACACCAGCCATTGTCCTGATGCAAGGACATGTGAGCCATCCATCAACGTCAGCTGTCCCTCCCTCCCAAGGGCCTGAGAAAAGGAGCAGCATGAGCAGGGCAGGGAGAGCAGGACAGCCAAAGCTCTCAGTGCTGATGGTGGCAGCTGAGCCAATTGTTACTTTTTTTGACATCTTATCTGCCTACTCTGTGTCGCAATAGAGTAGGACACGGTACAAAAGTACTCGACTCCATCAAAAGGTGCAAGAAAGAGTGATATATTATTTGCAACGTTGCTTTTATACTTTTCAAGACACTTACACCCATCCAGCACACACATTAAATGTCCATTGGTCATATAAGAGAAACAAAGTTCCCAGTAGGTTATTGGGGAGCCACGTCACTCTGTAAGCTAGCCAGAGTCCTTATCTTCTAACTTTCTCTCCTCCACTCTGTCTCCATGGTGACAACCTTGGTCTTCCTTCAGGAGAGATATGGGGCTTCTCCTTTTCTTCAGGAGGCCTTTGCTAGCTCACGAGAACAGCACAGAATGTCTTTCCCACAATTCCCCCTTTTTGTATTTGACCAGCAAATACAACTGCTAAGGACTTCTGCAGGGCCCTTGCAAAAATCCAAGCAAATGGAGGATCCATTCTTCATGCACTTAAAAATAACCAACCTCTACCAACTTCACAACACATACCCTCACAATCTTAAGGTTCATATACAAACAAAGCACATCAAGACAGATCTTCAAATACCATTACAGATTTCGCGATTTCCGATGACATATTTATAGCAGAATGACACCTTCACCTCTAATCAAATAACCTTCTCCTACACAGAGTCAGAGACCAAGTCATCTGCCTAGTCACCACTCAGAACTATGTAGCGTCCACTTAACCTTGCAACTGGTTGCTGCTCTCATAACAGGCGACCAACCTAGTTGCTCAAAGTGTGGACTTCAGCTACTAATTAAATTCCTATGCAAAGGCAACACTTCTTCCTTAGGTACATTAAATTCCCCTATTTTGGGACTGTTGGTGCCCTGCAAAAGGAAATGGTACAAGACACATTTCTCAATACTACCAACCTCTCTATAAGAGAATTCAAAGAAAAGAAGCAAAAGTGACGTCCACTAATGTAATATATTGATTTTTCAGCGTAAGCCTGTAACTTCCTTTACTCTGTCTTGGATTACCATCTCTACGACACATTCCTTGAGGGTCCATGCTTCCATCTATCTAATAACCAGTGCAATTACCTATTCATTTTTCTCCCACTGTAGAACCACTCATTCTGTCCTTTTCTGTGTGCTCCAAATAAGGTTTGACACAACGGGCAGAGACCTAACGAGGGCCATTTCCTGTTAAAACACACGCATATCCTCTTCCCCATGTTACTAATTCTACTGGGCCAGCCTGTGGAGTCCGGCTGTTTGTCTCTGTCCCCACACACGCTTAGGCACTTTTCTTCGGCCCACCTTTGCCAGTTGTCGGGGTCTCTCTCTCTCTAGCTGGTCAGAGTGACCCCGAAAAAGTTGAAAAGTTTCTTTTCCCAGCCTGGTGCTTGAAGAAGGAGTCAGGGCTCTTCATTTTTCAGTCTCAAGGTTATTTATTAGATCTTATCTATAAAATTCTTTCTCCCTGTCCAGCCGAGATCCGTTCAGCAGGACAGTCAGAGGCACTCCGCCCTCCCCCAGGGTGGTGTTATCTTTATATACTACAAACTACGTGTACAATATTTACAGTTATTTTCCAATACCTATCATCTACGCTAGACAGTGAGTTTCTACTCTAGACCAATCTAAAAGTGCCAACATCACCAGACAAGATGGAGGTAGAGAAGAAGAAGAAAGGCAGGACACGCCCAAATCCCTCCATCTTGTCACCAGAAACCCCTATACCAAAAATCCTAAAACCTACATTTACACTCTGTGAATACTTTATCCCTATACCATCTAAACTGCCGTGGCCTCTATCTCCTCATGCAAAGGTGCCAAGCTGTTCCATGGCCCACACTCGAACCCGATGGTGTTCTTGGGCTGTGTGCCAGGGTCTCTGAGCCCCCTGGCAAGGGTCCCAGGAAACTCCAGACTCCCAGAGGTATGTCCTGAGTTCCGACACCAGCCAACTTTGCCATGATTAAATCTTTCACCCATACCTTAATACCTTTCCTAAAGTTTGGCTGTTTTGAATTTAAAGATGAAAAATGATAGAATATAGGAGAGACTTGTAAGTCAGGTAAAGAACACAAAAAGTTTAAGACGTAAATGGCTTTGTCTAATCTCACTTGAGGCGACTCCTGCATTCCCCCTTTTTGTTTCTGTACCTGGCGCTTCAACACACCATGAGCACATTCAATAATGGCTTGGCCTTTTGAAGCATGAGGGATACCAGTAGAATGACCAACACCCCAGGCACGAAAAAACACTTGCAATTTCTTTGAAACGTATGCCGGGCCATTATCCGTCTTTACATGTGATGGAACGCCTAAGATGGAAAAGGCGTGACAGAAATGACGAATAACATCCCTTAGCAGTAACCAAACATTGTATTACCGGACGCTCATCTGTCACCTTCTGAGTCCAGAGAACCTGAGGTGGTCCTGTAGATCCAAAACCTCCAGTGCCACGACTCCAGTCCACTACAGTTGGAACACAACTCATAAAAGGAACAAGTTGAGCAATACAAGTACCTTTTTGGATCACAACAGGAGGTTCACTAACAGACACCATAGCCTGAATTTGTCCCACATAATCAGAATCAATAAAACCCAAATGAACATTAATACCTTGAATAGTGCTACTAGATCTTTCCATCAAAAAGGCACTCAAACCTTGGCCTATAGGACCATAAGCATCAAGAGGTACTTTAGATATACCTCTTGTCAAAATAGTCACTGTGTCAGCTACCGGTATATCAATCCCTGCCGAGCCTCTTGTGGACCCTGTGTATCAGTCACAAATGGAGGGCCTTGGAGTGCTGGCAGGGCTCGCGATTGTCATCGGGGTATTTCTATCTCCACACGCCCCTTCGCGTTCCTCCTCAAGTTTTCCTGCGCGTGTCGACCACCTGGAAAAGATCCTAACTTACAGAATTTAGCAATATGGCCAAAGTTACCACAATGATAACAAGGCACTTTACTGGCCCAAATTACTCTAGAGTGTATACATCGTCCAGCAGTTTGAGGGCATTGGGTCTTCACATGCCCTGATTCGTCACAAGCAGAACATCCGGGTGAGGACTTCATGACTCTTGCCAAAGCAGCCACTTTATATTCAACCGAACCAACCTTTGAGCAAGCAACTACAAGATCAGACAGCGAGGAATCTCCTGGCAAAGAATCAATAATTCGCTTACAATCGTCATTCGCATTTTCTCGTGCCAGCTGTCTGCATAACATTTGCCTCAGTTTGTCATCTTCTACTTGCTTCTCAAGGGCTGCAGCAACTCTCTCCACAAACTGCAGAAAAGGTTCTTTCACCCCTTGGTGGATGGTAACATACCTTGGTTTGGGAGCTGCCATCTCCATTGTCTTAAGCAAGGCACTCATACCCAGCTGCTGGGCCTGTGCAAGAACCAGGGGGTCCCATCTGGCCTGCAAATCCGGGTTAGAGAATGGTCCATTGCCTAGCAAGGCATCAGCTCCCACAGCGTGACGTGGATCCTGCTGAGGTAACTGCATATTGTGGAAGCTGCTCTTTCAACCATTTGTCTCCATGTAGCTTGAAACACACCATACTGCACTGGTTGAAACAGAATTGTAGCAAGGTGAATATCATAAGGTGCAAGTACACCAGGATTTAGGACACGAATCACTTGCATCACCTGCGAAGAGTTAACACCATACTGATCTACTTTAGACTGCAAGTCCTGTACAACCCTCCATGCAAAAACCTGATGGCTATCTTCTTGTCCTGAATTAGGAGCAGCTTTGAAAACAGGAAAAGCCACAGGCCCACCAGAAGCAGCAGGAGCAGCCATCCCCATCTTTTTAGGTGGACCTATTTTCTCTAACAAATTCCAATCTCCTATTTCAGCTGCTTTAATTCTTACGTGCTCCCAAAATTGCAAAGGGTGTTGAGGAGTCACAGCCACCTGACAGGGAGGCAGAGTCCAAGAAACAGCAGACCTGGATCTGCTACGAGGTCTAACAGAAACAGATTCCTGTGTCTTCTTTGATGTACTTATAACCGGCAGTTCATCGTCAGAGCTATCACTAGACAGGGAACGACACAATGTTAAAAGACTGCATTTGTTCAACCAGTTCGGGGGGGGGGGGGGTGGCAGACGGCTCAACGGGGGCTGGAGCGGAGACAGACGGCTCGAAGGGGGGCAGAGAGGGGGTGGATGGGTCAAGGGAACACGGAGAGGAAGCAGGCGACTCGAAGGAGGGCAGTGGCAGGGCAGACGGCTCAAGGGAAAGCGTGGGGGGGAGCTGCCGAACCACGGGAGAGTGGGGGAGGAGTGGCCGACCGACGGGTAAGGGAGGGGCGGCTGCTCCACGGGAGGGTGGGGGGGGAGCAGCCGACCGAGGAGAGGAGAGGGAGGGGGGAGCAAACGGCTCAGGGCGAGACAGAAGGACCGATGACCCAGCCTGTTTTTTACTTCGCTTCTTCTGTAACTTCACTTCTGCTAATTGCTGCGCCGGCGTAAGATACTTTGGTTTAGCACTCAGTTGAGCTAACTGCTGAGCAGGCGAAGTATACACAGGTTTAACATAGTCTTTTGGAGATGAATACCGAGGAACAGTCTTAGCCTGCCGTTTTATTCTCACGATAGCAAACCCTGGGGGAACTTCCACAGCAACTGCAGCAGCCTCCTCAGGGGGAGATACATGGACAGGCTCAGCCTCATCTTCCTCCTGTTCCTCTACTCCAGTTTCTTGCTCTCGTTCCTGCTCCTCCAATTCATCCCCTCTGTCTTGTTCTACTTTCCATTCTTTCAGTGCCTCATACAACAGTCTCCAGGTAGTAGCCAAATCAACAGCCGTCTTATCCCCCTTAGATATCACTTCCCATAGTCTTTTTCCAACCCTTTTCCATGCACGGACACTGAAGGCAGTGTCGGCATCGGCTTCAAAGTCCTGTGATTTGCACCATATCTGTAAACTACAAAGATCATAATCAGAAGTTTGAACATTTTTTCTTTTCGGTAAAGTTTTCCATGTGGACAAAACAGTATTTTCCTCGTTTGATAAATTATTCCCCATTATTTTCGCAATTGCTCACCTCAAATCAGACGTCTGAATCAGGTGCGGACCTCCGCAGCGTCCCTGCTGCCTTCACTCATTTTTTATAGGGTACCCTTCAAAAATTTTTTTTCTTTCTCTTCACTCTCTTTTTACAGTCCCGTTGCAATCATGGCGGATGGTCACCAGATGTCGCAATAGAGTACAACACGGTACAAAAGTACTCTACTCCATCAAAAGGTGCAAGAGAGAGAGATTTATTATTTGCAACGTTGCTTTTATACTTTTCAAGACACTTACACCCATCCAGAATACACATTAAATGTCCATTGGTCATATAAGAGAAACAAAGTTCCCAGTAGGTTATTGGGGAGCCACGTCACTCTGTAAGCTAGCCAGAGTCCTTATCTTCTAACTTTCTCTCCTCCACTCTGTCTCCATGGTGACAACCTTGGTCTTCCTTCAGGAGAGATATGGGGCTTCTCCTTTTCTTCAGGAGGCCTTTGCTAGCTCACGAGAACAGCACAGAATGCCTTTCCCACAACTCTGCCCATGAAATGGTCCAGCAACAGGCAAGCTGGCATCAACCCTGGTTGCTCTGGAGCTGACTCCATCTAAGTAATTCTCTGAGTTGCCCCAGGAGGAGCTCCAAAGCCAAACCTTACCTACAGGCAGGGTTTAAGAGTTTTTCCTTTCTGAAAATTCAGAGAGCAACAAGGCCATGAGATTTTTCCTGTGGGTGGTCATTGAAACTTGGCCATGACCAACCCGCCCTTCTCACGCTGCACACGGATAGAGGAGTTTGCAGCACACAGCTCCCCACAGCCCATCCTGATCTTCAGAAACACGTTTGTGCTGAACATGCCCAGAGGCTGAGCCCTGTCTGGGGGTCACCCAGTGACCCAGGTGTTGTGCCAAGTGCACTCCCTGGCTTGGATTTGGCCTGTGACAACTCGCTTTCAGATTGTGGTCAGACATGGGTGAGACCATTCTGGTGGAGGGATGAAGAGGTCTCAGCTGTAGGACACTGGCTGGGTCACACTGCTTTCCCTCAGTACTGGCCTGCTGAAATTACTGGAGTTGTACTCTCAGGTCAAGGCAAAGGTTGTTCAAAATGTCAAACAGGCTAATTAATGCTGGTTTTCAGAAGTATTGAGTGCTCACAAATGCAGAGAACCACAGAATGAGGAAGGTTGGAAGGGATCATGGTGGGTCATCTCCCAAGTGCACCCTGGAGTCACAGAGCTGGTTAAAAGGCTGCTTTCACCTGCTCAGTCCCTTTTTGTGATGAAGCAATGGAAGGGAGCGGGACAAGCTCAGCATGAATGGGTGCTTGGCAGCCTCAGGAACCAGCTCTGTCAGTGGTGACCATCTCCTCAGAGCACAATACATTCACAAGAAACCCACAGCAATGCACAGGGCAGCTGGGAAAGCAGAGACAGCTTGTTGCCAAAAGCCTTTTTTGGTGTCACTCAGGTGTGCCTAAATGGATAGAGAGCAGTGAGGGGATAAATACAGAACAAGCCATTGAGACCATGAAGTCTGTAGCAGCTCCTGCTCCTCAGCTCTCGCCAGCTGAAGTGTAGTTGTCCTCATCTCTGGGAATTTTTCCAGAATTATCTTGTATTTCCGCTCTGCCACCAGTAGCAATAGGCACAGATAAACCAGCAGAGCCCATGCCCTTGTTAACCACCTGATCCCAATGGGAAGTTTCCAGTTCCAGCATCCTCTTTTTGGGTTCTTAGACAGACTTGGTTTTACAAACCAAGGTCCTGCAAACTATAAGCATTTATTTCTTGAAAAATGCCACTCAGCTTCACTTCTCAGCTCCCAGTCTCTTACTTGTTGGAGGTCACACATTTTCCTCAGGTCTGCTTAGGCCATTTGAAGCATCCCAGGTCATTCCCTTCCCAGGTGTTATGGCTGGGATGGGTGTGGGACTCAGCGGTGCTGACACCCCTGCAGCAGGAGCTGGATCTGGCTGCCTGTGCCGTGCTGCTCCCAAAGCAGTGACATTTCCATGCACTGCTGCTCCAAAGTTAAAAGCTTGTCAGAACACGTCAGGTGGCAAGGCTGAAATGCGAGTCTGATGAGACAACTTTCAGTCCAGAGTAGACAGCCTGCTCCGGGTGCCAAAGAGAGGGAGAGTCAGCATCTAAACTACTGGGAAAAGGGCTTCATTTCCTTATAGGTGGTCTTTCCCCATCCTCTTGCTGGAGGAATGCACCAGAGAAAGGAACCAAGGAACCAGTTGGGAGAAATGGTAGTTTTAAAAATTGTAACCGTTCATTTTTTTGGAGCTGTAAAATATTTCCATGAACTTCAAAGCTGGGTGAACAGCAGGATATGATTTCCATCCATCTCCCTAAAAAAAAATAGAAAAAGCAAAGAACAACTAAATTCCTCAGTACAGGAAAAAAATCATTTTTCAAGTGCTAGGCTGGAACATAGAGAAATTTGGGCATTTCTCACTCCCAAAATAATGAGGCCCAAGCCCAGATCCCTTAGTATGTGGGAAAGGTGGAAGCAAATTATTAGTGCACACTGGTTACAGAAACAACACTGGCACGGGTGTTGCCCAGAGAAGCTGAGGCTGCCCCATCCCTGGAAGTGTTCGAGACCAGGCTGAATGAGGCTCTGAGCAATGTGGTCTAGTGGAAGGTGTTCCTGTCCATGGCAGGGGATCAGAACAAGACGATCTTTAAGGTCCCTTCCAACCGAAACCATTCCATGATTCAATGATTCAATGAATACTGGGTTTGAATTTTTTAAGGTTTTTCATGGCATGGCCAATTGCGTACAAGAGGGCAATGGACATTACAAAAGATAAAGGCAAAAGATAAAAGAAGAAGAATCCAGGTTGATGCACCTTTGCTGGCACTTTCCCCTTCACAACTTTTCTAGGGCAGTGCTCAGGTTCTGAGGGAGATGGGAAGATGCTGGTGCACATCAAGCCTGAGGTGGATGAGAACCACAGCTGCCTTCTGTATGACACTTTACCAGAGATCTTGGGTGATATGGGGCTTTCAGTTCTTCTCGGAAGGGAAAAAAAGAGTAATTAAAGAAAACACTATAGTTTTGAATGCACTGCAAATCAAGAATTTCTTCAGCAGCACAACCCAAATATGTGCCCTAAATAGATTATTCCAGTTTCATACCTTTTAGGCAACTTGCTTACATACCAGCACTAGCAAGGAAAAATCCTTCAAAAGCATTTTTTTTCTATTTTTATCCTCTGAGTGTACAACTCCTTTTGCTAAATTTCTACAGTTTGGAGCTCAAATTACCATTTATGACCAGTGCAGAGACAAGTGATGAAACATTCAGGAGTTATTCTTACTCATCATCTTACGGAAGCACCAACCAGCACCAAATTTGCATGATCTAACCAAAGTAGACATGTCACAGAAAAGCACTTTCTATAGCGATATTGAAAAACTTCTATATATTGAGGTAAAACCATCAAGTTTCTGCCCTTGCTAGTGCAAAGTCACACATTGTTTGAAGAGCATCCCGCTGAATTTTCTAAAGATATGTAAATGCATCATCTGGACCACAGGAGATAAAGCAGGGTTAAAACACTGAACAAAACTGAAGTTAACAAGCACAGGCCTCATAAACCTTGCAATAGAAGCTTGCAGAAACCTTTTGTAGTATATAGTAGAGATAATTCATGCTGTGTATGTATATAAAATATTGTGAGATCCAACATATGCCTTTGACCACCCTGGCTGGGAGCAGAGTCTTATTTCTATTCAACTAGTTCCCGGAAATTGTTAAGATAATATCAAGTCTGTTAACGTATGAATGAAACCTTCCCAGGCGGGCCATGAGCCCGATTTCCCAGGAATGTCTGAGCCGTTCACGAGAACTTGCAGCTGGGGAGATTGCATCTACCAGCTCAAGCATGGCTATACTCCGTTACATATGAAAGAAGGCTATTCTGAAGAAGTCCAGACAGCCATCCCGGACCTCTGGACCAGCTTTTGTATACTTCTATGTTGTATTGCACTAAATAGTTTATTTAGTTTTTGTTGCACTGGTGATGGGCAATTGCTACTGAGCATGTTGGGTAAAGTAGATGGGTTTTCCCCCTCCCTCATCACATGGTCTCCCCCTCACACACCCCCCCGTGTTACACACACCTGGTCTGTCCCACAGGTACTTCGCCCCTCCCCAATGGCATCCCATTGGCTCCGGCTCTCTCTCCCCCACCCCCCACCCCCTAGGGTATAAAACCTCCTGTGTGAGAGTTCCAATCCCTCTTTTTTACCTGGGTGACCCCATCACCTGTCTCCTGCCCCAAGCCAATAAACAGGATACTTGCACCCACGTGGAGAAGAGCGCCTCTTGTCTTTTAATTTCGTCTATGCGTGTCCGTGTGGGCTAGAGTCTTAAGCTAGCCGGATAGGACTCATATAAGGCCCACGAAAACCACGGATTACCGCACTTCTACATCTGTATGGTCCCAGTTATACATGTGAAGGGACACAAAAGAACCTTCCTCATTTCTGCCTCAGGCCGAATAAACGGGATATATGCCAGCTGCATGAAGCATTGGGGTGAACCACTAAGGAGACGCTGTCAGTCGGATTCCTGGTTCACCCAGCACTGACTTCTGGGGTTGACGCTGCCTTGGCTGTGGTGGGTTTTTTTTCGAAATTCTATTTTTGTTGTTGATCTAATAAATCTTTGTTACATTTTTTTAATAAATTTGGTTGCCAATCTGATCATTTATAACACTTTCAAGGTTTAATCCAATAAAGCCCTATGGCACTTTGTTCTTCCCCCTCCTCTCAAATCTCCATCTGTCTGAGCCAGCATCAGCAGGAAATTTTGCATGGAAGCTTGCCAGATAAAATAGCTACTTCATCTGCCTTTCAACTGCCATTAGTTTTAGAGAGGTCTTCAAAAATATGTTAAAAATCTCTATTATTTTTTAGCTATGTCCTAAGTTAGAGATGGGCCAAGTCTTGTGTCTTTGTATCTGTCTCACAAAAAGTTGATTCATGTGTGTTTTAATGTCATATGTGCAAATATTTCCAACCCGCATTCTGCCCTCCTTACCTCATCCTGTACTGAAAGCTGAAAAAGCTCCTGCTTGTTGGAAATGCCAAGAAGTTCTTTAATTTATTAAATCTACCTCACTGCTGTCTGAATTGTCCCAAAACCTCCAGATACAGCTGTCTCACAAGGCTAAATGGACTTGACCTTTAATCCTTGACTGGGGTAAGACTTTGATATCCCTGTGCAGTGACTGACACAAACGGGAGTTTGTCACCACGAGCTGGGGTGACAATTGGCCTCCTGGTATCCTGTTTTACAAATAACCTCTTTGATATCCCTTCCCACAGCATGGCACAGGTCATGTAATGTGCCCATAAATGCTTCAAAAAAAATCCCTTTAATTTGACACCTGGTAGATTTGTTTTCATGAGGATGAAGACCTCCTCAAACAAGGGGTGTCTGTGTGGGTCAAGGTGCATTTTTTTATTGCTGAGTTTTTTAGGAGCTGTGTGCATGTTCCTCTAGAGTGTCTTTGCAGCTTTGATTAAAATACAAGGATTATGCTCTGTTGCTGGAGTAGATCTCACCCAGAAGACTTCCAAAGTGAAAGAAACTTCATGTTCCTGTGGTGAAATGTCCCATTCTATTATTTGTTACCATCTGCTTCTCTTGGAAGGCTACCTGGGACATTCTCATAGAGTCATGGAAAAGTTTAGGTTGAAAAGGACCTTAAAGATAATCCAGTTCCAACATCCTGCCATGGGCAGGGACACCTTCCACTAGATCACGTTGCTCAGAGCTCCATCCAGCCTGGCCTTGAACAATTCCAGGGGTGGAACACACAGAGCATCTCTAGGAAACCTATGCTAGTGTTTTTTATCAAGACAACAACACACAGAATTGCTGGAAATTTTCAGAGAAATGCAGAAAAATAAGATTCATCATATTTGGTGTTTACCAAACCTGACAGCATCTCCTTAAATTTGTAGAGTGAACATCTTCACAGCAATGAATTTTATTTGGTCTTTTTTATTAATACAGCAGTGACTTTTCTTTCTGTACTTTTAATAGTCAGGAAATGTCATTTTTGATTTACATTTTAATAATGAGTGGAACATAATTTCCAATGAAAAGTGCCAGGAAGGGTACTTATGTGAGGCTGTTCTGCCTCAAGCATTAATGAAGTATGAGGTGGTGCAGCAGGCACAGTTGTGTTATGTGTAATGATACAAATTGAATGTACATAATAGAATTATTTGTGGTGTAACACAACTGCTGCACAAATAGTGCTCCTGGCAGTAAATGTTGCCGTTATGATAGGAAGGCACCATTAATGCCACTAAGCATTACAATCAATTCTCGATAACATCATGTGAACCAAGCTAATAAATGGGGAATTATATGCCTCCTGCACATTTCTGCCTATGTGAGCCAGGATTTGTTTGATAATAGAGTATCAAATAATCCTGCTGGAAAAAAAAAAAAACCAGTCAAAAAAGCTGGAAGTTAACAAACCAAGAAGAATTCAAATGTAGCACTGAAATTATGGATGTTCCACCCCTGGAATTGTTCAAGGCCAGACTGGATGAGGCGCTGAGCGACCTGGTGTAGGGGAAGGTGTCCTTGTCCGTGGGGGTTGAAACTGGATGATTTTTTAGGTCCCTCCCAACCCAACACAACTCAACCCATTCCCTGATTCTATGATGCTGCTCACCCAGCTTACCAGCTGCACCTCTGTGAAACACAGGGCTCCCACCTGCATGAACAAGGGGTGCCCAGGCACCTCTGCCCAGACCAAAACGTCCCCAGGGAGTGAAGAGGAGTCACAGGCTGCTGATGCTTTAGTGGAAAGGTTCCCTCCAAACCCCCAGCACAAGGCAGTGCAGCAGGTCTGGAAAACGCTGTGAACCACACATCACTGGACTGGAAAAACAGAAGAGGGATTATCCCGAGAAGTTGCACAACCTCCCAGATAAATCACTGGTGCTCCCTGTGGAGGGAGATTTTGCAGCTCTCCTGGGACAGACTGAGAGGAGGGATAAGGGCTAGCATAAACCACATCATCTGCTAAAGGAGAAATTGGAGAAATCACTCAAACAAGGCAAGGCCTGAGTTCTGGTGAGACAGCTCAAGGAAATTTAGGTTATAATGATGGAGAGGAGAAGGAGATTAAAACTCAGGGCTGAGTGAGTAATGCACAACAAATGTATTCAAATGAATCTCTTCCATAGAGGCCCTTCCAGGACTACCATCACCTTTCAATCTTTAATAAACTTACTCTGCTGGAAGGAAGGCAGTGTTGCTATTTCTGTCTTTCACTCGAGGAATGGATACATGGAGAGATTAAATACTTTTTTCAAGGTGACTTAAAATAGCTGTTCCAGAACAGGAGAATTTCAGGTCTTGGCATAGCCAGAGGACCATTGCTCCCACCTGCCTGTGAAGAGCAGGTACCTCTGGGGTACACATTTGCACATTTGCTCCTCAGGTGTTTCCTTCAGCTGGTAGTTGCGGGCTGCAGATCCCTGGTCTGGGACTCAACACCAAAGAGCCTGTCAGTACCTTGCCCAGGCTCCTCTTCTCTGCTCATTCATAAAATTCTGCTGAAGGCACCAGGAATTTTTTTGAGGGCATCAGGAGGCGCAGGGTGAGGGTGACACATCCATGCTGGCATGTTTAGCACTTCTTTAATGACTTGAGCAAGAGGTGGAAAGAGTAGAGCCACCTGAATTAATGATAGTGTGGATACTCTGCTCTGGGAGGGAAGGAAATACTGGGGGACCTGCCTGACAACTTGATTTGCAATGAACTTGACTCCATTTGAATTCCATGAAGATGCATGGATCTTGTCACTGCAGAGCTGGATCCTCTTCTATTGGGATCTGTGGTTGAAGGAAGTTTCTGGGGAGTCTCTTCCTTGTGTCTTCTGAGCTTCAGTTGGCAAAAATTTGTGAACAAGCTCCTGTGGTTATTTAATTTTAATATAACTGAATTTGTGCAGAGCTACTGGAAATTGCTACTCCTTCCACTGCTACCAGATGGTCTATTAGCACCCAAGAGTTTGTCATAGGAAAATCCTTCACTGATTGCAGATAAGGGGAAAAAATTCATTTTAGACTCATAGCTGTAGTGCAGCTTGTCCCTAGTACTCACAACATGTCCAGGCAGAAACCGTCCGGTCTTCTGCCCTGGCAGCAAGGTGTGAAACAACAAATGAAGTGTCCAGGCAGCACAGACTGAAGCCAGACAGGGGAATGGTCCAACAATTTCATCACAAGCCTCCTCCTTCATGCTGGGGCCACTCCTGTTTGTGGCTGCCCATTGGCCCAGCTCCAAGGAGGATGAGTCGCTGCCAGAGCCAAAGAAAGTTCTTTCCAGGCAGAAGAGGGCACGGTATTGGCTGCAGAAGACAGCCTAGACCCAAGTCCTGGTAAGCAGGTGATTCCTGGGCCTGGTGCAGCAAAGGTCAGCTTAGTGCATTCAGAAAAGTGAGCCCAGCTCTCAGAAGATGCCTGAAGGCTCTTGCTTTCAACCAAGTGGAAGTGATAAAATGTGTCCATTAACCTCATGGCCCCAGATTTTGCAAGAGGTGAGGACAATTTTTATTTTGTATTTAATTTAAAAATAAAAACATCTGGATTAGTTCAGCATTTGTCATTTTGTAGCCTGCTGTCTGTGGCTTCCCACCCAACCTTTGCTCTCCAGAAGCACCTTCATCTGGCCCTGGAGCCCAGAGCTTGCTCTTCCTTCTTCTCCCACCCCTGTGTCCCCCCTGGGATCCATCCAGGTGCTCATTCTGTTCTCCTTATAGAAAAGAGAGTTGGATGCCTTCAGTTGCATTTCAAGGTCTTCCTGTGTCTGTACAGGGTTTCTGGGAATGTGAGGGAGATGGAGAGCCAGGGCAGCTCACAGGACCTCCCCTGGGCCCTCCTGCACATGCCAGGGATGTGCAGGGATGCTATCCAGTGCAGGCTGATGGGTGGCTTGAAAGAAAAAAAAATATGATTCTGGGGAAAAAAAATCTTAGTTCTGCATGCACATCTTGGATTAGTATTGTCCCTGAGGATGGCAGCAATTTTTAGCCCATCTATATTTTGCCTGGGATTTCGCAGACCTGTCCAGCTGCCAAAACACATTTTTTGTTACTTCATTTGCAAAAGGTTTTTCATTCCTCTATCTCTCTTCATCACACAAGGCCACTTATCCTGAGTTCTGAGCCCAGACAGGCCAACCCCTGGTTGTTTAGTCCACTGTGCAGTCAGCTTGCTTCCATGCCTGCTGTGAAATGTTCAACATTCCCACAAAGTCTCATCAAACACTCTTGAGTCCCCCCATATTTGCTGGGCATCTCAGGGGGCTGCAGGGTTGAGCCTGGACTGCAAGGAGCAAGCGGGGCAGCTCATGTCCCTTCTCCCAGGAGTGTGTTTTAATCCAGAGCTACATCCTTTTACTGGATTTACTCTGGGCCAAATCCCAAACCAATATATTCCAGAGAAGTGTTTCCATCTGCTTCAGTAAGTGATGGATGGTGTCACATCCCTTTGTAAATGGAGCCATGCAGTGTCTGGGTAATCTTTGTCCCCATCCCTGGCTTGAGCTGCTTCAGCATCTGCCACCCTGCATCCCACCCTCAGCTCCCAACCACCATCCCAGCATCATCCCACCACCCTCTTTGTGTCATCTCCCACACAGTTCCTTACAGCAGACACCTTACGTGGGCACGGGGCTCCCGTAAATCCCCGAGCACAGAGATCCTGAAAATCCCCCTGCGTCACCGACATGTTTTATGAAAAATCCTTTCCTTAGGATTTTTCCCCTCCTGAGAAGCTGAGAGGCCTCAGGAACAAACTGTAAACAATTCTTATCTGCTGCTGTGGAATGCAACAGGGGGAATCTGTGATTGGTCTCATCTGGCTATTTCCAATTAAGGGCCAATCACAGATCACCTGTCCAGACTGTCTCAGGCAGAGACAAGACTTTGTTGTTCATTCTTTTTCTATTCTTAGCTTAGCCTTCTGATGAAATCCTTTCCTCTATTCTTTTAGTATAGTTTTAATATATTATCTATCATAAAATATTAAATCAAGCTTTCTGATACATGGAGTCAACTTTCTCGTCTCTTCCCTCATCTTGGGACCCTTGTGGACAATACCACAAATGGTGATCCCCAAGTGAAAAAAGGAGCATCACCACAAAAGGTGAACACCGAGGACAGAACTGACAGATGGTGCCTCGAGTGAAGAAATCACCACAATTGGACCCTGAATGGAGAAGAATTCTTCATTTGGTAAGCCCAGATGAGCATTGCTACATTTGGGTAAACCCCAAGTGTTTGGCATTGATGGTCACCTACACAAGTGACCACAGAAGTGGCTTCTAGCCAGGAGCTGAAGAACTGAAGATCCTGAAATTGGACAGAGTCCACAGCCAAGGCTGGCCACAGAGAGAACCTTTTGAAAAGTCTCCAAGACAAGATGTCCGGAAGTCTTTGCAGCACAGAGCAGCCTGCTGAAGCCAAGAGGACACTGTCACAAGGTACTGTTTACAGTTCCCTTCCTGAAAATGCTTCCCTTCGTGCAAGGCAGATTCGGATGTGGAAGAGTGTGCCTATGGAGGCGGAGGTTCCATTCTCTCCCTCAGAGGAGAAACTTATTGGCCTCTGGCAGAAATGGGGTCACGAGGACAGAATTCCTATGCTGAAAACACATTTCTATGAGTTTTTCAGGTGGCCAAAGCACCATGGCTTTTTCACTGATGTGCTGTATGCCTTTGATTCATACGTTTGGGAACACACGGACTTCATTACCCGAGACCTTTTTTACCGGGGACTTGGGTTTCCTGGGGTTTATCCGTCATTCAAAACTCTCTTCCCAGTTTTGAAACGGAAAGCATCTGCATATCAGTGGATTGCGGATTGCTGAGGTATGTCTCCCTTCTCGCTGGAGCTGGCAAGAGAGGAACCTGTGCAAAACCATGGCCTGAAGGTTCCCAGCCCCCCCGAATCGAGGCGGGGGGGACAAAGCTTTGCCCGCAGCAGAAGAAAAGTTTTTTTCTGCGCCTTTGGAGCACGCTCCGACGGAATCGCTTTTCCCCCCTCGCTGCTCTCAGGGGGGAGGTGAGTTGGCTCTGCTGCTCAAGCCTGAGCCGCGGGCCCCACCCCAGCCTGCCCCGCGGGAGGTGCCAGTCCCCGTAGCCACTCCCGCGGGCCCGCCTCAGCCCGGACCGAACCCGTCGCTTCCAGCAGAGTTTGTCGGCATTCCCGTGGCAGAAGCACCGCCTCCCGTGGCCTCGCCCGAGTTGCTAGGCGACACACTCGACAGCGATCACTAAGAGCTCATGACTGCGCTGCCGCTCCCGTAGCAAAGTGGGACAACAGTGCAGGCGGCACCGGTGGGCGCCCACCCCACGCCCCTGCCGCTCCCCGCGGCTGTCCCGCCGCCTCCCGTGTCGGCTCCGCCGGCTTTGCTGTCTGCGCCTGCGCCGCAGCTTCCGGTACCCGGAGAAGACGCGACTGCTGTCCCCAGCCCGGCGGGGGATGCGCTCCCCCCGGCTTTGCAGCCCCCACCAACCGCCGCGGCGGCCTCGCCTTCGGCTGCCACGCCGGTGGAGGAGGCTGAGGTTGAGAACTGTGGAGTCCGGCTGTTTGTCTCTGTCCCCACACACGCTTAAACACCTTTTCTTCGGCCCACCCAGGGACTGCCAGTGTTGGGGTCTCTCTCTCTCTAGCCGGTCAGAGTGACCCCGAAAAAGTTCAAAAGTTTCTTTTCCCAGCCCGGTGCTTGAAGAAGGAGTCAGGACTCTTCATTTTTCGGTCTCAAGGTTGTTTATTACATCTTATCTATAAAATTCTTTCTCCCTGTCCAGCCGAGATCCGTTCGGCAGGACAGTCAGAGGCACTCCGCCCTCCCCCAGGGCGGTGTTATGTTTATATACTACAAACTACGTGTACAATATTTACAGTTATTTTCCAATACCTATCATCCACGCTAGACAGTGAGTTTCTACTCTAGACCAATCTAAAAGTGCCAACATCACCAGACAAGATGGAGGTAGAGAAGAAGAAGAAAGGCTAGACACGCCCAAATCCCTCCATCTTGTCACCAGAAACCCCTATACCAAAAATCCTAAAACCTACATTTACACTCTGTGAATACTTTATCCCTATACCATCTAAACTGCCGTGGCCTCTATCTCCTCATGCAAAGGTGCCAAGCTGTTCCATGGCCCGCACTCGAACCCGATGGTGTTCCTGGGCTGTGTGCCAGGGTCTCTGAGCCCCCTGGCAAGGGTCCCAGGAAACTCCAGACTCCCAGAGGGATGTCCTGAGTTCCGACAGAGAACCACTAAGCGGAACCACCATCGGAGCCGCCTGTGGCCCCGCCACTCCCCGCAGCTGCCACCGTGGCCCCTGCGATCAGCCTGGATTCCCCCCCGAGCTTTTCGGGCTGTCCCAAGACCGCCTCTGCGGGGGGAGCTTGGACAGGGGAAGGGGATTCCGGCCTGCCCCTCCTTGGGGGGGTTGTGGCTCAACAGCTGATTGCGGGCTCAGCCCGTCTGCCTGCTTTCAAACTCAGCGTTTTTCGCGGGCCGATTCGGGTTTGGTTCGGAGGTTCCCGCTGGGGGTTGGAATGCCTGACTCCCCCCACGCGCCCCAGCGGCATTCGGGAGGTGGCTCCTGAGCCTTCTGCCTCTGGTCCCCAGCCCACAGGGGGTGGTACCAAGGGGCAGAAAGAGGGAACACCTTTTGCATTTGCATTGCAGAGGCAGGAGAAACAGTGGAAAGTGAGCATCGCTCACTTGCTCTGGGGACAAAGCACCCCCAGATCTGGGGTGATGATCCCTGGGAAAGCTTCTCTTCCCCAGCTGCTGGTCTGCACCGGTTCAGAGGGGATGAAGCGTTTTGTCACTTGTGCTGCCCAGGCATTGGCAGCAGGGTGCCGGGTTGTGAGAACACAGACCCTGCTCCACGGGCCGGGTCTGGGCTGTTTGGCTCGGTTCCCTGGGCCAGGGCCTCCGCCCGGCCAGCGCCTGTTGGGTTTGGGTGCTTTGCTTCCCCCGTCAGGACCTGGGCCACCGTTCTGTGAGCCAGGTCTGGGATCCCTGTTCCTTCCACAAGGGCCAGGGCCCCCGCAGGGCCTCAGTGGCCACTCTCTGCTGCTGCTCTTTCGGATTAAAAAAAAAAAAAAAAAAAAAAAAAAGAGAGAGTTGAAAGAGCTAGCAGCTCAAAAAATTTTGCAAGCCTGTTTCAGGACCAAAAGGGACTTTCAGCGATGTCAAAAAGGAACATCTTCAGTTTGGACTTTTTCCTGAAACTCAGCTGTTTGGACTTGAAGCAATGAACTTTATTTGCATTGTTTTTGCATTTTCTTATATCTTAAGATTGTTTTGGTGATGTGATTGAATTTGGTGTTTTGCAGGTGAAGAATTTTTCTGATGGTTCCACACCAGCATTTGATTGATGTTTTGATTGGCAACACATAGCCTCTCAGGTCTTTGTTCTTTTCTCTGCATGGCCCAGCAGATGAAATTGCAAACATTTTTCCTTTTAATTTATTTAAAATCAAAAGGGTGAGATGTCACCGACATGTTTTATGAAAAATCCTTTCCTTAGGATTTTTCCCCTCCTGAGAAGCTGAGAGGCCTCAGGAACAAACTGTAAACAATTCTTATCTGCTGCTGTGGAATGCAACAGGGGGAATCTGTGATTGGTCTCATCTGGCTGTTTCCAATTAAGGGCCAATCACAGATCACCTGCCCAGACTGTCTCGGGCAGGGACAAGACTTTGTTGTTGATTCCTTTTCTATTCTTAGCTTAGCCTTCTGATGAAATCCTTTCCTCTATTCTTTTAGTATAGTTTTAATATATTATCTATCATAAAATAATAAATCAAGCTTTCTGATACATGGAGTCAACTTTCTCGTCTCTTCCCTCATCCTGGGACCCTTGTGGACAATACCACACCCCTGTCCACCACAGCCAGGGCCAGCAGCCAAGGGAACATGTTAGTAACTGATTTATGTGGGCATGATTTACATGCTTAATTAGCTCTGCTTTTATTTGCTGTATTCACAAGGCAGAATATTTTCCCAGACAGCTCTATGCCTAGAGCCTGTTTGATTAGCTACAGAAAGGCAAGCATTCATCAGCACAAACCTGAACCACCAGAAAGTCAATATGTATTAAAGGACCCCAACTAAATACGTTTTACAAACAGCAGGAAGTTCTGAATTCAGTGCTAGTTATTAATTTTTTTCCCTTGCTGCATTCTCTCAAGGTCTTTGGGGTTTTTTTCACTGGAGGACAAATTAGTGATACAGAGCCTGGATTTTTTCATAGTCCAAGCTATTTCCTCTATGTCAAAGTTTGTAAAAGGGCCAAAGTGGAGATGTGCAATCCCTTTGGCAAGAATTCTGCCCACACACCAGCAGTCCCAGAGAATTATTTGGCTTAGAAATTAAGGTTAAAACTTTGCTGTTTGCAGCAGCTCCCTAAAAATATGAATAATAAAAATTGGATCCCGAATTGCAGAAAGCTTGTGTGGCACTTTGGGAAGAAACCTGGAGCAGCCATGTGTGCGAGCACCTTCTCTTGGCTGCATTACTGCTTACAGGGTGCAAGCTGCAGCCCATGACATAACACGACGGACAGTCCCAACTTTAGGGAGCATTTTCTGGACAAACAGCAAGGCAGATGGCAGCAGGATTTGCCAAATAATACAGCAATTTGCACAAAATCACCCATCCTCCAGAAGGGAACTTTGTGTCTCTACCTGGGCCCGCCATTCTGATACCCTCTAGAACAGCCTGACAAATGTTACAGTTAAGGATGTTCCATAATTCCCTTTTCCTAAACAAATA
This sequence comes from Serinus canaria, assembly GCF_022539315.1. Classification (NCBI taxonomy): domain Eukaryota; kingdom Metazoa; phylum Chordata; class Aves; order Passeriformes; family Fringillidae; genus Serinus; species Serinus canaria. Next base: position 7,949,241 of record NC_066342.1, on the reverse strand, counting down.
GCATCTTTTGGCCTCAGCAGCTAGGAAAATTAATTCAACCAAGGTTTTGGGAGTATTCAGGGTATTTGGCTGTTACTCCTGTTCAATCATTTTAGGAACAAAGGGCTAAAAATCAGCAGCAATTTTCAATCTGACTTTCCAATTAAGGATTTGATGTGGGTTTATGCCTTTGAAGTGGCAATATTTGTCCGGCCATTTGGTCAGGTGCATTGTCTGCATGTGCAGTTACACAAGAATTTGTTTAATTAAGGTTAATTGGTGCATAATTAGAGCCCCTGCCAACACAAAAGAATGGCTGCAGACCAGGGGGAGAGTCAATTTCTATCCAGCTCCAAAGGACAAATGCTGGAAAGGGGACATTGCAGTTGAATGGTAAAAATGTAAACTGCTTCAAATCGTAGCCCAAATTTTTGTAAAACCACATGCCTGACTGCCTGACAGTGCTCTCTCCAAGGCACAGAGCCCCGTCCCACTCAATGGCCCATTTTTAATGGTAGAAGGTGTTTGTGCTAATGAATTTTGCAGCTGGATACTCTCATTTCCCAGCACCGGGGAACCATGCAGGATGCACCTCTGGCAAGCAAAACTGCACGAAAAGGGTAGGAGGGGGGAGGTTTTGAAGAAGCTGTGATTTATTGCACTAGAAACTCAACTAAGATTGCTGGTCTGGCACAAATCCAGTGGGAGCAGCACCTCAGCCTTTCTGTCATGCACCCTGGTTATGCAACCAGCAGCTGAAGGAAAACTGTGGGGAAGTTCTGGCATTGGTGCCTTGTTCTGCAGCAGTCCAGTGGGATGATCACCACAGAGCACTTGTTATGTTGTGTTTAACTCTCCTTCCTGAGGTTACCCAATGTTTTAGTACTGAAAGCAAAGCCAAAAGAACAGTGCCCAGCTGTGAACTCACCTGCTGCCTCCATCCTGGCCCCGCTTTCAGCTCTCCAAGCCAAGGGCTCCCAGCTACCCCTGTCCAGTGCTGCTGGGAGCAATGTCCCCCTCTCCTCTGAGGTGAAGGTCACTGGGACAAGGGGTCCTGGGCCACCACGCAGCCACCTACTCCAGATGCTCCCATGGACACACAGCCCTGGCAGCCTTTACAGATGGCAAATCTTGCTCCAGCAGTGTGTGAAGATTTCAAAATGATGAAGGAACATGAGATGTGGGGAGTGGAAGCATGTAAGACAGGAATGAATATACCAGAACCCAGGAGAAGACCCCACCAGACAGTAATTAAGTCTGACCATTGTGGTCCTATGCCAGACACAGTAAATTAGGGAGGGAGGGGTTGTCCTCCATCCCACAGGGGCAGCTGCTTTCTCTGAGTTATTATTTCAGCACTGACAGAATCCTGCACCTGCTGAGGGGAACATGATAGGACCTTTGCCAAGCAAGGAATTGCAGGGATCTGCCAAAAACGCAATTGGCCCCTCTGCTCCCCTTGACCATAGAGTTTTCCCAGGAGAAGTCTCCACTGCTCCTAGTAAAATACTTCAGACCTTCCCATCCCCAGTGCATACAAATTTCACCTCAATACCATGGTGAAAGGAGTAGCAGTGACTCTCCCAGCCAGATCAGCATCAACTCCCCTCTGCCCCCATACACAAACTTCTCAGAATACAGCAAAATGGTCAGCAAGACAAAATCAGAGAGAAGAAAACCCTGTTGCTGGAAGAATTCCCTCATCTTTCACTCTGTCCACAGCAGCTCCTGAGAAACAGGGAAGTGCTGTGGGGATCATTACGTGCAGCTGTGTCAGAACTACAGGAGGAAACTTATCATTTAATTGATGTTTGGGAAAAGCCAAAAGATCCTGAGAAATGTCACAGTGTATACATGTAGCACAGATGCTGAAAAGGTGCAAAGCTGAATACCCTTGTTCAGCTTCAGTCCTGTGCAGATCACAGAAGGTGAAGAATGAAGCATCAGTGCACTGAGCTTTTGTGTGCAGTGAAGAGAAATGCAAAAATACAGCAGCTGCTTATTCACAAGCACAGTCAGCTGCGTATGCTCTTGCTTCTTGAAAAACTCACCGGTGCCCTTCTTTTTTGCAGCTGCCATCGAGTTCTCTGGATCTCAGAGCCTAAAGGGAAGCACAAGAATTTCCACAGAGGGCTGCAGGAGGATTAGGTAGAAGCACAGGAAAGTTGTCCATGAACTTCTTCCATATGAATGCTAACGTGAATTCAACAGGCAGGCGAGTGGCAGCCACCATTCCCTAGCAGTCTGAACACTGCGCACACAAGCCTCTTGGAAACTGCCATGCTCTCTGTCTCCTGGAGGCGAAGAAGCGGCTACTTCTCGCACAGATCACTGTGGCAGCAGCGATAGGCTCTGGCGTGCTGCTTCTGCCAAAAGACACTCAGGCCAGGCACTTACCTTCAGAGCACTCTGTAGCCTTGTATTCTGCGTCTCTTGTTGTCTGCATCGTACCAAAAAGCTTTTTGACTGCGTCTCACAAAAAGAACCTGTGCCAGGACAGCACCCTTGCCTGGAGCTTGCCCCTGAAACTTGTATTTGCTGCGCATTCAAGGGGCACTCTTCTTTCCTAGGCAACCTGAAAACTGTTGTCAGATTGCCGTGCTCTCTGCCTGCTCCTCCCCATCTCGTTGTACCAGTGGGCACATTATGGCCTCACAAAGGCAAGAGATCCTGAGAGATGTCAGAGTGCATACGTGTAGCACAGATGCTGAAAAGGTGCAAAGCTTTTACAAGTTTTTGCCACATCATGGGTGTACATGGTACCAAGTCTGGATTTACAGTGTTTAGATCAACTGAGAAGACAATCTCTGCTAATGCCATTTTTCTTAAACATTGAATCCCCTGTTCTATGGTCTTCCACTGGGTTTGCTGCATATAGAGATCGTCTGCACCCAGATATCTTTATGACGCACTTTCCAGGACCCGTGCCCAGAGGCTGTGAGGCTTGGCCCCTCTCATCATTCCTTGGTCGATGACGGGATCATGTGACAGGGATCCCAAATGCCTCACTTCAGTACCATCCAGAATTGTTGCCTCTCCTGCAGCATCCCAAAGATGGACTAACCAACTAACCATAGATTCATCAGGTCGTCAAGTGTAATCCTTTCTTAGACCATGAAGGCCCTTCAGGGAAAAGGACTCAAGAGTGACCTCTGATTTTGTTCTTGGCTTTGAGGGTGCTTCCCCCAGATCATCATCATCCACTGGCTGATCAGTTTTAAATGTGTGTCTTCCGCCTGCCGTGGTAGGAGCAACAGCCGTTGGTTGAGGCTCACTGTTTGGTCTAGCTGCTGGCTTAGGCTCTCTGTCTGGTTTAGCTACAACCTGAGTATCTGTGGTGTTGGCTGCAGCCTGAGTGACTGGGGTATCTGCTGATTTACCTCCCTGCACCCCTGCCTCTGTCTGCTGCCCTACAGTATCTAGCAGTGTGTGATAAGCATATGCCAGGGC